>NC_059341.1:30624500-30935000 GCF_018350155.1 Leopardus geoffroyi | reverse complement strand
CTTTAGTGGCAGGGTGTATGAGTGGGTTTTCCAGAACCTGGGAATGACCTTGCCCTTAGAGAAGCAGTTAAATATATGCCTTCCTGCTAAGAGAGGGAGAATAATGGTTTGGAAGTTGGAGGGTTTGATAAACACTTTTCTTAGCTTTTCCATTGTGGTGGTGTGTGTGTGGTATACGTAAAAGTAAGCTGCTTTTCTGCTAAGTTTACCCAAGAGGAAAATGATAACATTCTTCATCTTAACAAGTTTCCTGTAATGCTGCATATATGAAAAATGGGCTCATTCAACCCCTGGGGGAGGAAAGAAGTTACAAATTTTTCATCAAACTTTGTGGATGAGTATTGAATGTTTTCTCAGAACATCGGATGTTTCCTTACCCACCTCCAACATCCATCCCCTGCCTTCAACCCCTACCTCCAGTTGACAAATGGAACTGGATTTATTACGACATGAACAGCATGAATTCCAACATTGTGGAGATGGGTATGGCGATCAGCCTTGAAACAGTGTAAGCTGAGGTTTGCTAGTACTCTCTACCTATAAAGGGCATGCAGTTTGTTCCATAGTCCACTAAGAAAGCATGTTGAGGGACTCTGGGGTGTTCAGAAAGGAAAAAGGCCCCACCCTCACAGAGATTAAAATCTCCTTGTAAAAATAAGGCATCCATATGTGCAAGATTAATGCATGCAAAAGGGCTAGATGATTCCTTACTAATTAGTCATGTGGTAAACAAAAAAGTGCTTGAATTCAAAACAGGCTGTATCTCTGATGTCTGAAGTGACTTGGAAGATTTTATGAAAGGATTCCCAGTTGGAATAGGATATAAAGTAGTAGCAGAGCTGGTAATGATGAATATTTACTGTTTCGTGTTTGTTTTCTCATTGTTCATGTGTAATAATGAATACATTACTCATTACTTCTAATCAGTGGATATTGTTATGTAAATTTCACAGCAATTATCTATACCTTTTTAGCAGCATGTTTTAATTCCCATTTACGTAATTTTGCTTGAATATTTATTTATTTGTCACCAAACAAATAGGAATCTCCGGAAGCCTGGAGATATGTAATATAGTGTAAAATGACTTGTGTGGTGAGCGGTGACACGCAGCATGGGTGACCCAAGTCCTTGCTACTCAAATGTGGTCTATGGACCTGCAGCACGGGCATCACCTGGGAGCTTGTTGTAAGTGCAGAGTTTCAGGCCCCGCCTAAGACCTGCTAAACCAGAATCTGCATTTTCACAAGATCCCCAAATAACACACGTGCACATTCAATCGTCACTTTCCTCAGTTATTCTTACTAAGCATTTAGTGTTCCATTCTCATCTAATTCTGTTGGAGCTCGTTACAAAATTGTGAACGTGGGTGTTTAATTGCTCTATATGTAATTTTCTCTGAGTGTGACACATTACTTGATAGAACAAAGTTCTGTAGTATTATAGATGAATGATCCTGGCCATAGCTCTAAGTTAAGTGAATACCTAAACTATTTTCCCAGCACTTGGAGTCTTTCAAAACTCAAACCATGCTTTGAAAGACACCCATTTTCCCTTTTATATCTAAGTCCATATGAATTCAATTTTGTGGGAAATTTAAGCCACATGTTTCTGATTCATTTACACTTAACCCTTGAGAAGGTTGTGTTAGAACAGCAATTGCCTGTCCAAAAAATCTCAGTCTTTTAGTAAATCCTTCATATGGGTAGAGAGATGGGGAAAAGAGAAATGGGAAGAAGGCATTAGAATGACCCCAGAGAAGTCAGGGTTTGGGTGCAGCACTCAAGCTGGAAGAGGATCTGTGCAGATTCCAGGAGTAGACAGCTTCTGTTTTACACATCTTTGGCAGGAGTAAAGGGTGGTGACTGTGTGGTCTCGCATGCTGCAAAGAAACAGGGACATGTGTATGTCACACAGCATAGACAGAATCCATATTTTTACTAACCATACCTTAACATTTCTCTCCCTTTCTTCTTCCAGTTGCATTTGTGAGATATCTGGGTTGTGACCCCTGCAGACTTTGTCCATATTTAGTGTTAGCCAACCTCTTAGTGACACTGACAAAGGATAAGAGGACAAAGTGCTGCCCGTGGTTGCTGGGAAAGCCTCCATGGGTGACAGGATTACAAAAAGCAACCTCTACTTCAAGTATTATAGTTTGAGCTGATGTATAACCAGAGAATCTTGAAAATTCATTAAGCTTCTTTTTGCCTCTTGGTAAAGCTTGCCTTCGAGCCTCATTGACTCCTATTCATTGTGACACCTTTTTTTGTATGTGTATACATGAGAATATATGTCATGAGTAAAGAGTGAGGGTTTATGGTGAGAGAAAACAATGATCAAATGAATCATGTTTTCTATTTAGACCTCTGTCCCTATGTGTAGTGAGTTTGTTTAGGTAAGAGGACTTGGCTTGATTATGGTTCTTTAATGGCCATTGATAAACGAAAGGGCATTTGAATTCCATGTCTAACACATTATTCCTGGGAACCAGTAAATACATATTCATATGACAGATGCTCTAATCAAGGCTGAAGGTCTTACTTAAATATTTTAAAAAGCAACCTTGGTGCCAGAAGGGAAAGCAAATGCTAGCCAAGATGGTGATTTTGCCAGCTTCCCCATTGCTGTAGGCATTCACATGATCATCTTTTGTTGTGGCATGTAATGCCTTCAAACATGCCATGCCCTTTTTCTAGAAAGAAAGCTTTCCTCCTCTGTCATCAGCTCCCTGACTCTTTCCTTCCAGGATCCCCCGACGTTATTCTGTGAGCCTTCCCTTGCCCTCTGTCTCTGGCGGCAGCCACCATCTGTGCTTCCCACATATCCTGGGCTTACCCCTATCCTAACATTTGTGTTTCTGGTGTATAATTAACTGTTTCTGTGCCTGTCTTCCCCAGGGCAGGGACTATGCCTTCTGTACCACTAGGCCCACCACCTATGGCAAAGGAAATACTCAGTAAAGTTGTTGAATGTATAAACCTGGGACTCAAGCAGTGCCTGAAACCAGCTCTTAAATGCTAAGTACCTTCTAGTGATGCCCAACTTAAAATCTGAGCTTGTGGACTGAATTTGTTAAGCATTCTGCAAATGAATCTAGTGTTGTCGATTCATGTCACGTGGAAGCCAAACCTTGCTTCTCTGAGTATAGTCGGGGCTCCTCTCCACTGGCACCTGGCACAAACCCACAGTGGTTTGAGGAGGCTGTGTCAAGGAATATGGTGGCTCACTGTGGCCATCATGACTAGAAAAAGAATCCCAAGCAGATGTCTCCAAAGGGGCTTTGTTCAGTCATTGGAAGGTAATGCTGTGTGGTTTTCATTAGACCGGTATGCTCCATACCTCACTCCATTCTTTAGCTTGTTGAAAACACATCCCAGTTTTAAAGACTTTCACAGATGACATTTTCACAGTTTCCTTCTGTAACCTATTCCATTATTTGTTTAATAAGTCTCGCTGTCAGAAATGTATTCTTTTGCTCTAATCTAAATCCCAAAATGCCCATTTTCCTCCATTTGGTCCCCAGTAGAGAGGGGGAACAGCTGGCCACCTCAAAGTGTTCTCTATCCATCCCTTGGATCATGTATCATCTCCTTAGGGTTTCCAAAAGTTTCTCATTATATGTGTGAGTAAAAATAAAACTTGAACTTTCAACTCCTGAGTTTATCACCAGAGTATTCAGCTTCCTTTGTCACCTTCCGCTCTCCTCTGGGTCTTCTCCCATGCTGTGTTCTGTGTCCTTCTGTGAACATCATGGGAAACCAAACTTATTCCTGCATTCTGTTCTGCATTTGGTCTTCCCCCGCAGTTGTAAGCTTCTTGAAAGCAAAGATTGCACGGCTCTTCTTTGCATTGTCTGCAGTGCCTCATATGTAGAAACAGAATTTTCAGCAGCTACTCTTTTCTTTGACGTACCTCACCCCAGTTTGTCTGAAATTGATCAGAACATGTATCTGGTGAACTTAATTCTGACTCATAGGAAAAAGTCTGTAGACAGCAGAGGCATTTTAGAAAGAGAAGCTCCACACCAAAATTTAATGTGAAAAGCACAATGCAGAACAGAGAAGATTCTGCAGCATATATACATTTCAGAGTCTTTTATTCATCAACAAGGCAGTGGACATTTCTAGGTAGCATTAAAGCATGTTCTGTGAAGTGCATTGCCATGGTGCAATCCAATATAGAAAGTGGATTTGTCGGTATTACAGATAATTAGGATAACAGTAACACCCAGAATTACCGTGAAAGGATTTTGTATGGCATAATGAATGCCCTCAAACTAGTTAGGAATTCTTGGTTGAAAGAAGATTCAGAAGTGGGAGTTTGGGTGTTGAAAAGACAAAAGCAAACTGTGTTTGAAATATGTTACCAAACATCATGTTTTATGAACACAGGGTGGCAAAACATCAGGACACAGCTGTTGATTTGAGATGCTCTTTTCAGAGCCAGGGACCCCTGTGCAGGGAAGAGCCTGTCAGGATAATCAGAGTAAAGCACATCACCCTTGTGATGACTTACCAAATTGTATGCCTGTCCTGGAGATTTCCCCTGATGTCCTAGGAAGTGTTTGGCTAAGTGGAACCACATAGCTATGTGTGGGCTTGAATATTTAACATCAAAACCATGCTTTGGCAAGATATGTTGGCATAACCCAAAAACATACTCTCAGCTCTCTGGATTAAAGAAAAAAAACCCAAGTCAGAAACTCATTTTAAAATTAGAGTTCAATATGACATGTTTTATACTGACATAATTTTGCAGAAAAAAAATAAATAACCACTCCATTTTAAATCAAAGTTCACAGCAAGACAATTGCCTACTAAACTCCCATGACAAATATAAAAATATTGCTAAATATTTCCAAAACTTAGTGCATCATGTATTAAATTATTAACATTTTTTGTTGGAGGGGACATCTTTTATTCAATATGTAAGCTATACATCTCAGAACTCTATTTTGGTAACTGACACCAAAGCTATAAAATGAAGATAGCTTACATGTTACAGTGCTGTCAGATACCCAGTCTTTTCATTAAGGAAAAAAAGAAGAAAAGAAAAACCCCACATCAAGCCATTACTAGTGGCATGACCTTTGCTCAAAAGATCCATGTTTCAACATAACACTCTTGCACCCCTGGGAGGGATAAAGGCCAAAGGGCAGCCCTTTCTGTTAATGGTGCTACGTGATTTTAGGACACAGGGTCAGTGGATATTTCAATTAGTACCAAGAGTCTATTATTGTACCAAAGGACACAAATAAGTAGCTATAAAAATGATCAGATTAGAAAACAAATTAGAAATTAATAGGTCTTATGACAGGTCTTCCATGACTGGAGACCTGTTTAAGTATAAACAAGTCATTCTATTTGAAGTTGGTAGAATAAGTTTAGAATATATCAAGGAAAAATTGCCCTTAAGACATTTTTGTAGTTTAGTCAGTTCTGCTTACTATGTGCTTTCTAATTTTTTTTCATCTCAGAAGATGTACTTCTTTCCATTTACCTGAATATTACTTTTTTCCATTTTCTACAAACCATAGGAGTAATTTCTTGAGGTTTTTTGTTTTGTTTTTGTTTTTGTTTTTTAGTATTTCTTTCGAGAATGAAAAAGTCTTGTCATTTATGGAGCACCTTTTCATGAAAATCACTCAGTAGTGTTCCTCACATAGACTGTTATAATGAAAAGGCATTTCTGAGAGCCTAATTGTGTGTGGCACACCATGCAGCCCAGCATTGTAACCCATCACACACCAGAACGTGAATGCTGGCGGACTCGAGCAATGGTGGTTGATGTTCATAATGATCCTGAGTTGTTCGGTATAATTTTGAGCTAAGGATACTTTATGATAGTCAGACATTTTGGAAGTAAGATATACGAATAATTATCAGTGAACGATATATAATTGGCCATTATGGATAAGTGGGAGATTTCGGCAGCCAAGTTTACCTGTCGCCTATCTTCTCAGACAGACACACAGACACGGGCCTGCTGGCAACAGATTTAAAGACAGTGAAGAAACTGAACCCGCACTGCAGTGGGTATAAATCTTTAGTGGTACACCAGGTTTACATCATTAATGCCCAGACAAATTGGTCATGCTTTTTTATTCTCACAAATCACTCTCTTAACTATCTTGATAGTTTTGTTTTGCAAATAGTGACCCAGACAGAGTGTATCATTTCAGTTGGAATATGCAGAATGTTGATATTGCATCATACCAGCCACCTTTCCTTAACTAGAGATGGAGAAAAACACAGGTTACCAAGATCTTTAAGATTTATTTTTACTTTGTGTTTTTAAAAGAGAAGTGTTTCGGGGAGAATTAGAGATTGTGTATTGTGGGGGTGAGGAAAGGGTTTGCATAGTGTTTTGTAAGTGGCCTCTCTTCTGTCCCAGCCATGGGCTTAGAGTCCTTAAGGCTTACTGAGCGATTTTTAATGCAAGTGAAATTTCTGATGTTTCCATCTGCCAGTTCAAAATGGAATTTTATTAACATTCATCAATACTTCTTAAGAAAGAGCACAGTCCATGCTTTGGCACACACTAAGCTTTATTAAATTTATTTAATAAATAAATTTATTAAATTTAATTTTGTTTTCCAATTAATGTTATCCAATAGAACAACTGTTTTCAAAGCTAATATTTTATCAGCAATAAAGTAAAATCCCTTACTCCAACTTACATGCCATTGAGTCCAGCTCATTGAATTTAAGGGAAGGATTAGGGAAAGAAAGAGAAAAGTGGCTGATTTTTAAAGACAAAGTGAGAGCATTTACCAGTCTAGGGATAATAGAAGTAGGGAAGGCTTGGGGAGAAAGATTTCCTTTTTATATTTAACAGGTTGAAACTGTTGTCAGCATATCCAGGTGAGATACCCATCAGGCAATTAGGTTAATGGATGTGATTTTTAAGAGCAGTCAGAGCTGGAGAGGTAGATTCCCCTGCATGAAAATTGTCACAGGATGGACCAGTCTATGGATGGCTGCAGAGATGACAGATGAGTCATAATTTGGGGTTTTCTCCCCAAGATATAGAGAATTCACATTTTAGCCAAGAGAAAGGGAGTTGGCAGGGTCGATGTTTGCAAGAAATATGAAGACCAAAAAGAAGCCACTCATGGCATTAAACTTTTAGAAAATCATTTGAGATTGCAGTGGGAGCCACTGAAGCCAAATTCTGGATGTTAAGAAGACGGTATAAGTGAGAGTGGAGTGTCAGTGACCCTCGTGCGATGTTGGGTATAGAAGAGTAGAAATGGAACTTGGTATTTATGACTCAGTTGAATAGGAAGGTCAAGGAAAGGTCATTAAGCTGAGATAAATCAACCAGCAATGAAGGAGGCATTGAATGATACAAGAGGGAAGTAACTCAGGCAGTGAAGTCCTAATTACTCATCCAGAATGAGCAAAGGTAGAGAGGGAGGTGTGTTGGCAGGTGGGAGGAGGAGACTGTGAAATCACAGACACAAAGACAGGGTTATCAACCACAACAGTTCTTCCTCTTGGGCCTTGATAAAGTTTGTCCCCCACACAGCATTTTATAAAATGTGAGCTGTTCAGTAAGATTTCAGTGAACACATGAATCTGGCTTTTAACATTTCTAATTTTGCTGATTTTAATGTAAAGATGTTCTGGCATGCTGGAGGTATGAAGGAAGGCCAAAGTAAAATTTGGTGTCTGCATAGCAAAGGGGGAAGAGCTGGCAAACTTAACGGGCAGCACCGGAGAGATGGGAGAGAGGCTCCATGTAAAAGTGACAGAACAGAGATTTACTCTGCTTATAAAAAAGAAAACTGGGTGAAGACCTTGTTCTTATTCTCAGAAACACAAGGGTGTTATGAGGATGAGTCTGACTAGTTTTCTCCTACTCTTATGAAGGCCAAAATCAGGGGAAATGAGTTTAAATTAAAGGTGATTCTTTTGTCTATGTTCGGAAAGAACTTGAAGAACTGTAGGATGGGATACCAATGAGCTGTGGTGAATCTTTAAAGAAAAAAAAAAAAAGTTATCTGTTTTAAATAACATACATCCAGTTGGTTGAAGTCAAGGGTCAGCAGTTTCTTGAAAACTTTCCAGCTAGTGACTTGATAACTTCACAATGGGTGAATTCAATCAGTCTGTCATAGAAATGCTACTACTTGTTTTTTTTTTTAATTTTACTTTTTATTTTTTAAAATTTACATCCAAATTAGTTAGCATATAGTGAAACAATGATTTCAGGAGTAGATTCCTTAATGCCCCTTACCCGTTTAGCCCATCCCCCCTCCCACAACCCCTTCAGCAACCCTCAGTTTGTTCTCCATATTTATGAGTCTCTTCTGTTTTGTCCCCCTCCCTGTTTTTGCATTATTTTTGTTTCCCTTCCCTTATGTTCATCTGTTTTGTCTCTTAAAATCCTCATATGAGTGAAGTCATATGAGTTTTGTCTTTCTCTGACTGACTCATTTCACTTAGCATAATACCCTCCGGTTCCATCCATGTAGTTTCAAATGGCAAGATTTCATTCTTTTTGAGTGCTGAGTAATACTCCATTGTATATATATACCACATTTTCTTTATCCATTCATCCATCAGTGGACATTTGGGCTCTTTCCATACTTTGGCTATTGCTGATAGTGCTGCTATAAACATGGGGGTGCATGTGTCCCTTCGAAACAGCACACCTGTATCCTGTGGACAAATGCCTAGTAGTGCAATTGCTGGGTCGTAGGGTAGTTCTATTTTTAGTTGTTTTTTTTTTTTAATTTTTTTTTCAACGTTTTTATTTATTTTTGGGACAGAAAGAGACAGAGCATGAACGAGAGAGGGGCAGAGAGAGAGGGAGACACAGAATCGGAAACAGGCTCCAGGCTCTGAGCCATCAGCCCAGAGCCCGACGCGGGGCTCGAACTCACGGACAGCAAGATCGTGACCTGGCTGAAGTCGGACGCTTAACCGACTGCGCCACCCAGGCGCCCCGACTATTTTTAGTTTTTTGAGGAACCTCCATACTGTTTTCCAGAGTGGCTGCACCAGCTTGCATTGCCACCAACAATGCAAAAGAGATCCTCTTTCTTCGCATACTCACCAACATCTGTTGTTGCCTGAGTTGTTAATGTTAGCCATTCTGACAGGTGTCAGGTGGTATCTCATTGTGGTTTTGATTTGTATTTCCCTGATTATGCGTAATGTTGAGCATTTTTTCTTGTGTTGGTTGGCCATCTGGATGTCTTCCTTTGAGAAGTGTCTATTCATGTTTTTGCCCATTTCTTCACTGGATTATTTGTTTTTTGGTGTTGAGTTTAATAAGTTCTTTATAGATTTTGGATACTAACCCTTTATCTGATATGTCATTTGCAAGAAGATATGTCATCTTCTCCCATTCTGTCAGTTGCCTTTTAGTTTTGCTGATTGTTTCCTTTGCTGTGCAGAAGCTTTTTATTTTGATGAGGTCCCAGTAGTTCATTTTTGCTTTTGTTTCACTTGCCTTTGGAGACGTGTTGAGTAGGAAGTTCCTGCAGGCAAGATCAAAGAGATTTTTGCCTGCTTGCTCCTCCAGGATTTTGATGGCTTCCTGTCTTACATTGAGGTCTTTCATCCATTTTGAGTTTATTTTTGTGTATGGTGTAAGCAAGTGGTCCAGGTGCATTCTTCTGCATGTCGTTATCCAGTTTTCCCAGCACCACTTGCTGAAGAGACTGTCTTTATTCCATTGGATATTCTTTCCTGCTTTGTCAAAGATTAGGTGGCCATACATTTGTAGGTCTATTTCTGGGTTCTCTATTCTGTTCCATTGATTTGAGTGTCTGTTCTTGTGCCAGTACTATACTGTCTTGATGATTACAGCTTTGTAGTGTAGCTTGAAGTCTGGGATTGTGATGCTTTCTGCTTTGGTTTTCTTTTTCAAGATTGCTTTGGCTATTAGGGGTCTTTTCTGGTTCCATACAAATTTTAGGAGTATTTGTTCTAGCTCTGTGAAGAATGCTGGTGTTATTTTGATAGGGATTGCATTGAATATGTAGATTGCTTTGGGTAGTATCGACATTTTAACAATATTTGTTCTTCCTATCCAGGAGCAGTCTACTTGCTTTTTTTTAACCCATACCAAAAAACTGTGGAAATAAAGTACTGTGTGTGTATCTGTGACATCTCTGTCCAACCAGGAGGGACATTAAAGTCATACTTTATGAATTTTGAAAAAAGAAAACTACTTTTACATGTTAGTGTTAGATTGTTTGCATACAGTTAAAATACAGGTTGTCTTTAGCCGTGGCTGTAAAACACATCCACAGAAGTTGTCATTGGAATTGGCTTAAATGTTTCTCAAAGTATTAAAGAAAAAAAAGTCTATAGTTCATTCAGACCTCTACTTGTGACCTTCATTCTGTTGTATTGCATTGTCTTATATTCTGGTGAGAATAATTCAACAAGGGCTATTCATTAAAAGCTTTAGAATATTCAGATAGAGTACAGGTTGTTAGAAGTGTATTCCAATGGTATTGGATGACCTGGAGTTACCCATTTTGTGTTCATTCCTGGAGATCACAGGAATCCTGGCACTCGCGGGCAGAGGCTGTATGCACTTGCCCCTTGCAAGAGTAAACTGATCATGCTTCCACGTGTTTAATACTGCTAACAACTCAGTGAAAAAAGTCCACATTTGAGACAAACAGAAACTTTTCCTCTAATCTGCCACCATTTAGTCAGAAATGGAAGGAATGTTTTTTATGGCCATCCATCCTTTTCTTCATTATTTGGTTGCTCTTTGTTTGAGGAAAAAGCTGTTTATGTCTCTGCTTTAGGCAGAGGCTGTATGAGTGATTTGCTCTTCATTGCCTTCCTCAAGTTGACCAAAGTCTGTGGTGCTTTCATTAATCACTTCTCAGTACAGGTTCACTTTTTAAATATTAAAAAAAATACTAACATAAAGTAACAAATAGAATAATACTCCAGTTTAATTACTTTGCTTATTATTACTTTCCGTCCTGTATTGTTTTTGGAACCATTTGGTATGAGAGTAACAAGAAGCAATTACAGGGAGTTACCATTACCCACTGGATCCCTGTCCCAGTGGCAGGGGTGGGGTTGCAGGGGTGGGGGTGGGGGCTCACTGCAGCGCATGCATGGTTGGCAGCCCAAGCAGTGCATGTGCAGATCACAGCTTTCTGAAGTCCTGTAACACAGAGGACTGCAAGCCATGGCCCACAGACCCAGGTACTTCCCCACCATCTGTTTAGCCTTTGTGTGTAGCGCTCTTGCACGACAGAAGTATAGTTGAATAGTTGACACAGGCTGTTTGACTCAGAAAGCTGAAAATATTTGCTATTTGGCCATTTATAGAAAAAGATTGCTAGCGGTTCTCCATCCCACTGTAAATGATTTGGGCCCCATGTCTTTTTTAGTTTTGTCTCCCACTCTTGTCTCACTCTTCTTCAGTTGGGCATCTTGTGTCCCAGCCAAACTGACCTTCCTTTAAAAAAAAAAAATCTATCTACAGCATCTTGCCTGTGTTATCTGTGGTCTCATGCCCTTTCTGACCTTTTCAAGGTCTTATTCTCTTTTAAGATCCTACACACATGCTTTCTTACCCAAGAAATCTTACTGATTCCACTAGCATGGATTATTCTATTTTTAATGTAATTGACAATCCTGCATTTTGTGGGTATTTCCTATCCCGGTCCATAGAGTGTCCATGAACACAGTCTTCTCCCCAGACTTAACCTCCAAGATAAGGGCTTGGCCCTCCAGGTGCATCTGCTCTGAGTCCCACGCAGTTTGGGCTGTTGGGCTTAAATCCCCACCATCTTGAGTCTAGTGGGTGACAAATCATTTGTTTCTGAAGTCACATGAAATCGCCCGATAATCACAAAAGCATTTCAATTAACTTACACTAATGGAGTCTTAGGCAGTTCTTATTTTTCTGTGCCCCTCATTTCCTTAGAACTCTACCTGCTGGTTTTGGGAAATGTTTCCAGCTCTGAAATGATGGGGTTTCAGACTCCCATGTGGTCATGGCCCCTAACTGAGCAGCTCACCCCAGATTTGGGGGATGAGTCTGAATTCTCACAGTCCTGCCAGTAGTATGTGACTGGCTTTCAACACTCATCAGAAGGCACTTCCGTTACTTGTGAGGTCCTTCTAGCCTCTCTGTCAACTTTTCTTGGAATTTCCTTACTAATCACTACAACTTATTTCACGAAGTCAGAATTCAGGTGAGTGTTGCAAACTTAACTCAATCCAGGTACACCTCGTTCTTCTTCCTAGCACATAATACAATGCTAGTTAATCATCAGCACATATTTTTATATATATAAAATCTCATATCTTTCTTTCTCTAGGGGCCATGTCTTATTCATCTTTTTATCCCCATCAGGGTAGCACAGTGCCTTTCACTCACTGTACACTACAGAAGTGTTTGAATGGATCCATTCCTTACCCTCTTGGCATTGAATTTCGATTGAGTATTACTTCTCAATTCATGCTAACTCAATTCTCTCTGTTATGATGTTTCTCCTTAGTTTGCACTGGCCCAAAAATGAACCTCGCCTGGATGATTAAGTCGTCCTCCACATGCTCCCTCACTTGGGCCTCTGTACTAGAAACAGGTCCCAAACGCATTTTACTCCTTTTCTGACGAGTTTTGTAGTAAGTTAATGGCTATATCATCCTTTAGTCCAGCTGGTCAATAATGGCAGAGTGTGAACGGTCAGAGTTTACATGTCAGCAAGAAGTCTGGGGGTATGCACCATTGTTCTCTTGTGTTCTTTTACCACTGGAAAGCAATTGCTTTGAACACCACAAAACGATTACAAAAGATTATACCTTTTAAAGGCAATCTCTGCATCTTGTGCAGTGTGAGAACACAGTCTGCAAAATGTAGTGTGACTTGCACAGCAATTACTCACCTTGTTAGATCTAATTTCAGAATGCCTCAATTGCCCATTATTTTAGCACATTTTTAAAAATGTACCCAACAGCAATGTTGAAACTGCAGTTCTCTTGAAGACTGTTGTGTCGGTGCCTACTGATTGCAGCAAGCTGTACACACTGTTTTCAGTATAAGCACTTAGAGAACACAGAGATCAATTTTTTTGTTGATTGAAGTCTTGTTAATTTGCAGTACTATATCATGCATTGAATATAGTGAATCCTCCAAATAATCAAAGCTTGCTACTTTTAAAAACCGAAATATTTTTCTATGCTATCTTTAGTATTTAATGGGGATTCTTTTAAAGTATATTTAATGATTCCTTAACTTCTTCAGCAATGTATTCAAATGATAATTAAACCTTACTTGATGGTTCTAGGTCATCTATTTGTATTGATTATTTCGCTGGGTTATTAAGATGTAAAGAACTGATTGCACTTGTATCAAATAACTTCATGTTGTTAAACTATTTTACTTTGTTTTTATAAGACTTCATGTAGCCATCTATGATTTTTCACTCCTACTCTTGTATCCTTGATGCTATTAATATGCTATCTTATGTTAAATACAATTCCAGGGTGAGTATGTTAAGATGACTGACTATAGTCCGTAGAGAACCCACTCCTCACATGAAAGCAGCATTGTACACTGATTACAAGTGTGTACTCCATTTTAATCCCAGTCCTGCTACCTAGTAGCTGTTGATCTTGGACAAGTTACTTAATCTTTCCTTTTCTCTCCTCACTTATCTATTAAATGGGCATGATAGTACTCACTTTCTAGAACTATGAGGATTAGGTGCATAGGAGAGTGTCTAGTGTATGGAAGGAGCTAAATAGCTGTATTAGCTGTTTTTGTTGTGGGTAACTAATGGATAAGGTACCTTCGGATTTTGGCCAGCCAGATTGGAGGTTTGACAATTTACTCACAGTGTGGATTTATTATCCTATCTCCCACAATTTTCAGATTACCCTACCCTTTTCTAGAAGTTACACAGATGTAGAAGCCTTGTTTCTACCTATGTAATCTAATTGGTAGTTATCCTAGAGTGAGGGTTATTTGCGTATATGCCTGTGTGTGTACACTATTGGATACACTGAATAGCCAATCACCTACCCTAAACCATGGCACTGAGTGCTTCCCTTACACCAAGTTATTACTACTCAGAACAGCCCATCACCAGCTGTAGAGACTGAAAAGAACATTTGTAACTTGCTTCAGGTCCTCCAGCCAGTGACAGAGAAGAATCTAAACTTGGGTCTTTCTAAAACCATACAATGAACTAGATTCTTGCCTCTCCTACCCCTCAAAGAACATGCAGCTGTTTGTATAGCACCTATTCCCATGGGTCTAGTTGGAAGGGATTGCTTATTACCAGTGACAGAATCCCACACTTGAAACTCTATGGTTGTTTGGTCCCATATACTCTTGTTTCTCTTTCAAGATTTGAGAATGCCAAAGGCCACAATTCCATCCTGAATTTTGGAAGTATCAGATGGAATGATACGATCATAATCAGTATCTCCAAATTCTTACCTCCCTATGAGTCTTTCAACCTCACCAACTCTACACATCTTTAATAGGTTCAAGGGCTACACCATCCAATATAAAAGCCACCAGCTGAAATTGACTCTTTAAATTTCAAGTAATTAATTGAAATAAAAAATTCAGTTCCTCTGTTGAATTAGCCAAGTCAAGTGCTCAATAGATACATGTAGCTAGTGGTAACCATACTGTACAGCACCAATGTAGAATACTTCCATCATGACAGAAAGTTCTGTTGGACAGTGTTGTAGAGGGATATTCACAGGGACACATAGCACATACACAGTATTATTAGCCAAGGTTTGGGACCTGGTTTCGTTTTAAGTTCACTGTGGCACATAGGACAGGATCTCTGGAGAGTTTCTAGGCTTCCTTTTGCCTTTCAGAATGAAACCTGGACTGACCAGAGTCAGGCCTGAGCAGAGGCTACTTTTCTGTTTCTCCTGGGCCCCACCTGCATCTTGCCTGTTCTTAAGCATGTGGGCAGTATGACATAGAAGAGATTGGAAGCTGTCCAAGAGATCCACAGGAGTGGAGAAGCCAGAGAGAGAAGAAACCCAAGAGAGATTATCCATAAGATTCTAGGGTCTTTAGCTTCTCCCATAAAAGTTATTGTCTACCTTTGGGTCTTAATGATTCCATTTTGCCTTTGAATCATTCCACAATTTCTTTCTTGAAAAGAAATGAGAGATGGACAACTTTTAGGTTTAAGCCATGAGTCACTTCCCATTGTCAGGTTATGAAATCATCTTAGTAGGTTAACATCAACGATTTTTAAAGAGAGTGAGGTAGAATAGATAATGTCAGAGTATACTAGATACAGAAGGTTTTTTTTTCATAATCTCTACTTTAGTTATATATATATATGTATATTTATACATATATATATTTATGTACATTTGCACTGGTTGCTATGTAAAATACTGTGGGTTGTGTTCAAAGTCTGAATAATACTGGGTTAGAATTATAGTTAGCACAATAAATAGAATTCTTTTTCTAATTTTCCAATGCCTATTTCCATGATAGCACTACACTTGCTTCGTCATGTTTTATGCCGTCCTTTTATGGGTATCAGAACCATGAAAAATCCTACATAGAAGCCATATTATGGTCTCAAACCTTTAAGTGTGAGCGATGAGTTTGGAAATCTTGGAAATATATGATGGAAATAGTTTTATTGTGAAATCTGCAGATTTGAGTGGAAGGAATCCTTTCTGGTTGGTTTTACAGAGGGAAATGCTGTATATGTGCTCATAATGTTCTGTGTTGCACACACAGACTATAACTACTTGTAAAAGGTAATTAAGGAAAATGGGATCTATTTTCATCCCTGGAAAACATAGATCAGAGGCCCTCATTCGTTCAACAAATTCATGGAGTATTTACTTGACTGGCATTGGGATCAGGGCTAAGGACACAAAGATGAATATGATGAGGTCCCTCCCCTTGAAAAGCTTGTTGTGGGGCGCCTGGGTGGCGCAGTCGGTTAAGCGTCCGACTTCAGCCAGGTCACGATCTCGCGGTCCGTGAGTTCGAGCCCCGCGTCGGGCTCTGGGCTGATGGCTCAGAGCCTGGAGCCTGTTTCCGATTCTGTGTCTCCCTCTCTCTCTGCCCCTCCCCCGTTCATGCTCTGTCTCTCTCTGTCCCAAAAATAAAAAAAATAAACGTTGAAAAAAAAAAAAATTAAAAAAAAAAAAAAAAAAAAAAAAAAAAAAAAGAAAAGCTTGTTGTGTCTTTCGAGAGAGACCAGTCCAGTGCACAGGCACCCACAACACAGCATGAGTATAAGACAGCACAGAGGGCTGGTGGGAGTAGATGCATCTTACGCAGGCAGAAAAGGGGTATTTTCATTCTTGGGACCTTGCCTTGTCCAAACCAGAATTTTCTGCCCCACGTCACCCTCATCTTCCCCACCAAGTTGAAAATCTCTGCCCTTGATAATGTATGTTCTTGTGTAAAGTTCACTGAAGATCAATGCACAACCATTCACAGGATTTATAAGTAGCTATAAAATGAGATTTTAAAATTCAGTTTGAGTCTTTTCATATAATAATCATGTTCATGATTCAGCACAGGTTTTTTTCATGTTACATTCATACTCAAGGACTCAAGGGCTGCTTTTTTTTTTCCTCCTTTTTTTTTTTTTTCGCTGAAAGAATGCTAACAGGAATAAATTGAGTGGGATGAGCCTTCATTGTCACCTTTTTTCTTCACTTAAGTATTTATAGTAAGAAGATTAAATGTGCAGAAGCTGTTCTTCCCATTCATGTAAACCCAAGATACGAGGAATTTAGTAAGTGCCTGGGTGGTGGTTTGGTCTAATGAGAAGAGCATCGAAATGGCAGCTGGGTGAGCTGGAGCCCAGTGGGGCTTCCGGGAGGTTGTTCCTCACAGGCTAGAAGCAGCCAGCTCCTGCTGGGGACTTGTGTAGGGGCCAGGAGCCGGACCTCCTCACGCAGAACCTTGACTGGCAACTCTCAGCTATCACGTCTGAGTTTTCTTGAAGGAGCACTTACAAAGAAGCCCTTTCCTTTTAACCCCTTACCCCCTTTTGACCGTTAGTTCCCACTTACAAGCTGGGACATCTAGCTTGACCACGTGCAGTCTGTTTGTGGATGTAGAATATTTGAAATTGTGGATTTTCAGCAGAATTGAAGACTTGCAGCTGCTCTATAAAATATGAAATGTAATCATTTAGTTTCTTGCCTGTTTATTGCATCTCGGTCATGGACACAGTTATCAGAGTGGGAAGCAGGTCAGAGGTGTGAGCTGCAACCCTTTTTAGACTGTGCTGAATGGCTGTATTTTGTTGTCCTGATTTTGTAAAACAATCGCCTTGGATGAACAGTATTGCATCTGCCTTGTAATTCTGAATAGGATGGTCAGCATGTAGATGTTCAATTCCCAGAGGACCTGTTTGTCCACCAGTGGCTGCCATGACTCCACAGGACTCCTTTCTTTGGCTCTTTGCTGCTGCCATGGGAGTCCAAAACATAACTATAAATATACACATACCTATGTGTATGCACACACATTTTTTTTTAATGTTTATTATTTTGAGAGGGAAAGCACGTGAGCAGGGGAGGGGCAGAGAGAGTGGGGGAGAGAGAGAATCCCATGCAGCCTCTACCCTGTCAGCAGAACCCGACCAGGGCTCAAACTGACGAACCGTGAGATCATAACCTGAGCCAAAATCAAGAGTCAGACGCTTAAGGTTCTAAAATCTTATTTATTGTGGCCTCCTCTATTGTCATCCTCTTTTAGCCTTGTGGTTGTAAGACTTTCATTTCTTTGTTGTCATTTTAGAGGGGGTTTAGAAGCGATCTGGCCTCATGTAGGAGTTCAGTCTGTCATGTTTGGACACCACAGCAGCTCCATCCAGACCGGGACCCTGAACCACTTGCTGCCTCCCCTTCATGTGGTCTGATCTCTCAGCACAGCCCACACTGATTCCTCACTCCAAGCCCAGCCCAAATGCAGGGATTTTGGAAATGCATCTGGCCTAGGCCTCCACTTTCCCTTCAGAGTTGGTCCCTACCTTCTCTTATCTTCATATGCACACAAATTTACTTTCCCTTAAGACTTTATCTATTATTACATTAGCTGACTGTTGAATTTAGGAATAGTTTTCCACATCTACATATTCTCAACAATTTGCATATTACCTGGCATTTAATAGGTGCTTCATAAATAACCATGGTAACTGTCACTAAAAACTACAAATTACAGAAGTATATTATAGTGGTTTTAAGTCTTAACTAATCTTCCCATAGTAACTGGGAAGACTCATTCTCAAGCAGAACCAGTGAGGACCAACACCTGAGGGTAGCCACTACACTGGCAGGCAGGGTATTGTGTGTGTGTAGTTGGGATGCTGGAAGGATGTCCCCACCACTTCTGCCACCCTGTCTCTCGCACATTAAAAATGAAAGATGGGGACGCCGTCTGAGGTGCACAGACTCTTGAGCAAATGTGCTTTAGTTTCTTACAATACAGGTGTGGCCCAGATGTTCAGCACTTGGAAGTAACCTTAATGCTCCCCTGTCCACGGTGGTGCCTTCCTGATGAAGTGATGCCAGCTTGGATTGTCTGTTCCATCCATTGGCTCAGAATCCATGCAGCCTTCATTCCAGGCATTGTTCCGTGAGCCCCTTGTCAGGAAAGCCACAGTGTGTGGGTGCTGAGGGGATTCACCATGGCTACAAGCTTTGCAGCATCTCTTCTCACTTACTCACCGAGGAGAAACTTTCACTTGAATTTGCCCAAAGCATATTAATATCTTATGTTTCCGCAGAGAGTTTGTCATCACAGACTCCTGTTATAGTTTCCCATCCTGCAGACTGTCCCCACCACAGTCTACACTGTCATTTCTGTGGCAAGTCTGTCTGTCAGAAAACTCTAATTGCTTTATGTGTGAGAACATTAAACTGCAATAAATTTATGTACGCAGCTGCTCCATTACTGGAGAACAAGTTTTATCTCCTAATAAATTGATGTTTCTTTTTAGTGTCAACTAAAACCAAAATTTACATCCAAGGAAGTGAACCTTAACATTAAATACTTGCTTCAAAGCCACTAGTGGTAAGAAAGGGTACTCACCACCCAACTCTAAAAAGGCTAGAGTGAGGGAAATGATTTCTTCCTCTGTTAATTGTTTCTTGAAAGCATAATTGCACAATGGCTTTAATTGAAATAGGAATAGAAGCTATGCCCTTTTAAAGCAGATACTGTAAATAGTGTCATCATTTGCTATGAGTTATACCATCAGGGAAAAGACTAAAAAGCTTATTTATGTTGAAAGATAAGGGGGGAAGGAGATTTGCTTTGGTGGTTTGTCTAGTGTTGCATTTAAGATAATGGAATAGACACTTAAAATTCTCTGGACTTTGATTAATATTTAATTTTTCTTTTCTGCAAGACTTTGAGCTGAACTGATTACCAACAAAAATACATCTTAGACAAAGGATTTGTATAAATTTGACTTACTTTAGAAGGTTTGAATTACATTGGCCAAGTGCTAGTTTTCTTCTTATTTCTGTGTTTATTATACAGCAAATATGGTACTCTTTTAGAAATGGTATACATTAAACACATCAATTGACTGATCCCATGTGGAATAAATATGAAAAAGTATCATGTTACTTTATATTCATATTATGAACTGAAAGTTTATTATATATACATGTATGTGTTAGAGAGAGAGAGAAGGAGAGAGAGATCTCTTAATTCAAGTGTGGTACAGATTAGAAAGCTTTCCCCCCAATGTCTTTGTATCAGAAGATTTGCGCAATAGAATGTTAAAACATGAGCTAGCCTGGAATGGCTCTGGGTTAAATATCCACATATCTACATTCTCCTAGGTCTGTCATTCTAGCTTGTTACCTGTCATTTACTCCCCCGGGCCTCAGTTTCCTCATCAATAAAGTGGAGGAGTTGGTCTCAATGATTTCAAAGCTACTTTATAATTTGAATGTTTGTTAATTCTAAAAGCAATGACCCTTGTGATCACTGAGTATTGTCTATAGCATGAGATTTTGAGTGGCCAGTCATTCCTTCCATACTGTGTAGTTAACTCTTAAATTTTCCTTTTCTTTGCCTTTAACCTTCCATTCAGTGCTTTCCCTAGCCACGTCTGAGCTCGAAGACAGAAGGGCAAATAGTCCAAGTACAGATTGGATATTGTTCTATGCCAGTTCTATCAATTATCTGGGGAATGATTAAATATTCCTTTTTTAAAGCCAGCATTTTTTTAAAATGGCATTTGAATAAAATATTAAATGCCATGATGGAGATCAACACACCCTCAAACACATAATTAAACAATCTGTGGTGTCCTGGCTCCAGCATTTCGGAATAGTTCTAAAGTTGATGGGATGATTTTTTTTTTTTTTTTTTGAAAGTCTGCTAGCTACAGGGAATTTTTTTCAAAGTAAAAGGACCATCCTGTGAAAAGTCTAGTAAAATGCATGTTGGGTCTCCAGGGTAAAATTAAAGGGTTTAACTAGAAGATGGGCTTCTTTCTCTTCAGAAAAATCTGGTCGTAGTTTTCCACAAAGCCATTTTAAGTTTAAAAGAAAAGAAAGCAAAAGTATTATGATGTTTAGTTGGCATGTTCTTTTCATGGCAATTTCTAAAAACTTCTTCATACTATATATATGTTGTGAAGAATCTTGTATAAGTTGCACATAGACTATATTTAAACTTATTTTATAGTACTAGCAGTCTACTTTTACTGCCAACATTACTATCAAGATTTAGAGTTATTATGTCTTTGTTTATGTGCTCCATTGTTGCTATATCATGAAGTCATCTTGAGCCAGCTCCTTGGTCAGGAACATAACCTCCAATTATAACATTGCTCCTATGGGAAAATGTGATCCACTTTATATTGTGGTTTCACATTGTGGTGAAAAGTAGAGAATGCCTGCATTTTTTAAAGTTTAAGTTTTTCAACTCACTATACTGTCAGTTATGACTTGGCAAGATGTGAACAGTGTCTCTTAGTCTGAAGTTGGTTCATGGATTTGAGTAGGATTTCAGTCCCCCACCCCAGGACCATTCACAAAGGATAGTAAATGTGTAAGTCAAACTGAAGCCTTAGCTGGAAATTTTGCTATTCATGTTTTTGGAATGAGAATTTTATTTAAAATGTTACAAAACGGCAGGCATCTCTTCAAAGCAAGGCCAAACATCTTGATATTCCAAATGTAGTCTGCAGTCCCAGTTACTAATAAATCCCGTTATTTCTCTGAAAAATTCAAAAGCTTGTTGTCTTTTTGTGCCCCATTTTGTCATTAATCAGACTTGTATTATTGGTGAAACCTTTGCTAATATTTTAAGTACTTCTAAGATCCTGCAGAGAATCATGGTTCTAAGTTACAAGAACAAAAAGTAAAGCTCCTCAAAGTTTTTTGATGTTGCTATTAAATGAATTGAAGATGTCCAATCAGCTTTAAAAAAAATCTCTCTTTCATTCTAATATCCATTGGGACTTAGAAACCACATACACTAAGTAGCTCATCTACAAAAAGACTATAAAAGTGAGCACAAGTCTTGGTCCAGAGAGGGACACACCCTGTACTGTCTCTTCTATTCTTTTCATGAAAACAGTTAGCCAAACTACAGGTGGGATAAGGAACATATTCAGTCACAATATTAATCTAACATCAGGAAAATGGGAAGGTTAATCTTCGAGTGTTAGACTTAGGGTAATCATGACAACATTCCATCACAGCTGTCATATTTAGTTCATTTAAAATTTTAATTTTCTTTAAAGTTTTTTCAATTAGCGAAACCTTAGAGCTCATGAAAGGAATCAGATCAACAGCCCCTCAGGAAAGACTCTGTCACCAGTAAAGGAGGTGCTGCCTGCCAGCAGCCCAGGTATCACAAGCCTGAGGCCCAGCCTGGAGGGAGCAGAGAAGTTTGTGTTGGGACCTCGAAGGGATTCCCTGCAGTGAGCCTTTAGCAGCATAGCCCGTTCTCAAACAGCACATTTTTATATCCCGTGGGATCCCCACATCATAAGCAACCCAGTCTTCTTTTTTGCTTCTCTATTGCTATTGTATAACCACTGTGAAAAGTAAGAACAGTTCTTTTGTAAGGGTATTGGTTGGATTTATCAGAGTCTCATCCCTCTTCTTCTATATGCTTGCTCCATGTGATCTGATCCACTCCCACAACATAGATTATGCCTGTATATATGTTGATGACCACTGAAGCTATATCTTCAATTTCATTTCTCTCCTGAACTGCAGGCATGGATTTGTAACAACCTATTCTGTGTCTCTGTAGAGGTATCATTTTAATTCATTGTATTCAGAGTTGATGAAGTGTCTATTCTGTGGTCAGCACTGGGTTAGAGTCTTTCTTATACCAGATCTCATACTATTTACATACACATGACATAAATATTATTATTTCTATTAGAAGAATCAGAAGTAACTACTCAAAATAGAGAAGTATGGTGGTGCCTGGGTGGCTCAGTCAGTTGAATGTCCTACTCTTGATTTTGGCTCGGGTCATGAGATCGAGACACACCTTGTTTAAGGGGGAGCCAAGCTCCATGCTGAAGTGTGGAGCCTGTTTAAGATTCTCTCTCTCTCTTTTCCTCTCTGTAAAAAGGAAGGAAGGAAGGAAGGAAGGAAGGAAGGAAGGAAGGAAGGAAGGAAGGAAGGAAGGAAGGAATCCTAAGCTTTATATTCCATACTTAGTAGAGTGGTCATTGTGACCCTCTAGGACATAAAGTTTATTCATGTAGGAGTTACAACCATCTAATTTCCAAAAATTGTTTGAAGCAGTTTGTAAAAGTAGCTGTCAAAATAAAGTTTAAAGGACACAAAAAGATAAAAGGTATACTAGGAAATTGGTTTGAGTAATTATACTTGAACATTACCTCAGAGGTTCCTGTAGCCAAGGCAAAAAGTATAACATAAGTCCTTACTCTGTAACTAAAGAAAATATATGTTCATCTGGAGAAATGTTTTCACTAACTCTCAAGTCATTTTCAACTTACATACTTGTATAAGGGAAATTGTGTAACAAAATGACCATTTTCAAATGGTTTATGTAAGATTCACGAGTGTTCTTATTATGATCAACTGTGTGATAAATGGAAATACAGGAGAGAGTCTATATAATACCTTCTCTGGCATTATATGTTAGTAGTAATATCTTACATATATATTTTCTAAAATAGAAATTGCATAACAAATTGAATAATGTTTGCAAATACAGGGTTGCCAAAAACATAAATGTTCGCATTATAACCATTTGTCATACAGACTTCTGAACTTTTTATTTTTTATAAAAATGTTTTCCTAGGAATTTAATATAACCTATAGGTATTTAGCTTTCTGATCAATATTCTTGGTCTTCTTATGAATAGTAAAATGTTCATAAAGAATTTTGTAAATCCCCAAAGGAAAGGGAAGACATAAAGGAACAATTCTGTTTCAGATTTCTCTCGGGAAAGTCACCAACAATTTATACCTAAAACTGCCAAACCAGTTCAATGTTCATGGTTTTTAAGAATATTCAAACTATCATCAATTATTTTTATTGCCATTTTGGTAAATTGATATTATCAAATTCCATAGTAATACCATTTTTTATCAATTGTAAGACACCCAATTTTTCCCAATTTAAAATCTTTAATATCAAGATATTTCTTACAACCAAGGCCAGTTTAATTGGCAGCATTTTCTTCCTTTCTTAGAGATTTGTCAAATGTGTCACCATCAATGAATACTGAATTCAATGAAATATACTTCATACATATTTCTTATATTTTAGTTCCTTTTACAACACATACACACACACACACAAACCCAGACCATATTAATTAAAAAAAAATCTTGATTCTGCCAACAAAAGTGTAGAGGATTACTTCTCTGAAAGTTTTGACATAAAAAGGAATTGTATGGTTTCGTTTTATTGAAAAAATGGAAAATTAACACCTTAATTGAATCCATGTTATAAGAAACCTTACTGACTTTATGGAAATAATTTGGCAAATTTGCATTGTTTCATGTAGATTTGTGTTAATCAAATACACTTTCAAGGTCATTAGATGTTCTGCATTTTATCCATCTATTCCATAGATTCCATACTTCTTCATAAAGTCCTCTAGATAATGTCATGCCAAGACTGTGGAGATGACATTTTTGATGTCAAAACAAAATAATGTAGCAGGAACCTATAGAAACAATGTTGCAGTGACAAAATGAAATGTCAATGGAGGTCTATTGTAGCATAATGTCAAAACAAAATGTCATCCAAAATCCATGGAGACACTATTATGATATCAAAATGAAACAATATCTGTGCCAGTCTGTAGAGACATTACAATATGAGAAAAGACAAAACAAAATGATATCTACTGAGGCCTGTGACTTCTGAGTCTCAATATACCTTCATGTCAGATAATTGGCTTGTGACACACACGGGTAATATTTCAGTACAGATCTTCCTTTACTTACAGTGGAACTATGTCCAGATAAACCTATTTTAAGTTCAAAATATTGTAAGCCAAAAATGTATTTAATACACCTAACTTACCAAACCTCAGACTTCACCCAGCCTACCTTAACTGTGCTCAGAACATTTACATTAGTGTGTAGTTGGGCAAAATCACCCAACAGAAAGCCTATTTTATAATAAAGTGCTGAATATCCTGTGCAGTTCATTGAATACTGTACTAAAGGTGAAAAACAGAATGGTGTAAGGGCGCATGATGGCCGTTCTCCATTGTTTGTCCTCGTGATCACGTGGCTGGCTGGGAACTGCATTCCCTGTCACTGCCTAGCATCTCAAGGTACCATCACACTACATATTGTTAGCTTGAGAAAAGATCTACATTCAAAATTCAAAATACAGTTTCTACTGAATGCTTATCATTTTCACACCATCAGAAAGTAAAAAAAAAAGAAAAAATCATTAAAGTCAAACCATCATAAGTCGGGGGATGTCTGTATATATTTCCTAAATCTTTTTTTTTTCTTTTTCTTTTTCTTTTTTTTTTTTTTTTGCACAACTCCAGAAAATATCCAGAACTGCTTCTATGGTATAAATATCTATGTTATTGCTGATATTTATATCTACATCTCTGCCTGTGTCTAGATCTAAATCAATGTCCATGTCTATCTCTGACTAGATTCCTTCTGGGCTTCTGTTGCTGCTGCACACATAATTAGTTCTATTTGGTCTTGGCTTAGCTTCCCTGCACACTAGTATTTGGACATCGGTTGAACGTAAAAATACAGGAAAGACAGTGTTGCAATCTGCTGGTAAAGGATCATACTGAGTTTTAACAGATGCTTTGCTCCATTCCTTTCTCCTCTTTTCTCAGGTATAAGCTGGCACTACCCCTGCCTTGGTGAGCGTTCAGGCATCAAAGCTGGTTTTGATATGTGCACCTGAATTCCTGTGACCTTTACCCCTTCTGCTCATGATTCAGTAGCACCCTGGCTAGGCAGTTACTCTACCTATTTCCCAGCACTTTGATAGTAATTGAAAGATCAAAAATCCTATGTTTGTTGAAGAAAAATAAATCTTTATTATAATCTGTAATCATGTTAGAGTTATTTTCCCCAACAAAGTTATTTAAGTTAGTAAAGTGTCCTTCTAGTCCATGAGCATGGACTGTCTTTCCATTTCTTTGGGTCATCTTCAGTTTCTTTCATCAGCGTTTTATAGTTTTGAGAGTACAGGTCTTTCACCTCTTTGGTTAGGTTTATTCCTGGGTATCTTATTATTTTTGGTGCAATTCTAAATGGGACTGATTCCTTAATTTCTCTTTCTGCTGCTTTGTTATTGGTGTATAGAAATGTCACCGATTTCTACACATTGATTTTATATCCTGTGACTTTACTGAATTCATTTATCAGTTCTAGCAGTTTTTTGTTGCAGTCTTTCAGGCTTTCAATGAGTAGTATAATCTCATCTGCATAGAGTGAAAGTGTTACCTTTTCCTTACCAATTCGAATGGCCTTTGTTTCTTTTTGTGTCTGGTTGCTGTGGCTAGGACTCTTAGTACTGTGCTGAGTAATAGTGGTAAGGGTGGACATCCTCATCTTGTTCTCAGCGTTTGCCCATCGAGGACGATCTTGGCTGTGAGTTTTTCATATATGGCCTTTAATGTGTTGAGGGATGTTCCCTCTAAAACTACTTTCTTGAGGGTTTTTATCATGAATGGATGTTGTACTTTGTCAAATGTTGTTTCTGCTTCTATTGAAATGATCCTGTGGTTTTTATCCTTTCTCTTGTTAATGTGATGTATCATGTTGATTAATTTGTAGATATCGAACCCCCCCCACAACACAGGAATAAATCCCACTTGATCATGGTAAATGATTTTTTTAAATGTATTGTTGGATTCAGTTTGCTTGTGTTTTGTTGAAGATTTTTGTGTCTATATTCATCAGAGATATTGGCCTGTATTTCTCTTTTTTTGTGTGGTGTCTATCCAGTTTTGGTATCAGGGTAATGCTGACCTCATAGAATGAATTTGGAAGTTTTCCTTCCTTTTCTGTTTTTTTGGAATAGTTTGGGAAGAATAGATGTTAACTGTTCTTTAAATGTTTGGTAGAATTTGCCTGTAAAGCCATCTGTCCCTGGACTTCTGTTTGCTGGGAGGTTTTTGATTACTGTTTCAATTTCTTTGTGGTTATTGGTCTGTTCAAGTTTTCCATTTCTTCTTATTTCAGTTTTGGTAGTTTATATATTTTTAGGAACGTATCCATTTCTTCCAGGTTGTCCAATTTGTTGCCATACAGTTTTTCATAACAATCTCTTACAGGTGTTTGTATTTCTGTGGTATTTGTTGTTATTTCTTCTCTCTCACTTGTGATTTTATTTATTGGGGTCCTTTCCCTTTTCTTTCTGATAAGTCTTGCTACAGGTTTATTAATTTTATTATTTTTTTTCCAAAGAACTAGCTCCTGGTTTCATTGATCTGTTCTTTTTTTTAAGTTTCTATATCATTTATTTCTGCTCTAATCTTTATTATTTCCTTCCTTCTGTTGGCTTTAGACTTTATTTGTTGTTCTAACAAATATTATTAAACCATCTATACTACCCAAAGCTGTCAACACATTTAGAGCAATCACTATCAAAATGCCAACAGCATTTTTCACAGAACTAGAACAAATAATCCTAAAATTTTTATGGAACCACAAGAGACCCCAAATAGACAAAACAACCTTGACAAAGAAAAGCAAAGCAGGAAGCATTACAATTCCAGACTCCAAGTTATATTACAAAGCTTTAGTGATCAAAACGGTATGGTACTGGCATAAAAATAGACACATAGATCAATGGAACAGAATAGAAAACCCAGACATGAACCCATAATTATGTGGTTAATCTTCAACAAAGCAAGAAAGAATATCCAATGGGAAAAAGATAGTCTCTTCAACAAATGGTGTTGAGTAAACTGAACAGCAGCATACAAAAGAATGAAACATGACCATTCTCTTTCACCATACACAAAAATAAACTCAAAAGATATTAAAGACCTAAATGTGAGCCCTGAAACAATGAAAAAAGCACAGTCAGGAATTTCTCTGACATCAGCCATAGCAACTTTTTTCTAAATAGGTTTCCTAAGGCAAGGGAAATAAAAGCAAAAATAAACTATTGAGATTACATCAAAATGAAAAGCTTCTGCACAGCAGTCAACAAAACTACGAAGGGACCTATGGAATAGGAGCAGATATTTGCAAATGACATATCTGATTAGTGTCCAAAATATATAAAGAAGTTATAAAACTCAACACCCAAAATATGAATAATCCAATTAAAAAATGGGCAGAAGACATGAACAGACATGTTTCTGAAGAAGGCATCCAGATTGGTAGCGGACACATGAAAATATGCTCATCCTCACTTATTCAGAAATGCAAATCAAAACTACAATAAGATATCACCTCACACCTGTCAGAATGGCTAAAATCAGCAACACAAGAAACAACAGATGCTGGCAAGCATGTGGAGAAAGGGGAACCCTCCTGCACTGTTGATGGGAATGCAAACTGGTGCAACCACTGTGGAAAACAGTATGGAGGTTTCTCAATAAGTTAAAAATAGAACTACCCTATGATCTACCAGTTACACTACTAGGTATTTACCCAAAGAATACAAAATAATAATTCAAAGGGATGTCTGCACCCTGATGTTTATAGTAGCATTTACAATAGTCAAATTATAGAAGCAGCCATATATATATGGCTTTGTAGATTACAAATTCAATATATATAATAGAATATTTTTCAGTCATAAAAAATAATGAAAATCATAAAAAAGAATGATGGAGCTAGAGTGTATTATGCTAAGCAAAATAAGTCAGTCTGAGAAAGACAAATACCATATGATTTCACTCATATGTGGAATTTAAGAAACAAGACAAATGAGCAAAGGAAAAAAAAGAGAAGAGAGAGGGAGAGGCAACCTAAGAAACTCTTAACTATAGAGAACTGATGGGGAGGGTGAAATAGGTGATGGGGATTAAGGAGGGCACTTGTGATGAGCACCAGGTGATGTATGGAAGTGTTGAATCACTATATTGTACACCTAAAATTAATATTACACTGTATGCTAACTACCTTGAATTAATATAAAATTTTAAAAATTAAAGAGAAGCATTAAAAATTGAAGCTTATTATATTATATACCTGAAACTAATATAACATGGTATGTTAATACATACTTGAATAAAAGAATAAAAATAAAAATTTTAAAAGTGAAGTGTCAAAGTATTTGAACAACATTTTAGACAGAAAGAAGTGAAAATTTGACTGTATGAATCAACTTATAAAGGTCAAAGGGTTTTTTAATTCATATTTTAAACAGCTTGTATCTGGAAGTCAGTATTATTGATTTTTTTCACATTTTTATATGAAAATGCCTCAAATAGAGAAAAAGTCAAACTAGAGAAGGGAAACTCTTCTGTAAATCCTATGCCCTAAAATAAATAAAGATCTTCTCATTTGTTGCCGCTGCAGTATAATTTTAAAATCATGTGTAAGCAATATGATACAAAAAGTCTCAATTAACTAGAAGTCTACCAGACAGATACACAATTAGCCAATGTGTTTGCAAGTTACACTTTTTTTTTTAAATTTTTTTAACATTTATTCATCCTTGAGAGAGAGAGAGGCAGAGTGTGAGTGGGGGAGGAGCAGAGAGAGAGAGAGAGAGAGAGAGGGAGACACAGAATCCGAAACAGGCTCCAGGCTCTGAGCTGTCAACACAGAGCCTAACGTGGGCCTAGAACCTGGGACCAGCAAAATCATGACCTGGGCCAAAGTCAGATGCCCAAACCACTGAGCCACGCAGGCACCCCTGCAAGTTACACTCTTAAGAGAAAGAGGTAGATGCCTACAAAGTGCTGCTATGGGAGTTTGTAGGAAAAAAAAAATCAGCGAGAAAACAAAAGAGCTTTTGGGTATTATCCTGTAGTTGATGGAATAAGATTCAGCTTAGTTGTTTCCTTTTTCTAGTCAAATACTCAATAATGAGAACTAAAGGTCATGAGAATCTTAAAACTCCCTAAAAAACTTAAGTGGTATCCATTATTCCTTTTTTCCAAAATGGAAGACACTTTAGTGCTTTCTAGAAGGGTATTCAAACTCAAGGGTTAAAACAAACACACAAAAAAGACCTTTGGCAAACTCTTAGTTAATCAGAACATCAGTTGGTTCTTCTAAGACTGTGATTCTCCAGGATCTTACACTAGGTTCAGTTTGCTTATATTAATTCACACACATTAGCTATAGAACTATGCTCTGTCTTAGAAAATGGCATCAGCTCTGTGTGTGGTGGGGATGGCTGGAGCCTCAGCCTATATTCTCAAATTATGCTTCAGTAGCTATGGTGAGGACGGCACTGTGCAAAAAGTCATGAAACATTCTACCATGAGTACCAGTGGGATAATTTTTAAGAGATTCAAGTGGCAGCTGGTCAGTATTTGGCAGGAGAATTAAGAGTAGAGGCCAGCAAATATTGAAACAGAGGATTAAAAATTATAAATCATAATCACCACTTTGAGCAGTGGGAGTAAACTTGTATAGTAAACATCTAAAGTCAAACTGTGAATTTCATTACATGTCAAAGAAAGGAAAACTACTTGGTGTATAATGCCAGCACATGTGTTTGGGGAAGAAAAGTTTGGAGGAATTGGCTAAATCATAAAAATAAGATTTGCTCTACATTTGGAGCTTTGTAGATTACAAACCCAATGCTTTAAAAATTTAGTCTTCAAGTTAATATATATAGAAATATTTTTTAAAGTATATACATATACACATATATATGCATATTTACATATATATTACTGTATATAAAATATATAAATGTAATGTGTTAATATATAAATATTCTAAAAAAGTAATTTATATGTATAAATTCTAAAAGAATAACAGAAATAATTCTAAGGTTTATTGGGGAACAGGAGACATAAGAAAAAACTAATATAGTGGGAAAGAGAGAAAAAAATCAAAATTTCATTCTGGGAGGTCCAGCATATGACTAATATGTTTTCTAGAAAGAGAAAAGAGGTATAATGATGGAGATATTATCAGAAAAATAACAGAAGAAAGTTTTCCAGAACTGGAGAACTTAAGATTCTAAGTTGAAGAATTAACTAGTGCCCTGAAAAATCCATTTTAAAAGGAAGCAGCATTGTGAAGTTTCAGAATAACAGAAATAAAGAGATGATCCTTTTAAAACATATGCAATAAAGAGTTGGGAATCAGAATGTTAGATTTCTCAACAGCAACATTGGAACCTAGAAGGACCATGAAGCCACACCTTCAAACATTGAAGGGTAATGTTTCCAAACTGCAATTCTATATCTAACCAAACTGTCAATAAGTGGTGATAGTTTAAGCATGTAAAAATACATGTTTTTGGTTTTTGTTTGTTTGTTTTGTTTTTTGCTTCCAATACATCTTCTTTTAGAGAGCTACAGAATGTATCCTCTAACAAATCCCAGGATGATGATGAAGGGAGGTGCCAGAACTTCCACTGTGTAGAAAACTAGAGAGCCAGTGCAGATTGGAGCATGGAAGAAACACTTGAGTTGAAGGGCTCCAGGAAAAAAATTGGAATAGATAAACTATGATAGGTTTGATTATGTGGAAATTTGTATTAAGAGGCTACAAAGAGGGAGAGGATATTAGCAAACTACATATCTAATAAAAGACTTTCATCCCAAATATACGAAGAGCTCTTAAAACTCAACAATAAGAAAACCAACAACCCAATTTTACAAATGGACCGAAGCCTTTAAGAGTTACCTCACCAGAAAAGGTACACAGATGGCAGGTAAACGTGTGAAAAGATGCTTCACATCACGTGTCATCAGGGAAACGCCAACTAAAACACCCGTGTGATGCTACTATGTACCTAGGAGGATGACCAAAATCTGACAACATCAAATGCTGGTGAGGATGTGCAGCAACAGGAACTCAATCATTGCTGGTGGGAATGCAAAAATGAAGACAGAAATTTGTAAATTTCTTACAAAACTAAACACAACTTACAAATCTAGCGCTTGTGCTCCTTTGTATTTACCCCAAAGAGCTAAAAATTTATGTCAGCACAAAACCCTGCATACAAATGCTTATAGCAGTTTTATTCATAACTACCCAAATTTGGAAGCAATCAAGATGTCCTTCAGTAGGTGAATGGATATAAACTGTGTTATATCCACACAATGGAATAGTATTTAGAGCTAAAAATAAATGAGTCGTCAAACCATGAAAAGACAGGAGGAAACTTAAATACATATTACTAAATGAAAGAAACCAACCTGGAAAGCTTTCTACTATGTGATTCCTATTATGTGACATTCTAGAAAAGGCAAAACTATGGAGACAGTAAAAAGATCAGTAGTTTCCAGGCCAGGTGGGAGAGGAAGGGATGAATAGGCAGAGCACAGAGGATTTTAGGATGGAGAAAATACTCTGTATGTTACTATAATGATAAATAGATGTGATTATACATTTGTCCAAACCCATAGAATACACAGCAATAAGATCAGACCCTAATGTAAACTATGGACTTTGAGAAATAATGTTGTATCAATGTAGGTTCATGAGTTGTAACCAGTGTACCACATTAGTGGGGGATGTTCATCATGGGGGAGGCTACACACGTGTGGGGGCAGGTCGTCTATGGGAAATCTCTATACCTTCCTCTCAATTTTGCTGTGAACTTAAAACTGCTTGACTATCAAGGGTGGAAAAAATTAGGCTCTAAGAAAATGAAGCAAAAGAAAAACCAAGAATGTCATAGAAGAAAGGAAATACAATCATAGTGCTCCATTTGAATTAGTAATGAACAGTATTTATATAAATAGTGTTAATACAAAAAATTTATTTAAAAGCTGTGCTATTACTCAGGAGGATGTGGGAGATAACATTGGGATTGCAGTGTGCAAGCAAGCAAATGCTTTCTCTACCTTCATACGAAGTCAACAGATAATGTTTAAAATTGTTCAGAAATGTGTAGTGAACATCCATCAACTGATGAATGAATACACACACACACACACACACACACACACACATACACACAATGGAATATTGCTCAGTGATCAAAAAGAAAAATGAAATCTTGCCATTTGCAACAACGTGGATGGAACTAGAGAGTATTATGCTAAGCAAAATAATCCAGCCAGAGAAAGACAAATATATGATTTCACTCATATGTAAAATTTAAGAAACACAACAGATGAACATAGGGGATGGGAAAAAAATAAGATTAAAAAAAAGAGGGGGGGAGGCAAACCATCAGAGACTCTTAAATACAGAGAACAAACTGAGGGTGCTGGAGGGGTGTTGGGTGGGAGGATGGGCTAAATGGTGATGCGCATTAAGGAGGGCACTTGTTGGGATGAACACTGGATGTTATATGTGAGTGATGAATCACTAAATGCTATTCCTGAAACTATTATTAAGTATATGGTAAACCACTTGAATTTAAATTAAAAAAAACAGCAGCGCACCTGGGTGGCTCAGTTGGTTAAGTATCCGACTCTTGATTGTGGCTCTGGTCCTGCTCTCACAGGTTGTGGGTTCAAGCCCCACATTGGGCTCTGTGCTGGCAGCATGGAGCCTGCTTGGGATTCTCTGTCTCTCCCTCTCTCTTCCCCACTCCTCCTCTCTCTCTCTCTCAGTCTCTCTCTCTCTCTCTCTCTCTCTCTTTCTCTCAAAATAAACATTTAAAATAATTTAAAAAAAGAAATATGTAGTGAAATACCAGAGGTATTTAGTTAGATATGAGTTTGTTAAATCCCTAGCTTTTGTTTTGTGTAATAAAACTTTTTGTGTAATTTACTTTTAATAATATTGAGTACAGTATTAAAAATCACTAACTGTATGGAAGAAAGTGATCCATGCAAGAATCATCAGCAAACTGTATCACAAACCAGGAATTATGATTGATCTGGGCTGAGTATCTCAGGTTGAATTAAAAAGGATTATTGTAGAAAACAGTGAAAAGATTTAAAAGTGTTTATCTTGGGACTGGGTAGACAGAGGGATAAGAGGTGAGGAAGCAGAAGAATCTTTTAAGACTTTTAGTGTTTAAAAACATCAACTATGTGGGGCGCCTGGGTGGCGCAGTCGGTTAGGCGTCCGACTTCAGCCAGGTCATGATCTTGCGGTCCGTGAGTTCGAGCCCCGCGTCAGGCTCTGGGCTGATGGCTCAGAGCCTGGAGCCTGTTTCCGATTCTGTGTCTCCCTCTCTCTCTGCCCCTCCCCTGTTCGTGCTCTGTCTTTCTCTGTCCCAAAAATAAATAAACGTTGAAAAAAAAAAAAAATTTAAAAAAAAAAAAAAAAAAAAAAAAAAAAAACATCAACTATGTATATGCAAGTTTTACTTTGAAAAAGTGTAATTTACAAAACAATGATGCAAGCAATTTTTGGAATTTGTCAATAATTCCAAATCAATATGGTCACACTTCTTGTGTTTTTCATAACAGTTTAACTAAACATGAAATGGGAAGTCAAACCGATTGATGTTTCCATCTCATTTATTTCCTTTATCCAGATAAATTATTTGTAAGTTGGGACATGGCCAAATCGTGAATTTAATAAAAACCTAGAAAATTATTAGCTAATAATTATGATGTTAATTAAGAACATAAATAGATGTAAAAAAACTATCAGTCAGTAGAAGTATTCCAATGATCTTTAAAAATGTTTTAAAATCAATGATATGTATAAACTCTTCATTTGGGCACATTCAATGTCTGTTTTTTTAGAAAACCAGTAAGTATATGTTTCTGCTTTTATTCTAGTTTTCAAAAACCTTTCAGAGTTAGCCAGTCACGAAATCACAGGCGCTATATCTCCTATTACATTATTTTCCATTTTAAATCATTTTAGGAAAGCCATATAGAATTTATCCATAATTTAGAATTGACTTGAGCATTAAGCACTGTATTGCATTGGAATTTTTATCTTCGAAAAAAAAAAACATAGCTTAGTTTCGTATAGTATTTTGCAATTATGCTGTCATTAAAGACAGAGAATGCAAAAACCAAAAGAATGTTATCCTTGAATTCTATGTAATCATTTCATGATTAAAGAATTAAAATAATGGTTCTATAATTAGTTTCTATGCTTGTATGATAAAACCTCTCTAATATGAAAAGGAACATGATAATCGTTTTATTTTGTCATCAAAACCCATCAGGTTTTGTAATTGAATTTCCATTGCTGTTTTATTTCAAATTTTCATAATGTACTCCTGATTTTCATTCTTCTTTTCATTCTCCAGAACTTTCACTTATAATGTTGAATTCCTTTGCTCTTTATTCAGACACACAAATGTATATTTTAGTTAGAAGCACAGGCTTCAGCTGTGGGTCACAACTGGCTAACCTTTATATCCCCAGTGGTTTTATTGAAAGAATAGCATAATCCATAAACTTCCTTCAACTCTCTAACCTATTAGAATACCTTATATATGTCCTTGCCATTTATTATACAGTTTCTGAAAATCACACGATCTACGAAAAGTAAGTACACTTGGGGCATTAGCCCCAAATTACAACAGCGTCTTGCATTGTGCAGAGAAATGACATATGTGTTTTCTTATAGGCAATAACATTTGATTTTCAAGAATGTGTTTACCTGGAAAACATTTATTCCTTTCAAGGCACGTAGAGTAGCTTACTAGGGAGTGAGGAAGACTCACTGCTCTCCACTGCCCTCGCCCACTCTCCTCTAGGGGCCTCGGGAGGTTTAGTCTGGCTTCTCCAACCATCTCTGGGGTATTAGGCTCTAACATTTGGGCTCATGATACTCAAAGTTCATTTGTTGGGAAGTTTTATGAGAACATGATTTCTGAAACGAAAACTTTGATAATTAGTTTTTCTTTGGTAGTCTTTTAAAGCCTGTGAAATAGTATTACTTTGTACCAAGTTTTAAGCAAATGCCTCACTGAAGGTGTGACTGCAATAGATTTTGCAATCTTTTGGGGTAGAAAACAGCTTGGATCATTTCTGTGAAATTTACTAGTCAGGAAACATGACCTCGGGCTCACAATAGAATGTCTTTTTCTGTGTATTTATTGTTGGGTCCTGAAATTATGTATGTCTGTGCACGTGTGTGTTCTTTGTAGCTGGAGGAACTCCCCTCGAAAGAGTAAAGCTAAATTTTTCTCACTCCTGCCTGAGACCAGTGACAGGCTAATAAGGAAGAGTGATGATAGTAATAAAATGGGGCGAGGGGTACATTCCTGAGATTTTGCTGCTTATAAAATGATAGCCCTGTTACCAAATGACCACACCGGGACCCAGGGTGAGATCCAGGCTTGAGTCTTTCTGATGCAGAGAGGTGACCCTCTGTGTGACTCATCACATCAGAAGCAAATGCTGTCTTAACAGCTTTGGTGACTACCTTTTTAACCCAGAGAACATAGCTGTATGTTTTTAATTTGTTATGATTTATTACACTGAAATTGGTGTGAAATGGACAACAAATCATGGGTGTCAAAATCTGAAAATGAATTTTATCAGCTGAGGAAAGTGAGTGCCTTTGGGATTTGCATAAGTTTCTCATAATTCTTTCCATATTACAGATGATGAGCAAAACTGTGAAAATAAACTGAAAATGACATGATATTTCCTAAGTAGCTAATTTCACATGTACGTATAGACACATATAAATATAGCCAGTTAGCCTCACTTTAGACTTTCTCTATAATTCATAGTGATTTGTAAATACCCGCAGTGACATTTATCTAAAAACCTTAAAGTAAATATTAAGATCATCATCACATCTCACAAATGTCTGAGATTATCTATAGAAAACTGCAAACATTATAACAAAGTGTTTACCAACTTTATTTCTTCACTGTTCAAACCCAGAAGAGAATTTATACCTATGTGCCAGTATAAAATTGCTAAGATTGAAGAAACCTCTATCCCAAAATTTCAGATGTTATAAATACCCATCAGCATTGAAAAAAAAATCTCCCCTTGTTAGAAACTAACTTTGCATGCATAATTAATTGGGGCACCATATTCCTGCTTCACAACCAGAAGAGAAATTGAATTCAGGTGTTTGGTGAACATATGGGGGATTTACTGTGAATTTATGACCTGTGGTTTGAGTGTAAAACCCCAAGATACTTGCTGATAAAACTTAATGAAGCTTGTGCAGAGGAGCTATTTTTATTTGTAGTTTAGTAATTGATACATTTCTTGGTTTAACCCTCCCAGCCTTTCCCCCATTTCTCATAAATCTTCCAGTCTGAGAGAGAGAGCTAGAGTAGAAAGCCCTAGTCTTCTTAGCCAGAAGACTAATGCTTACCTAATATGAAAATTCAGCTATGCTTTTTCACAGTATTTCGGTCTGCTTCTTCCTCCCATCCCTTTTAATCTATCAATTTGTGCTTTTTCACCTGCACAAGTAACAGGAGGCAAACCCAAGTGCTGTGGGAGGAAGCACTCTAGGTTCCTCCTAGAAAAGCAAAAGCCTTCACGGAGGGGTGACACCACTTTACTCCATCTTAAGAAAGCAAAGATGGAGGTGCAATGTAGCTCATCATTAAAACTGAGTCAACAAAGCCATTGCCATTGGAAGGTTTTTACCCCAGGAATAAATACACCTTCAGGAACAGGATCCTGCCACACACTCCCTGGCAATATCACTCTGCTTCTCTGCACCTAGGGTTTTACGAAGAATGCTCCTGATTTGAGTGCCAAGAAAGAAAACACATGACCAGTTTTCCATTTTAACATACGGGGTGTAATGGGTTTAATGAGAAACCTGTGTTTGCTCACTAATTTACAGCAATTAAGAACTCAGTTCTGACATCTGTAGATTATAACTATTTGTCTGGCGATTACAAGATCAGGAATAGTTTATGGAATTGCTAATCAGTAGAGAGAAATCACTAAGGGAGAAGAATGTGGTGTACCTGTAGTCTCTAAATGACACCAGCCCCTAGTAGTCGTGCTACCATCCCTTTCTCGTTCAGTGACATTTCTCCCCCCAACACTGTTCAGGAACTTGTTTGTATCCACTTTATCATGCTGACAATCTGTCTGTTTTGAAAGGATTACAACTCTGTACATCCGTGCATGACATCACAGTAAGACATTGCTTAATGATCTGAGACGCTTGTGGTCATTGCTGGCTGCCTGTTTCTAAAACTATGTGACAGTTCTGCCCTACATATGTTTTCTCCAGTGTCACTTTTTGCCTTTTCCAGCCCTGGTGTCTGTTTCAAGTGACATCCATGAAATAGCTGAATTGTAGACTTGCCGTTGATATGAATAAAGGGACGAAAAGTCTGCCCTTTTCTAGGGATGCAAGGAGAATAAGGAATTGGACAAAGAAGGGAAAGGTGCTTTAATTTTTCTCTAGTGAAAATATTTTGAAAAGTAATGCTAAACTTGAAGGGTTGTTTATACAATGTAGTAGATCTTTAGTCTTTTTGTTTGTGGACCTACCAAGGAAATCAAAAAAGAGATACATTTCCCTGAAATAAGTGGACCAAAACATAGGGACATCCTGTGAAGGTTGAGTTATCTAAAGACATCATCAAAGGCTCAGAAGAGCCAGAGTTCAGGAAAACATGGTCTCTACTTGTAATAAGCGGTGTCCTGGAAGCTTTAACTTACTATCTTCTCCTTCCTAAATGTGCTGGGATGCAGACCATACTGATGTTTCAGACGTCTTGATTGCAAAATCCCAGAGTCTGGGAGACGGTAGGACATTGAAGCGCTAGCAGGTGGAGAAGAAATAGTTCCTTAAGCAGGGAGTTCCTTAAGCAGCAAAGCTCTAGGGTCCCCCTCTGGTGTACGCATGTGACACCTGAGGGAGTGCTGGAAATACCTCAACGGGAATAAGCTGCGAGTGTGGAGTTGCATGATATCCAGGATCTCAGATAGAATTTGGAAATTAACTCTTTATTTTTTTTAATTGGGAAAAGAATAATGTCCTTCTGCATTTCTGCTAATTGGATGCCAAGTGCAGGTGTGAAATTCAGTAGCATTTGGGATAGAATTTTGCACTTAGGCCAAAAAGTAAATTGCTATGGCTTAGAGGTATGTAGCAAAAATGAAAAGGCTGAGGATATAAGCTGATATGGTTAACAAAATCTTTACCTTGTGTGCCTGTTCTTTAGTAAATGGGGGATATGAGGGACATGTACTAAGTCCTGAACTCTGGGTAGACTAAGTAAAGCCAGTTTGAACCAGGAATATCTCCTCATAAGTCGTGTCAGATCCTGGCAGGTCACCAATCTCTACCAGGAAGAGAAAAAAGGAGTGAGCCCTTGAGTTCAGTTTTACCGAATGACCTGGTTGGCAGGTCTATTTTCACCAGACCCTAAGAAAACACCCACATTGCTGCTTTGGGTTTCATGAGGACTAATTTTTGGAGATCACAGAGCCAGAATAAGCATTTTGAGTGAAGTGATGGGGAGATTTACCTAAGGAGTCACTCTAAGCAATTGGGTAGATTTCTATTGGAGCATTCTTGGCTATATACTGGTGCTCAGTGCAAAGCACATTTGATTGGTTTCATGTGTTAAGATCTGGCAGTAACCATCTTTCAGGGACATCTTCTGCAATAGTATTTACTTTCTGCAATTTTTCTCAGAGGCTAGAACTTTGGAGTGACTAACCGTATAAATGGTAGTGGTAAAGCTCATTCATAAAATATGATTCCTCTCTTATATTCTGCTCTTCTAACCAACATGTTTTTGCAACAGTGGGTAGGGCATAGGTCTTTGTGCTTCTAGGCTACTTTATTTCATTTAATAAGTATGTACAACCTCCCTCCCCCAACATTGTCTAAGGTGATATGATAGTGGTGGGGGGGGTGGTGTGTGTGTGCATGTGTGTGTTTAAGGGAAGGAGGTTTAGAGTTATCTTTCTGTTGTCTTTTGTTGCAGTGGAACACAAGAAAGCAGACCCACTGTGCAATCACATTTCAAACCCCCATTTGCATCACATCCGCTAACATCCTGTGGGCCAAATCAAGACACATGGCCAAGGCCAACATCAATGGGTATTAGTTCAATTGATGCATAACAAGTTAACACAGGCTTAACAGCTTATTATATCAGATCCTATGGATCAGTTTCTATGATCCAGCAATGGCTCAGCTGAATCCTGTGCTCAGGGTCTCATCCAGGTGCAATCAAAGGGTAAGCTAGGCCGGGTTCTCACTGGAGGGCTCCACTAGGGAAGCATTTGCTTCCCTGCTCCTGGAGTTGTTGACAGTATTCTGTTCTTTACAGCTGTAGGATTCAGGGCGGCTCTCTTCTTCAAAGCCAGAAAAGAGAGATAAGGACTTGCAAGATGGACACTGCATTCTTATATAATCACACAAATGTAATCATATCCATTCCTTGACCTTTGCCACAGTTCACTGGATAGAAGCAAGTCACAGGCCCTGCCCACACTCAGTGGTGGGGGCCAGGTATGGGGCGGGGAGGGCGTTGGACAAAGATGCAAATACCTGGAGGCAGAGATCATGGGGCCACTTTGAAGTCTGTCCATTACAAACATTTGCAGATCCGCTTACCCTGCCACAGGGACGTGACATACAGAATATATATGTGTTAAATGATTGTGATGAAGTCATGAGCTTAAGAAAGAGAAACACATGTGGAGGTAAGTTATAAACACTCTGAAACAGTGTTTGCTGGAAGAATCAGAAGATGGAAAGGAAACGAGAGGATATGATAGGAAGAAAGATATGAGTGAATTTACCTTCCTCTCTTTTCTTATACTAGAGATCTTAATCATTTCTCCCTTCTGGGCACCATGGAAAGCCTGGCTCAGTTCGTTCTCTCCCTTCTGTCTACCTTCTCCTTTCCCTTTCATGTTTTTCTTCTTTGTGCAGAAAAGATAGTGTATACCAAGATGGTACCTTCTGGTTATCCCTACTATTGAATTCTGGCTCTTCAAGCTATGGCCTCTGTTCCAGTTTTCCAGATTCCTTTTGCATAATTAAAAATGTAAATGTTAAGGTATTTTTAGTCCATAAAGAATTAATCAGTCACATCACAAACTCTTCTCTTTCAGCATATGCTCATCTGGAAAGATAGGTCAGAATTCAAGCCTGTAAGGCAATATACCCAGGCTTAGATCAGAAGGAGCAAACAATTTAGGAGAGGCAGGACTATATGGACAATGCTGAGTTGTCTTTTTTAAAAAATAGTTGTTTCTTGGGCCTGTTACTAGGGGATCACTGGCCTTATCTTGGTGCAGTGGAAGTAAATAGCCTAGAAAAGCAACATATAAAACAGGCAACATCTACAGAATACAAAATAGAGGCTGCAAGTTAGCTGGCCACAGACCTGTTTGGTATTTGGTTTTTGTTTTGTCTCGCATAGGACCAAAAAAATAAAGTAAGCCAACATTAAAAATTTGGGCAACAGGGGAGAAAACTATAGTTCTGACTTCTCTTTAAAAAAAAAAAAAAAATTAGAAGGCAACACCAGGCTCACATCCCTTCAGGACAGCAATCTACTGGGACCGAGTAAGGGGTCTCCCTTTCTAGACCTAGCATATTACTCCCATTTGTTACAGAATGTACATGGGTACTGCCACAGCCATCAAGTTTTGTTCACTCTTTAGTTAACTGCCCTATAGGCATTGGAATTTGTCCCAGCCATGAAGTTTGCAGGCTGAATTGTTTTCAAAGTACTGTCCGTATACCACCTGCAGTGCTTTAAAAAATATACTGATGCCCAGGACCTGCACAAGACTGCCTGAATCAGAATCTCTCTAGGTGAGTCTCAGTCGATCAGCAGGTTTAAACAAGCACTCTGGATGAGTCTCATACACATACTATGTATACACAAGCACGACTGTTGACATTTCTCTTCTCATTCACTGTACCTAAGGAGATGGTTGGATAGCATGGCCTGTGGAGCACAGGTGCAGGACAGGATTTGGCCCTTACCTGCAAATAGGATCCTTGCTGCAGTTAGCATGAACTGGTATGCTCAGCTGCTTTTGCAAAGCACATTGCAGTGGTCCATTCTGAAGGCTGCAGAGCCTAGTCCTCTGTGTGATCTACCTCTACCAGGAGAGGGTACAATCACCATGGTAATTATGGATGAGAAAGATTTGAGTTCCATATCATTCAGGGCTGCACTGTGCATGCCGGATTAGGAATCTCTGTAGTGTGTGAGCCAGTGCTGTCAGAAAGACTCCCAGATATCACTGAACCAAAACAAACCCTCTGCACTTAGTGTAAAATTTATATATAAACACACACACAACACACACACACACATAAAAGTGTAAAAGAAAATTCCAGCTGGACTAAAACTAAAAAAAACAATGTGCAAGGGAAGGCTGAATTAGTGTTAGACTTAAATTGTCTTATGTCTGTCTGTGTGGATTCTTTATAAAAAATAAAGCATCTCTATAATTCCTCTCTTCATCCCTCCTTTCTGTAGAAATTATGATTTAGTGGCTTGTCATTAAGTTGAATTGTCTCTCTCACTCATCTGATCGATTCATGGTATCTTTATTATATTCATCACACACACAAAAATAATGAGCAACTGGAAGTTGGCAACGAACCTAAATATAAGTTGATTGGGATGTGTAGGGATTAGCCACTAATGCTAATGAATATTTAAAATTTCCTTTGGCTGTCTTGGCAGAAGAGCTAACCAAGAACTTTAGAAGTCCAAATGTGAATTATTGGCCTGTTGTAGACTGGCCTGAGAAACAGAGTGAGCAGTTGCAATGGTTTCATTCTTGAAGCCAGGATTTCACCTTCAGACTGCCAACTGGTGTCCCCCAAGGATGCTTGATGGTCTCCCAGTCTTTGGAAGTCATCATCAATCATGAAAACCATTGCAGCCTGTTTTTCAATTTCAGCCCTTAGAGTGGCTTTGCTAGTCTTAGGCAAGTTGGTTGCCATTCTCTAGAGCAGAGGAAGAAAGGAAGCAAAAGAAAAGAGAGTGAAGCAGTGTATCACCAGCTGCTGAGATTTGAAATAAGGGCAAAAGTGACTTCCAGAACTTGGCTTATACTATGAAAAACATCAAGGTCACCAGAATTTAGAATTAAGGACACTGGGTCAATTTCCCTTGTTGGGAGATTTGCACTTTCAATTAACTACAAATAGTAGGACATCAATTTTCATCAACGGCTTGGACTTCATGAACTTTATAGGGTTAAAATTCGCAATGGTACATGAAAATAATAGGAAATATTTCTGGTTAGACCTATAAAATACTTCTTCAGTCAAGCCTCCTATAATCCTTCTATTAGAAGCTATGAAGAAGTATTCCAGGAACAAAAAAGGCACAGTTGGAGAAATGGCAATGAGGTTAATGAATGCTCACTTTCCTGTCTTATGAACTGTCTTCATGCCTATACTACCACTGTTTCACATGGAAAGCAAGGAGTTCCAGAGATTGGGTGTTAACATTGAGAAGCCTTTATTGAAAATCATTGTGTTCAAAACTATAAGCTGCCATATATGTTTTTTAAAAGCCAATTAACAACCTTGGGGCGCCTGAGTGGCTCAGTTGGTTAAGCGTCCAACTTCGGCTCAGGTCATGATCTCATGGTTTGTGGGTTCAAGTCCTGCATCGGGATCTGTGCTGACAGCTCAAAGCCTGGAGCCTGCTTCAGATTCTGTGTCTCCCTCTCTCTCTCTGTTCCTCCCCCACTCATGCTCTGTTTCTCTCTGTCTCAAAAATAAATAAACAAAAAATTTTAAAAAGTAAAAAAAAAAAAAAAAAGTAAAAGCCAGTAACAACCTGCTTAAGAGTATGGAGGGCACTTTTAAGCTGTATACAAATGTAGACTGAAGCATCATGCCAAGTAGCACATTTTATAGGCCCATTAACCTTTAATGTTCTTAGGGCAATCAGTTCAAAATATTTGTCGGAAGAACAAAGGGAAGGCAAGCTTTTATTGACTGGGAAAATAATCAAATTGAAAGTATTGACAGGATGTTCCAGAAGCTCTAATGAAATTAATAGAAACATAAAGGTGATAGGGATCTACCCCATGTTTAAATGATTATCCCATATTCTTGGAAGACATTAATATTGTGGTTCTATATGCAAATATTTTCAATTTGCGATTTTTAAGTCTTTGGAATTCTTCAAAAGGCATAGAATTATGTCAAGACATATATGAATTTGAGATTTTTATATACTCTACTATGACAGACTTTCTCTTTACAAGTTACATCTCTCAAATTGCATTACCCAGGAGGGTGGGCAGCCAGAAAAATTCAGATTCACACCAAATAACCAGGGCAACATGTTTTCAATGAAGAGACTTGGTCTTCTAATAGCTTACAGCTCCCCATTCTGCTAGCAGTTTGGAGGGTATATATGATAAATATAAGGCTTGATTCTTGTCCTCAAGGAGTCTGATGTTTTCTTGGGGAGACAGCACGTGCCTAATACGCTTGAATAAATCCCCTGATAGGATGCGCCTTAGTCCTCAGGGAGTAACATAGACCAAAAGTGCCATGAGATTTAAGATTGATTTTGGCCATCTCTACAACTCTTGCAAAATACTGTGTTTAAAATCTGTATGATTTTATAAAGCAGGGGCTTTGGAGTCTGATATATGTTTCACTAAGTGATACAACATGGCATAGTGAAATGAGGGCTGGACTGGACACCAGAATAATCTGGATTCCAGCCTCGCCTCCCCATTGGTCAGCTGAGAGACTTCAAACAAGTCACTTATTTTCTTTGGATGTCAGTTTCTACATGTGTATGTGCTCACACGTGTGTGTGGAAGAGAGAGAAATACTACCATCTGTACCTATCTTACAAGCTTTTGGTAAGGATAAAACAAATTAACACTATAAAAAAAAAAAAAAAAGAAGAAGAAGAAGAAGGCAGGGGCACCTGGGTGGCTCAGTCGGTTAAGCATCTGACTCTTAATATTAGCTCAGTTCTTGGTCTCAGCGTCATGAGTTCAAGCCTGGCATTGGGCTCCATGCTGGGGGCAGAGCCTACTTTAAAAAAAAAAAAGGCAACATTACTATTAAATAACTGATGAAATCCAACTACCATCCAAAGTTATTTTTAAAATGCTTTCCATTTATGCTGTAAGAAACTGCATTTTGTGTACAGACCTTTGATAACTCCTAAATAGGAACTTTGTATCATGGCATTACGAAAACAATACTGCACATTTGTAAGGCTACAGTGTATGCTGTCACCTTACTTGATTATTGCAAGTATGATATTCAGAGAAAAAGTGATTATTATGTCCACTTCATACGTATGAAAAAATCCCACAACTCAAATTAAGTGCCTTCGTCTAAGAAGGTGGAGGAGCTAGGACAGGACCCTGGTATTTCTGATTTGTAATGCAATGTCCTTTCCAAAAAAATTTGGCTGCCAACACCTTGTCAGATTACAGAAAGGAAATGAGGCTTTTAAAATACCGCATAAAAAAGGAATGTCTAAAAATACCGCTTGCCCTCTTGAATATCTGCCTGAAATAACTTCAGTAAGTCTTAATCATAAGAACAAAATGAAAACTTCTTTTAAATGCCCAAATATTGTTTTATAAATTCACTTCCTCTTAAACAGTGTCCTCTCACAGGAAGCTGCCATTTTTTTCCCTAGCAACTGCCATTCACAGATTGTATCTCTGAAGGGTGTTCATTCTTGCCCCTTCTCTCTTTTAGCAACAGATCAACTCCTAGCAACCATGATCGGATACAGCGTCTACGGCAAGAATTTCAGCAAGCAAAGCAGGATGAAGATGTAGAAGATCGGCGACGTACCTATAGCTTTGAACAACCCTGGGTGAGTATTTGGTTCTTCAGCACAGCGAATAGTCTGACAACTTCCCTGCAGTAAGAGCCCCCAAGCTGTGACCTTAGCTCTTTATGAAACAAGACAAGATGGAGCCAAATTCCTTTGACCTTTAACATATTGACCTTTCCCTCATTTCCATCTGGGTTGCATCATTGCTAATTTCATTTTATATCTTGTTGCACCATCTGTCCATTGCATAATCAGTTTTATTCGCCTTATAACAAGACATAGCAAAAGGATTCTTGCTCTCAGCTATGCACTTTTTTTTAAAGTGTAGTAAATATTTTTCTATATACATTTTCCTCAGAATTGGAGCCAGAATAAATTAGTTCAACACATGTCTATTGTGTATCTACTGTACACAAAGTACAGTATTAAGCAATTCTTGATTCTTTATTCTCCCTTATCCCCTTTGTGTATTTGTTGAATCCCTCTTATTTATCTGCCCATATCCCTGTTCTAGTTTATCCTCCTCATAGCCATCAGAGTGATTTTTTTTTTGAGTTTATTCATTTTTAAGAGAGAGAGAGAGAGAGAGAGAGAGAGAGAGAGAGAGAGAGATCAGGGGAAGGGCAGACAGAGGGAGACACAGAATCCAAAGCAGGCTCCAGGCTCTCAGCTGTCAGCACAGAGCCTGACGTGGGACTTGAATTCACAAAATGTAAGATTGTGACCAGAGCCAAAGTCGGATGTTTAACCGACTGAGCCACCCAGGCTCCCCAGAGTGATTTTTCTAAAACAGAACTTTGAATGGCTTCTCAATGCCCAAGAGAGAGAGTCCAAATTCCACAGTGTGGCTTGCTAATCCTCCCCAGTCCAGCCCCAGACTTGTGCTCTCTCTGTTCTTGTGTTTTGTCTTGGAGATGATGGCACTGCTGAGAATGAGAGGCATTGGGGTAGGTTTGGGGGTGTTAGAGATGATGGGAATTTAAAAAAAAAGTATTGTTTATTTACTTTTGAGAGAGAGAGACAGAGCATGAGCAAGGTAGCAGAGAGAGAGGGAGACACAGAATCTCTAGGCTCTGAGCTGTCAGCACAGAGCCCAGCCTGGGGCTCAAACCCACAAACTGCAAGATCGGGACCTTAGCCAAAGTCAGACACTTAATCGACTGAGCCACCCAGGTGCCCCTGATGATGGGAATTTTGAAGAATATCTTTGGAAACTTGAGGGAGACTCAATTAGACATGAACATACAGGCTACTTGAGATAGGAAATTCTAGCTGAGAGTATTAGTGATCAACATGGTAATGTGACCATAGCTAAAAATGCTTAGAGGGAATAGAAAAATAATTTTTTGATTACTTCTGCAATGGGGATTAACGAGTCAGACATGGCAGAAAGTCAAGGAAGGTACTCTGGAGGCCTGGGGAAGAGGCAGGTGGAGCATCACCCACTCTGGGTAGGATGGTGAGTACAGCTCAGGGACGTATATCCTAATTGCCTGGGAGGATGCAAGAAGGGTCAGTACTCTAGGGATTCGAAAGCCTAGGGGCTGTAGTCAAAACAATATATTTTTTGGACTCCTGGATCTTGGAGGTGGGACAGTTCATGATGATTTGAGGTCAAAGATATGCCATCCATGTGAGTTCCTGAGAGAATAGAGATTAAGGTCCAAAGAGTTAATGAGTTCAGTTCAAAATGTCGGGATTATAATTACATTAGGTATATGGGAAGGTAGGGTTAGAAGGAAGAGTAGTGTTAGAAAAGGCTTACAGTTAAAAAAAAAAAAAAAAGATCCTGATTTATTTTGGAAAGGGTATGAACCCAACTGCCACAGAACTGAGAGGTCGGTTATATTGTAGGGAAGGAGAGATAAAGGTAGAAATGTAGTCGGAGCCTTCAACGCTAGATTGGAAGGCTGAAGAAAGATGGTATGAGGACAGAACACTGGCCCCCTGGCCAGGCAACCTAGCTCTTCAGGACTGTTTTCTTGTATGTTAAACCAAGAGACTTAGAGTAGATGGTTGAGTGTCAGTTATTAAACCCTTTGTTATAATGAAAATTTAAGAGAAAGCTGAATGTGTCAGGTAAAGCAATACAAGTAGAGCTTCTCCGAGTGTGGTCCACAGACCAGCACCGTCAGCATCACCTGGAGCTCCCTTCAGACCTCCTGGATCTGGGTGAGGCCCAGGAATCTGTATTTTAACAAGCCCTGGAGGGGTGATTCTGAAGCATGTTACTTTGAGAAGCAGTGATCTAGAGTTAAATCATCTCTGAGGTCCTTTTTACTCCTAAAATCCAACACCCTCAATATACTCTATACAAGGGCAGAAACCTATAAACGTTTTGATTAAGGGGCTTAGTGACCAAATTGGGGTCTGTGGAAGATAATTTTGAGAAAAGAGAAGATGGAAAAATGGGAAAAACAGTACTAGTTTGAAGTACTTTGCCTCTGTTCAGGTGAGGAAGGAGGAGCCTAGAGCAGCCAATTGGCCATATGAAACCACCATCCAAGAGTAAAAACTCCTCATGAAGTAGATCGTAGCTTAACTTTCAGAGGTTATATAAGAACTTCGGCAGATATAATACCTTAAAAATCTCTAATTGTGTTTCTGCAACAACATTACTATTCAAGGTATTGTTTTTCTAAAACATTTATTTTTATTTTTATTTATTTAGTTAAAATTTTTTTTAATGTTTATTTTTGAGAGAGAGAGAAAGAGAGAGAGAGAGAGAGACAGAGACAGAGACAGAGACAGAGCGTGAGCAGGGGCGGTGCAGAGAGAGAGAGAAAAAGACCGAACCTGAAGAGGCTCCAGGCTCTGAGCTGTCAGCACAGGGCCCAACGCGAGGCTAGAACTCACAAGCCGTGAGATCATGACCTGAGCCGAAGTCGGACACGCAACAGACTGAGCCACCCATGTGCCCCTAAAACATTTATTTTTAGATGATCAAGTAAATTGAGTCATTCCCATGTAACAACATGACAGAATTATGTTAATCTACTTATATTGTTTGCCATAATTGACTTAATCTCTTCCTACCAGCTTTCCTAAAGCAGGATTCTTTTTTTTTTTTTTAATTAAGTTTTTTATTTTAAATCCAGTATACTTAACAGTGTTATATTAGTTTCAGGTGTACAAGACAGAGATTCAACACTTTCATACAACACCAAGTGTTCATCACAATAAGTGCCCTCCTAATCCCTATCACCTATTTCACCCATCTCCTCACCTACCTCCTCTCTGGTAACCATCAGGATGTTCTCTGTAGTTAAGAGTCTGTTTCTTAGTTTGTCTCTTTTTTCCCCTTTGCTCATTTGTTATGTTTCTTAAACTGTTATGCTTCTTAAATTCCACATAGGAATGAAATCATATGGCATTTATCTTTCTCTGACTTATTTTGCTTAGCATTGTACTCTCTAGCTCTATCCATGTTGTTGCAAATGGCAAGATTTCATTCCTTTTTATGGCTGAGTAATATTCCATTATATATATACCACATCTTTATCCATTCATCAGTTGATAGACACTTAGACTGCTTCCATTATATGGCTATTGTAAATAATGCTGCAATAGGTACATCGGGGTGCATGTATCCCTTTGAATTAGTGTTTTTATATTTTTTGGGTAAATACCCAGTAATGTGATTACTGGATCGTAAGGTAGTTCTATTTTTAATTTTTTGAGGAATCTCCATATTATTTTCCACAGTGGCTGTACCAGTTTGCATTCCCACCGACAGTAACAAGGGTTCCTTTCTCTCCACATCCTTGCCAACACTTGTTTCTTGTGTTGTTGATTTTAGCCATTCTGACAGGTCTGAGTTTTGATTTTCATTTTTCCTGATGATAAGTGATGTTGAGCATCTTTTCATGTGTCTGTTGGCCATCTGGATGTCTTCTTTGGCCAAATGTTCATGTCTTCTGCCCATTTTTTAAATGGATTATTTGGTTTTGGGATGTTGAATTGCATCAGTTCTTTTTATATTTTAGATTCTAACCCTTTATCAGATATGTCATTTGCAAATATCTTCTCCCATTCCGTAGATTGCCTTTTAGTTTTGTTGATTCCTTTGCTGTGCAGAAACTTTTTATTTTGATAAAATAGTTTTTATAGTTCCAGTAGTTTATTTTTGCTTTTATTTCCCTAGCCTCAGGACACATATCTAGAAAAATGTTGCTATGACCAATATCAGAGAAATTACTGCTTGAGCTCTCTTCTACGATTTTTATGGTTTCAGTTTTCACATTTAGGTCTTTAATCCCTTTTGAGTTTATTTTTGTGTATGGTGAAAGAAAATGGTCCAGTTTCATTCTTCTGCATGTTGCTGTCCAGTTTACCCAACACCATTTGTTGAAGAGACTGTCTTTTTCCCCATTGGATATTCTTTACTGCTTCATTGAAGATTAATTGATCACATAATTGTGGATTTACATCCAGGTTTTCTATTCTGTTACATTTCTATGTGTCTATTTTTGTGCCAATACCATACTGTTTTGATTACTACAGTTTTTTAATATAAGTTGATGTCTGGAATTGTAATACCTCCAGTTGTACTTTTCTTTTTCAAGCTTGTTTTGACCATTCAGGATCTTTTGTGGTTCCATACAAATTTAAGGATTATTTGTTCTCATTCTACGAAAAATGTTATTGGTATTTTGACAGAGTTTGCATTAAATGTGTAGATTGCTTTGGGTAGTATGGACATTTTAACAATATTTGTTCTTCCAATCCATGAGCATGGAATGTCTTTTCATTTCTTTGTATTATCGTCAATTTCTTTTATCAATGTTTTATAGTTTTGGAGTACGGGTCTTTTACCTGTTTGGTTAATTAAGTTTATTCCTAGGTATTGTTTTTGGTGCAATTGCAAATGGGATTGTATTCTTAATTTCTCTTTCTGTGACTTCATTATTAGTGTTTAGAAATGCAGCATATTTCTATACATTGATTTTGTATACTGTGACTTTACTGAATTCATTTATCAGTTCTCATAGCTTTTGGAAAGGGTCTATTGGATTTTCTTTTTTCTTCCCTTTTTTCTTTTTCTTTCTTTCTTTTTTTTTTTCTTGAGAGAGAGAAAGAGAGAGTGTGCATGAGAGCGTGAGTCGGGAGGGACAGAGGGAGAGAATCTTGAGTTTTCTATACATAGTATCATGTCATCTGAAAGTAGTGAAAGTTGTATTTCTAACTTACCACCTGGGATGCTTTTATTTCTTTTTGTTGTCTGATTGTCGTAGCTAGGACTTCCAGTACTATGCTGAATAAAAATGGCCATCCTTGTCTTGTTCCTGACCTTGGGGGAAAAGGTGTCAGTTTTCCCCCATTGAATATGATGTTTGCTGTGGGTTGTTCATAGATTGTCTTTATTATATTAGGGTATGTTCCCTCTAAACCTACTTTGTTGAGGGTTTTTTATCATGAATGGGTGTTGTACTTCATCAGATGCTTTTTCTGTATCTATTGAAATGATCATATGTTTTTTATCCTTTTTCTTATTGATATGATATATCATGTTGATTGACTTGAAGCAGGATTCTTTTTTGATGTGTGGTAAACATCCCTACAATGTATTTTTGCACAGAAAGGCTGAAAAGAGGAAAGAGTACAGTGGCTACCAGAAGGAGAAAAGCAAGTATATATGAAAATGGTTCTCAAACACAGAGTTCTAGCCTGCAAGGCCCTGCAGGGGTTTTCTCAGTCTCCATACCATACCATGAGGAGCAGTGGAATGCCACCTGACTTTGCCTGGGAATGTGGATTTCAAACCAGCATATTTGCAGCATTGCTGTTTAATTAGTTATTTAATTGATCAGATGTATTGGGTGCTTACTATGTTCAGTCAGTGTGTCTGGTGCTAGAGAACAAAGATGGGGAAGAAAGAATATCCTTAGAGCCCTACAGTCGAGCTGATACAACAGAAAAGAATATTTTGTACAGTTTATGATACAGGTATGCATGGAGTATTAAACACAGAGGAACCACGCCCAAATAAATTGTGGGTGGTTAGGAAAGGCCTGAAAGAAGACCTCAGTGCTTGCTTTGGGAGCACATATCCTAAAATTGGAGGGATACAAAGAAGAGTAACATGGCTCCTGCACAAGGATGCATGTAAATTCATGAAGCATTCCATATAGAGAGAAAGGAAAGGAAAGGAAAGGAAAGGAAAGGAAAGGAAAGGAAAGGAAAGGAAAGGAAAGGAAAGGAAAGAACACCTCGTTAAATTTAGAATATATTTTAAATACATAAGTTTGAGAAAGAGAGAAACATATATTTGGGAACTAAGATTGATGGGATTTTTTTCTGGCTGGTGACATTGTATCTACATGTGAAATGTCCAAGTTTGAGACTAAATGAGCATTTCCTACTTCTTAGCTGTAGATATTGTTCATTGGGAGATGTAGAAATGATTTGATATCCATTTTGGTCCCCTTATGTGATTTTTTTTTCCTAATGGGAGTGGTGAATATGTTGGCATACATTCCCATGCCAGCTACTTAATATGAACAATCATGTTAGGAAAAATGTTTGAGAAAATCTTACACATCCAGAAACTCACCTATAAAAGGTCATAGGCCAAATTGTTGTATATCAAAATGCCATAGCAACTTTAGACTGAGCACTTGGCTTGTATTATCATTTCCTGTAATGAGTGAGCAGGGAATTATTTGGATGACAGCTGATTACTTTAGGAATGGAATAATTTCCTAAATTGTGGGTCAGAAGTTGACCTTTTCTTTTTCTGTCTTCTTTTTTTTTTTTTTAATTTTCAAACAATTGGGATCTTGCTGTTTTTTCTCCTTTCTACTGATCGTATAAATGAGCTTGAAGTGACTATAATTCTACTTAGTGTATTAACTTTCATACCAATTCTCCTTGTTGCCTTAATAGGGTTTTGTCTGCCTCAATAAGAGCCTCAAAATGTAGCTGAGTCTATGGTTTTTATTATCTGTTTTACAAAATGAGCTTTGAGTATCTTAGTTTTTTTTGTTCTTTTTCTGTGTGTATTCTGACCTTAAAAGGTCAGTCTGTTTGGAAAGGATGAGACTATGATCTCACCCATTGGAATGGTTTGCAATCATTTTAGTTGTAAGGAACCAGATATTTGTCTTCAAGCTGTGTGTCCCTCTTAGTCCATATTAGTTGAAATTGTCATGCTTGTTGGAAATGCCACACACAAAGTGTGACCAGATGTATCATATAGAAGATCCGAGCCAATTACTTTACATACAGAGAGGGATGCTGCAGAAAATTCATCCAAGTAGCCCTTTTCAGTTCATCCATTTTCAAAATGTTCTCCCTAAACCCTAGCAGTGTGGAATGCACCTGTTCCTGGGCTTTTGTTCAAAATAATGTTTGGGCCTGAGGGAGCTGATCTGTGGCACAAAGGGTCTTTAAATGAGCAGAGGCCCGGGAAATTCCCTTAGCTCCATAACTGAAGTGCATTCTCTCCCAAGTTGGTTAAGAAGAGGAGGAGGAGGACGACGACGACAAGGAGGAGGAAGAGGAGGAGAAGGAGGAGGAGGAGGAACAGGAGGAGGAGGAGGAGGAGGAGGAGGGGAGAAAAAGCAACTTCTTCACCATGTAATGCCAGGTGCAGCATAAATAAAGCAGCAAGTTGCTTTAAATCTTTCTTAAGATAATGGAACAATAGCTGAGGTTAGGGTTATTATCACAGAGCTCAGATATGGACAGAACTTAGTGTTGCTTTTAAAAGAATTAAATTGCACGCTGCAGACATAAGTACAGTATGCTCTTAAAACTTTGCAGATACCTGAGTGTTGCCCACAAGGAGACTTGCTGGCTGAGGCGGTTGATAGATGGGATAATGGAGCCTTTAATAGCTATATTGCTAAATCCTTTCCATCCCGGGTTGGTAGTGACTCAAAGTAGTTTAGTCCTTCAGATGGAAAATTGATCCTCTGCGATGTGAATACCCTCTTCTCCCCCAAGCTTTCTTCCCAGCTGTCTGTCTTTAAACAACAACAAAAAAAAGTCTGTCCTTTTTTCCATTTTTCTGTCTGGGACTTTTAATGGCTCCTCTTCCCTTTTTTAGCGTTTTGTCTGCTTTAATTAGAGAGCCAGTCTGTAGTACACAGCCACCCTGAACCCCTGGATTGCCTTCCCTGTACCTGGGAAGTTTGAGAAAATGATGCTTATCCTTTTGTTTTCATCTCTCCTAAGACTTCAAGGATATCTCCTGTAATTTCCTTATAGTGGGGCTCCATGCCTTTACTCAAAAAATGCCTTCTCGGTTGATAGCTTTGCAGTTCAAACTGGGTGGAAATCACCTCCCTTGGAAATCAACCTGGAGAAAGCCATTCCTGCAAGCAAACAGGGACCCTTTACTCATGGCAAAAGCTTCTGTGCTGCTGCAAAGTAGACCCCTTTCTTCTAGCTCCAATGACCCATCTCCCAGCTGAAGGCTCCATGACCCATGGGCCGTGCTACCGGCAGAGACCTCAGGTAGTAGAAATGAATGAAGTTGCCTTTGGTCATCATTAGCATGGGACACTAGAAGGCTGGCTTATTTTTAGAGCTGCAATTTTCAGTATACCTGCTGTTTAAGGAGGGGGAAAAGTAGATCCAAACACTGGTTGGCAAAGACGAGAGAAAGACAAACGGTGTGTAAAAAACAAACATGTATTTATGAAAATTTTATGAGGGAAACTGGTTTGCTCTGCAGATTTTTCAAGCATTACTCACATCATTAGTAGCAATTAGGCTTTTCAACATTCAGAACCCACAAGAGTTCGATCAATAGTTGTAACAGTATCTTGTGTGATGGGATAGAGGTGGAAGGCTGTGAAGGGAGGATGTATAGACAAAAGTTAATTTTGTTTTGATTAAAAGTTGTAAATGAACCTACTATACAGAATAATTACCAAGATTAGTGGTTGCCACTTTTTTTTTTTTTTTAAGTTTATTTATTTATTTTGAGAGAGGGAGAGAGAGAATCCCAAGCAGGCTCCATGCTGTTAGCGTAGAGCCCAGATCGGGGCTCTATCCATGAACTGTGAGATCATGACCTGAGCCAAAACCAAGAGTCCGGACGCTGAACTGACTGAGCCACCCAGGCGCCCCAGCAGTTGCCACTTCTAAACAGAGTGAACAGTTTATGCTTTTTACATGATTCAATGGCATAAAAGTCTTCCTACCCTCTACCAAATCTTTAAATTACCATTTTATCAGAATGTGGAATTTATATTAGGGTTACAGCAAGTTTGAATTGCCAACATAGGAATTCCAAATCTCAGGTGGATGTGTCCTTTTAGTTATTGTCACCATCATCATCTTTATCATCACTTTTCCTCTGAAGCAGTTGAACTTGTATCTTATTTTTGTTTTCCATATGTGCCCTTGAACATAGGTGAAAATTTGAAAATTTTATTCATTTTGAATAGAAAACTCACTGAAAAGTATCATTTGTAAGAATAGTACATATATGTGTGTATATGTGAAGATACACAGGTGCGCACACACATATGCTTACACACTGTGTGAAGAAAAATTAGAGTATTTAAAAATTATTTTCTATAAATGCTAATAAAAGAGTAATGAATTTTATTTCATAAGTGACACATGCACTCATAGATTAAGCTCTAAAAGTCTTCCAATATTCCTGGCTCTAAATGGTACTGACACTTTGTATGCTGTATAGTTATTTTTGTTCTTTCTTTAGTCTTAACAGTTTTGTTTTATATTCTTATTTTGGAAAAATAAGAATGATTTTATTTAACTGAGAAAAATGTTTAGTTAATGAAATCTGGTGAAAACACTATGTTTTCACCAGTGATTTTTGATATTTTGTTTTACACTAATAAGTGATAGCCAAATTGTGTAGCTTTCCCAAACTTTATATAATATTTTGTATTGTATAAATACTGTCTCTCCATAATCATGAGAGAGACCAATACTTTGCAGCTCATTTATAAAAGCAACATGCATAGTTTTCGCTTGTGGCTTTAAACATAAGCCATGAAGAAATTTACATATCATGGTCCTCCAGTGTACTGTGTAACAGATAACCATGTATTTATTTCTATTTACTACCTCTACATTATTATGGCCCTGCCAGCCTTGGCAATTTTTTTACTTAAAAGGTCATTGCTTGTCACAAATTTCATCATAAACAAGGCCAGGTCATCTGAGATTTGTATTCTGAAAACAGAGCTATTATTGTCTGGCAGATATCCAGAATTAATATTTTTAAAAATTTTTTTAATGTTTATTTATTTTTGAGAGAGAAAGACAAAATGCAAATGGGGGAGGGACAGAGAGAGGGAGACACAGCACCTGAAGCAGGCTCCAGGCTCTGGGCTGTCAGCACAGAGTCCGACGCAGGGCTCGAACTCACACACTGTGAGATCATGACCTGAACTGAAGTCAGACGCTTAACTGACTGGGCACCCAGGCACCCCTTGATCTCCGGAATTATTACAATTATAATTTACCTGTGTGTTTCCCTGTGTATATGTTACTTTGTGGTTGTAGCTGTTAATGCTGTTCTTTTTGAAAACATGAACTTCTCCCTGGGGTTACAAATTACCTTTCTTCATTTCTCTATTTTTATTATTTTGGACTCCAGACACATTATTCTATTTCTGCCATAGAGATGGAAACCACTGTATTTAAAAGTCAGGATTGTCGATTATAATACTGCTCCCACAATTTACATTTTTATGAGATCATCATTGAAGTCATGAATCAGGTTATTTTTGATTCAGGCCAAGTATAAAACTTGCCAGGATAAACTTACATCAGTGTTGCTCTAGGTTGGTCATGTATACAATCTTCCTTGAGATCTGTGGCTCAGTAACATTTCATCTTAAAGATAAGGGGAATTCTTCTTAAGAACCTACCCTTCTGCATGCTTTGAAAAAAGAAATGGAATAAAAGTCATCGTAGTGGGCAGACTAGTATGAAATATGTCAGTTTGCCAATACCAAACTCATTCACTCATGTTAAGTTTTCAGATCCTGTGTGATGATAATTTTATTATTGGAGTTCATCAAGATCCAACTGGGTCCTTGCCATGGATAAGGTTTGAGGTGCACAGTGTTAGAAAACACACAGTTGAGGAAACAAAAGCCTTTTAACTTTTTTTTTTTTTTTCCTGTCAGAATCAAATTTTCAGGCCTCTGGGAGAAACAACTTAAAAATACACCTGAAATGTCTACAAGACCTTGCATTTTCTTTTCACATCTCCACAAGCAGTGTGTCACAGAACAGCATGAGCTTAAGAAGCCCGTTACTAAATCCTGCTGCAGAATGCCAGATCTCTCAAGACTGCTTGACACATGTATATAGCTTATACTGAGTGAAAAGGAAAGGGAAACGTGGTTCTTTTTGAGGGTGGAAAGAAAATTGTGTAGTATTTTCTTGCTTTGCTTTCCCTCTGTCCAGTGGCTTCTCTCAAGCTTCCCAAGCCTCACCCTGAACAATAGAGCCGCTCAGTTTTCTTTTTGGCCAGCCTCATCAAGTGTAATGGAAGAAAATGTCTGTCTTCTTTAATGTAGTTGATGAACAATTGGTTGACGCTTTGTTTACATAAGCAGAACTCACTCGGCAAAGTGTTTTCCTCGCTCAAGGCACCACTGATGTGTTATTTGAACGGTGTTGTGGAGCAGGTCTCAGAACACACATTTGTTCCAGTGAGTGTGGTTATAAACATCCACTAGTAGAGACTGGGGTATTGTAAAGCCTAATCTCTTCACACATTATTTTTGTATCGGGATATTTTTAATATGCCCACTGACTATGCCCATATGCTTTGAAATTTTTGCCCCATATAATCCTTATTATTGCTTACCCACAAATAAGATAATGCTGGCCAGGCAGAAAGAGAACAATAGATGACGCTTTCTTTCTGTTCACACAAAAGCCAACCACAGGAGCCACTCCTTAAGTAACAAGCCCACATGCTACCTTACAACTCTCCAAATGAAAGCAAAGACTGTTATTTTAGGAAACTATTATCAAGTCAAAGTCTGCCATTGGTGTCTACGAGAGAAAATCGATAGCTTGTTTTTAAGACGCATTCTTCATTCAGAATATGCCTATTACACAATGTTGCGTCACACAAAGGGGAGCAGAGGTTAGCAAGTGCCAAAAAGGATTACTTAGTGAATGTCACTGATGCTACGATAAACCACTGTTGGGTGTTTTGTAGAGTTAGAGGCATCGTTGTCTATTTTGAGCAGACCAACTTTCATTTTCAAAGGGCAGATCTAGAAGGTAAGCTAAAAACTGTCAGTGAGAAGCTGAAGCATCCACAAGGGCTTGATCTGCATGGCACAATATACACAACCAAATATCTGAGTTTGCTGAGAGGCAGCAATCAGTGGATGACCTGCTGACCAAAGTATTTAGCCAGATAGAGTAGAAATTTCTCTATAGGGTGTAATTAACCTAGGTAAAAATGCCATTTCCTAATAAGTAAGGGAAAATGTATTGTCTCATAACCAATTCAAGGAGCTGTTAGCTGTTAGCTGTTAGGGTTTATTCTTTTGATGAGTGTTTCCATTTGGCTGCCACCCCTGGGTTGGAGGAGACCTATACATGGTGAATGGTGCCTAGTGTCAACGAATCTCCATTCAGAATTTAGCCATCACCCTTTAGGAGAAGGGGAATGAGTTCTATTGTAGCCCTACTGCTAGCCTAAAATAGGTAACCCCTGAGAAAATTCACCAGCACAGCCAACTTGCAAGTGCACACCCATGGACTTTCCCACTTCTGTGAATTATTGTAGCAAAATTTATTTACTTATTTATTTTTGACATTGGCATCTTATGCTCTCCTGAAGAGCCTTGCTCCCCTGTACTTGCTGGATATACAGGGGATGCAAACTGGTGTCTAATGTTGGTATTTACCAAACCATCAGGAAGACTGGAAAAGTTGACCCCTCAGGGCACCTGGGCGGCTCAGTCTTAAGGGTCTGATTCCAGCTGAGGTCATGATCTTCTGGTGAGTTTGAGCCCCCACATCGGGCTCACGGCTCTCAGCACAGAGCCTGCTTCTGATCCTCTGTCCCTTACTTCTCTCTCTACCCCTCCCCTGTGCTCGCGCGCTCTCTCTCTCTCTCTCTCCCTCAAAAATAAACATTAAATAAAAGAGAAGGAAAAGTTGGCCTCTCAATTTCAGACCATTCTAAAGCCATAATCAAAATTTAAGATGCTTGAGTATTTGGGGCTCATAAAAGCAAATAGATAACCTCTTTTCTCACACTTGGGAAAACTGCAGTTGGCTTTTTAAAAACTCACCACATCTGTAACATGTTTCTGGGTCAATCCTTAAGAATCGGAATGAGGCCCACCGGCCACATGATAGCCAGACTGCCTCTCTGGCTAAGCGTGTCGCATTTTTGCCCTTCAGCCCAACTCCAGAGCGGCGGCGCAGAGCGGCAGGCACTCGGTGTCGGTGGAGGTGCAGATGCAGCGCCAGCGGCAGGAGGAGCGCGAGGGGTTCCAGCAGGCCCAGCGCCAGTACAGCTCCCTGCCCCGGTAAGTCCCAGCCCGGCCCCGCGGGAAGCCCCTCCTCCACGCGCTCGTCCTGCGGGAGCCGGCAGGCAGAGGGCGCTGCTCAGCCTGCCCCCCATCTGACCCCTGGAAAGAGGCCCCCCCGGAAGAAAGAAAAGTGTGGCAGAAGATGCCGGCATTGTCACCCCCAAGCTCCCTAACTGCGAGCGAGATGATCTGCCATAGGAGCATCGGGCTGAGGGGTCACAGCCGGGCTCTGGTACTGGTTCTGCTACTTCCCAGGTGGCCGCGGACCGGACGGGTTCTTCATCTGAAAAATGGAAAGCTAACGCTTATTTTGCCTGGCTGGTGGGGTGACTAGAGTGTCTGATGCTGTGTAAACCTAGAGCTCCGTGAAACGGGTGGGGGGGGGGGGCGGTGCTCCACTGTCTGTGCCCAGGTAGGATCTCTCTTGCTCTCCCGCCATCCTTACACTTGTTCAGTGCGGATCCTCAGAGTCCCAGGGATGCCCACCTCATGAGCAGACTAGCCCGGGCTGGGGAGGGGGGGGGGGGGGAGTGGGGGGGGTTGGTATCTGCCGGGCTCCCCCCAAGGAGGTACCTCAGCCCCACGGGTTCTCTGCCAAAGGCCTGGAGAGCACTCAGGTGACCGAGCCCTAATACCCTGAAATGATAGCCCTTTTCCCATCTGAGTATTTCCTCCGTGCACAGTGAAGAATAAAAGTACCTATTTAAAAATACTCATCTTCCCAAACTTCCTATGATTCACTCCTATAATCACAATTCTTACAGGCATTTGTTCTATTTCAAAACCAGGTGACAAAAACATTTTGGTGGAAAAAATCCACTTACCATGTTTGTATCAAGTAGATTGCTTTGACTTTGAGCAGAGCAGTGTGGAGGCAATGTTTCTCTGTGTAAACTTGACTGACCTATACAAAAGTGGTCTTGATTTGCTTCTACTTTTTAATAAGGATGAGTCCCTGTAAATGTTAAATAATCCCTATAATAACAGCGAGGGACTTGGCTACATTGACGTGGATCAGACAAGGGAATGAGGATGTGAATGAAAATCTACCAGGATGAGTAGCGTCATTCTCCTAATGGTAGTTTACTAGTATTGTAGTATTGTTCATTCAGTTGTTCTTTTTTCATCTAGAAAGCTCTATCTCTTTTGAAAACTAAATTATTTTTTTCTTTAAATAAGAGAATTGCTTTTTTTTCTTTCACATAGGAGAATAACTATTTATTTAGCCCACTCTGGGTAACAGTCACTGAAATTTAGGTCTGGACAGGACCTTGAACATGTTGTCTTACAAGGAAGCAGCTCAGAGAAATTAAGTAACTTCCCCCAAGGTCCCACAGCTGGTCCATAATTTCTGCCAGAATTCAAACCCACACCTGCCCGTTCCCTAAACCCTGATTTCATAAGGCTCATTGCTACCGAGGGTTTTGGTTCCCAAGTCTGGAATGTCAGTGGATGTAGGTGCAAAGTTCCTCCCTGTGCTCTACTTCCCTTAGCATATGGAAGAAGGCCGCTGTATGAACCAGCCCCATGCATCAAATGTGAAACATTCCAGGATTATACATAAAGGTTCTTCTGTATAAAATCCCTCCACCCTGCCTGTTTGGCTTGCTTTCCATCAGATGGATGAGTGTGATCAGGTCGATGGATTGACATACCTGACGGTCAGTAGCACATCACGGCCTATGCGAATGGCATTGCCTGTGCAGGGGCTGTGATCTTATTTGAGGCAAATTGTTTGACTTCATAAATTTTAGTTGTGTTTGAGAGTATAAGAAATGGAGGAGAAATATCAGAAAGCACATGTAAGAGGCGGAGTGAGGTGGGAAATGCACAGGGCTGAGGAAGGGAAGTGGGAGAGATGGTGGGTGAAGGCCCAGAAGTGTACACAGCCTGGCGTGAGAAGAACCGCCAGGGTCCCAGTCCTGGGGAAGAGGGCAAAGAGGGATCACTGACTTTCTCCTGGTCGTGTTCCCAGGTAGCTCCATATTCCAAACTGATGCTCCACTGTCTTTTCCACCTCCTCCTCTAGGCTGCCCTTCCTCGCTCCCCTTCTCCCTTCTGAAGCACCTGGTAGAAGGATCTAATTCATGGAAGGGAGGGTTGCTGCTGCTGGTACTGCTGCCATCTGGAGTGTTTCCCTAAATAATAAAAACTCCCTCTGGGTTCAGCGTAGCCCCCTTATTACTACTAGGCATTTTATTCTGTGTTGATATGACAAAAGCAGAAATCCTACGATGAAAAAGTTGTTTCAGGCAAGAGGTCTGGGAGGTCTCTACAGCCTGTTCTCTGCCTTTAGAGAACAGTTTCTGGATGGGAGTGTATATTTGTGGGAAGATTTAGGAATGCTGAGCCACACCCAGCTTAGGCACCACTTGACAAAGGCTGTGTGCGGAGATCCGGAGGAAGGTAACAAGACCAAAGAGGAGCTCAGAGGGAGATAGCAAGAACCTACATGGGCTTGAGTCAAAACCAGATTTCTGACATGTGATATTCTTCAAAGACGCTTGACCTCTGCTTTTCAGATGTTGACAGCAGAGTTTTGTCTAAACAAGTTGGTATGGCATTCGATACCAAAAAGACTTCACACACAACAGAAGTTCTCTTGAAAAGTGGAGCGTAAAATAAAACAAATGGTCAAGACTTTGTACCAGTAGCACTAGAGAAAGGGGTCTGAACTGAAGGGACGTATACAAGCCGAAGTGGTGTGTAAATTCTCACTGTGAATAACCAACTTATAGACGGAATTCAAATTACATTTTTTTTTTTTAATGTTTATTTATTTTTGAGACAGAGAGAGACAGAGCATGAACGGGGGAGGGTCAGAGAGAGAGGGAGACACAGAATCGGAAGCAGGCTCCAGGCTCTGGGCTGTCAGCACAGAGCCCGATGCGGGGCTCGAACTCACAGACCGTGAGATCATGACCTGAGCCGAAGTCGGACGCTCAACCGACTGAGCCACCCAGGCGCCCCTCAAATTACATTTTGAAATGTCAGTAAGGGATGCTAGTCAAGTCGTATTACTAGTTCGGGAGGAAAGGAGACCTGAGAGGACCCACACTTAATTCTCAGTCAGAATAGGGTTCCTTTTTAATTTTTTTTTATTCCTAAACTACTTATTCTTTTTTCTTCTTTACTCTCTTTTCTTTAATCCTTTTAAAATTTCTAGATTACTGTCTTAGTGTTCAAAAGGCAACTCTAAAACTGAGTAGAAGCATGTTCAGTTATAGTCACTGATAGAAAGACTTACTGAAGATCCTTTATGAAATATATGTATTTTTTCTTCTCCTGCTGACTCTCCATTTGCTCTTCATCTTTCCTTCTCCATGGCTTCCCGTCTGTTGGTGGTAGACTTCTCTCTGTACACCTCACTTCCCCTCTGTCTTCCGCACCCAGACATGGTCTCCCCACCAGGCCCATTTATTATGTCTCTCAGCTGCTTGTCAACTTGTCAGAAAGATATTTATATCTTTCTTCATCCTTCTGTGTCCTCCTCACCTTAGTGACTAACTTGCTTTCCTGAGGCATTGGGTCTTTGGTGTAAGATGATGGTCTACATGATGGTGGTCTTCAAGCCATATTGGAAGCAGTTACAATCGTTAAGTGATAGCTATTGCCAAACCAGGGCATTTGCCCTGAGTGGATTCAGAAAACTCTAGTAGGCTCATTCTAGGACCAGACACACCTGTGTGTTGGTTATAAAGAAATTCAGTGAACAGAGATTGCTGCTGTTGTTATTTGTGGCCTTTGACTAAGCAATCATGGGACAGTAAAAAGCTTCTTTCCAGTCTCTCAGAAAGTGGAGTTGTCTTCACTTAGAGAAGCTTCTTCAGTTATTCTTTGGTGCCTCTCCCTGCTTCTTGATTTCTACCCAATCCTTCTCACAAAGGATGGAAAGCTGATATTTTTTAAAATTTTTATTTAAATTTTTTTAATATTTATTTATTTTTGAGAGAGAGAGAGACAGAACATGAGCAGGGGAGGGGCAGAGAGAGAGGGAGACACAGAACCCGAAGCAGGCTCCAGGCTGAGCTGTCAGCACAGAGCCTCACATGGGGCTCGAACCCACGAACCACAAGATCATGACCTGAGCTGAAGTCGGACACTTAATGGCTGAGCCTCCCAGGCGCCCCGGAAAGCTAATATTTTGTTTATTGTTTTCCGTTGGTCACAGAGATGTCTCCCAAAACCCAGAGGCTAATCTTTGATTACAAAATGACTTTACCTTCAAACTACTCTTCCAACACCCATTAGTCAGCCATTTACTGTGTGACACACTTTTCTAAGCATTTTACATGTGTTATTTCACTTATTTTTCTCCGTATCCTATGAGGTTAGATATCTGGCCTGTTTCACAGATGAGACAACTTGGGCCCAAACAGTATAACCCTCCTGGGGTCACACAGCCGGCAAGTGGCAGACAGGATTGGAATCTCTATCTACCTGAACCTAAGCATCATGTAGAAAACTTTCATTGTCTGCTATTTTCTCGAGTTTCTCTATGATCTGATCATTTCTTGTCCTCTCCTTAATTGAGAGCTTGTTGATACCACACTTACCACGGAAACACGTGTATATATGTGTTTGTGTGCCTGTATCTATGTATATGTTCTTTCCCCACATATCTTACTTCAACCCTCAGTGAGGTCTTCTTTCTTCCCTCTAGACGGCTTAGTTTGGAGAAAATTTTAGCTACAAGAAATTCTTCTTTCACATCATCATAATTTCTGTCCCTAACAAACCTTTAGTGACTTCTTGATGTGTTTAAATAAAAAAAGACTCTGTCTTCCTGAAATGATTCAAAACTCAGCTTACGGTGCATGAGAGCCATAGAGCGAAGCCTTGGGCTTTATAGAGCTGGGGGTTGGGGGCTGGAGAGGGTTAGTGGATCTCAGTAGGCTAAGGATGAAAAAGAGGTGAAATTTCTGTGGCCTACTTCTGGTTATCTTTAAATTGATTACTAACCCATGAAGGAATTCCACTTTTGTTGCTATAACATCAGTAACAAGTTCGTTGTTTTAATTAAAGTTTCATGATTAATGTCAAATCCCTGGTTTCGTGCTGGCACTTTCCATCATTCATGTCCCTGGGCAGATTAATTTATGACTTTTTAAGTGAAGATAATCAGTCCTTTAGGCAAATAAACTATTCCATCAGATCTAAGGATTCTTGCCTGGGCTGATTGTACGAATGGTCTGATTCCCATTAAAAGAGAACCAGATAAAGGTACTGGACACTGTTCGGTTAATCACAGTCATATCCAGAGATGATGCTGGACACCCCCAACTACATTTTAGGCCATGTGGAAAATGGGGAGATTTCATCCCAAACCATACTGATGGCACTTCTCAATGTTCAAAAATGCAAATGCTTCATTCCTGTGAGAGCCCCAGTGTCTGCATAGATCGCATTTTCCCTTCAGAGTCTTTCTGAACATCCTGTCATGTTGTGTGTGTTGATGTGAAAGCCTGAGCAATACATACTGTCGCCAAATGATTTTCTTATTGATAAATGGAGCAATATATTTTGTTTTATTACTCAATTCTCTCTTCCTCTCTTCCATTTTTAAGGCGAAAAATTAGGACATGTCTTCCTTTCTGGCACAAATTGTTTTACTTTATCATAGCCAATCTTATTGTAAATTCATAAAAGCATCTAGAGACTTGATAGTAAATTAAAGATGTTTCAAAACAATGATGTTTCCTGAAATGATGTGCAACTTTATTGCAGAAGTGATAAGACTTAGAAATTTCTATATGACTCTGATTTATTCCCCTATCCTGGAGTGACAGAATGGGAGTTAAGTAGGTTATCCCTGCCTTCAGGGAGGGTGTGGTGTGGAGGAAAATAGTGCTTACTTTACAGACTTCCCAGGTTCTACAGGCCTGATGAGCATATATGCTGGAGAGTGTCGGTTGCTGACATATACATCTCGAAAGCCAGGACTTTAAGGGACTGCCTGTTGCATTTTTAATCATATAGGAGTCTAGACTTAAATCTTTCGTAACTGAACTCATATTGTAATCCATTACATGTACTTCCTATTAGCTAGTGTCTCGGGCATTATGGTGGCAGCTGTGTAAAATATTTGTTTTGCTTGTTTAGGATTGAATTGTAACATTCTAAAACGAGCAATTCCTGCTGGGGTAGAAGCTGCCAGATCACTAATACCCCCGTACAGAGTCTTGCCAGTGTGTCTAAATTGCAGGAGGTACTGTTACCCTATGCAGAATCAATAGTGCCTATGGAGACACAGAAGGACGACCCTTACTTTCGGATAGCCACCCAAGCCCTCAGTGCTCTCTCCTGTTTAGCCGTTGTTTGCTGAGGACAGTCCTGTGTTAATCCTCCAGCCCGCATCACTGTGGCTGACACACGATTGCAGTGCAGCACTATTGGTTGAGAGGTTCAAATGCATATTCCACTTCCCCCCTCCCCCACCTCCTTTCTCCCTTTCCTTTCTCTCTCTCCCCTTCTCCCAAGCCTCACACTAACCTTTGGGATTTGCTTTTCTAGGCAAAGCAGGAAAAACGCCAGCTCTGTGTCCCAGGATTCCTGGGAGCAGAACTACCCCCCTGGGGAAGGCTTCCAGAGTGCCAAGGAGAACCCCAGATACTCCAGCTACCAGGGCTCCAGGAACGGCTATCTGGGCGGGCACGGCTTCAACGCCAGGGTGATGCTGGAGACCCAGGAGCTCCTTCGCCAGGAACAGAGGCGGAAAGAGCAACAGATGAAGAAGCAGCCTCCTCCTCCCGAGGGGCTCAACAACTATGACTCATACAAGAAAGTCCAGGACCCCACTTACACCCCTCCCAAGGGGCCCTTCCGGCAGGACGTGCCCCCCTCCCCTTCTCAGGTCGCTAGGCTGAACAGACTCCAGACTCCTGAGAAAGGGAAACCCTTCTATTCCTGAACAGGAGAAGAGTGGAGGCTTCATGTCATGCAATAAAGGACATTTTCTTATGAAGACTTGTATTTTGGGAGTTTTTTTAAAACCTTGATGGTACTATGGAATTTTTCTGTTTGTTGGTATCAGTGCCTTTAAGCAGTATGGGCGAAGAAATGGAAGGCCTTAATGTCTTTGCCACTATGTCTCAAGTGTCTATTTCATGGAAGGATTTCCCACCATCTGACAATCATCTGTTCGAGGCATTCACATGCTCTGCACCTCTCTGGAGTACCAGGAATGTTCACCTCCCCCATGAGATGTCCATGGCTTTATGTTACAGCCCCCTACAACTTGTGACAAATTACCTTGAAGTTGAAGGTGATATTGATCCCTCCTTCTCCCCTTTCGGTTTTCTTTGATGTGAGGCGACATCCCAGTCTCTGGTGGATCAAAGTGGGTGACATACACCAGAAATTGGGGCTTTATGGTACTTCACAGCACAGTCATTTATGGTACTTTGTAATCAGTGTGGTTTTCCCTGTTCTCTCCCAGCTCCTTGCAACAGGAAAGTTCCTTTATCCTAGTAAAGAAGCTAAGCCATATCCAACACTGTCTGGTTATCATGGGGGTCCTTTTGCAACTGCCTTATAACTCGACATTACCAATAAAGCGATCATTGTAGTCTGTGTTTATAAATACACTTGTTCGGTCATGTTCCTGACACGTGTGTTGAGTCAGCGCAGCTCTGTGTGGGGGACGAGGGACAGGGAGTGACTTCTGGTGGGGGAAGAATGGAGCCCGCCCACCGGCCCTGTGCATATCATGACGTGGGAGGTGGTAGCTAAGAAAAGAATTCTCCCAGGATGAGCTTCTGGCCCACAACATCCCAGTAATTTTTTTAATTAGTTTTCGTTTGACAGGTTGGCAGGAAGGGCATAGAGTGAGACAAAGATAAATCAGACGGTCGTTTTGGGATTCTAAAAACTCATCGGCTTGCTACAGTTTTTAAAGTCAGTTGGAAATCACGTTTGTCTAGCACACCCAGATGCTGTATCTCTGCCTGGTGATGCCATCCATGCTACTAGATAATTCTGCCACAAAACGAAGACAGATAAGGGAAAAGCTGTTATATCACCAAACAGTGGTAACAAAAGATTGCTCTCATGTCAATATTGTAATGTGTGTGGGGGTCACAAGGACCTCGATTGCTCCTGTGTTTTCAGCTGTCCGTCTGAACGTCATGTGTTGTGAACCATGGCTGGGTTGCTAAAGTGCCTGCAAATCCCGATGTGAAGAAAGCTTGAGATGAAAGCTCAGCACACCATGTATTAACAAAAAAAGAGAAAACAAACAAAAAAAGACATGTACCGATATGCCTTTTTTTTTTTTTTTTTTTTTACTGGCACATTGTATTTTTGTGTCCACTTGTTTTTAGAAAATATGTGAAGTGTCCACACGTACCTGTGTCTCTTTTGCATTTCTGTGTAATGGTTCTATGTGTTCATAATGTGTGGCAATGTTTAAATGGTGTTACCAATGTAAGCACAGTGACCTTGGATGACAGTAGCTTTTTCTTACAGCCTTCCTTGAGCTGTGAGAAACAGCTTTCCCTGTACATATGAGACTTCTAATAAAAGGCATATTTCTTCCTGTTCTTTGTGGTGTCTCTAGTGCTCCTGTGGAAACTCCTAGCTGGGTTTTGGGTTGTTCATTTATTTTTTTTTAAGTATACTAGCAGATGTGATTTCTTTTTTCGTATTTAGAAAAAGTTGAAAGTTTCCTTATATCTGTGTGCAGAGATGGAAGTGCATGATTGACTGCTTACTTGAACACCTGAGGAGGGGACAAGAAAGAGAAAAGGACCTGCTTAATGAGTTTACTGGAAGGCCCAGGCTGCCAAAAGAAGCCTGGGGAATTTGGAATTGAAGGAGCCAATACTCTACAGCTAAATAAAAGAAAAATTATTCAGAAAGCTACATAATATTCCCATTATTTTCCTTTGCTCCCTCTGGATCATTTCAGCAAGCCAAACGTTTTGAGGGAGTCCTAGCCTTGCGTACCATGAGCCCAGAGAAAAGTCCAGATTCTTTTCCACTTTCAATACCAACCAGTTCTTATTTCCAAATTACACAATAAGGCTTTGCTATATCTTTTAGATTCATTAATATGTATATGGTACTTTGAAGGCATAAAGGGCACTAGATCTACCCTACATGCGTCTTGCGCACAAATATCCCTGTGCGCACCACCCCCCACCCCCACCTCCCGCAAAGGGCAAACTTTGCACAGACCTGTTGCAAATTCCCTCCGTGTGGGGTGCCTGCATCAGCTGGTTGTCATAGCAGCCTTCGGCCTGTCACTAAATCCAATTCTGTCACCTCAGGATTAGTTATGAGAGGTGTGTAGCAAGCCAAGAAAATGGCACGTCTTTGGTTCTTATATGCATGCGAGGTGTGGGGAAGTAGAAAAGAGAAGATGGACAGATTTGTTAATTTTCTCACTGACCAGGAGGCCCATTGCAAATGCCAAAACTCACAGGTTGTTTATCTCAACGGACAGTGAGAAGTGGAGCAGGAGAGGTAATATTGTATGTTGGGGGACCCCAATCACAAAAGGATTTGTAGATTAAAACTGACCATTTGAGCTACACTGAGAGAAGTAGGACTAGATATGAATCAGCACAGAAGGGGGGACATGCTCTACAGAGCAGTCTTGTCCAAATGGCTGACCTCTGGCTCCAGAGCAATTCCAAAGGACCTGGCAGGATCACGGGAAGAGCGTATCTACAGCAAGAGCCAGGCCAAGGGTAGTCAGCATGGGCACTGGGATCTATGGCCTTGGGGGGGGGGGGTAGTCCCAAGTCACAAAAGGGGGTCAGTGGCACCACCAAGGCCCACACTCAGATGAGGATGGGAGTGGAGTGACTCTGTTGTCCCTCAGTAAAGATGGTCCCACGGTTACATTATCACCACTCAGTCCATCAAGATTATATAAAGTCTTATAAATACTTATAATTAGTTTATAAGATAATATGATATAAGACCTCTGTATCATATATAAGTTAAACACTATCACCCATCTCTTCTCCCTGTGGCTGGTTAGACCAAAGACAGTTCAGAAGTCAAAGCATCCCATGGCTGATAGGGCTGTCCCACTAATAGGAAGGAAAGTGGCAACTTGGCTTCTCACTTCTGCCACAGAAGTCAAATGCATCCAATAAAGGACCATAAACCAAATGAATTTTCTGTTTCTTTGAGTGGGGGCAATTGATTTAACTGCAAACCCATTTTGAAGAAGGGCAGCAAATAAGTGAACAGAGCTGACCACTTGGCCAGCAGTGTGCTTTTGTGATCCTGTTCCCACAAGTCTGAAAACAAGGCCAGAGGGAAGGGACAAGGCTTCTCTGTCCACATCATTGCTGGTGATTAACCCAAATAGGGCCACCATCTTCCAAACTTCCCTCCTTTCTCCAATAGTTTTTATTAGAAAGTACACGTGTTTGCATGTGAGTGTAATGGGCATATGTAGCACATGTAAAACGCATATGTAATTCTATATTTTTCTGGTTAGTTTAATGTGTTCTTTATTTCATCCTATGAGTCCTTGACACCCAGTCTTGCCCCAGTTGAAATCAACCTAAGATGAATCAGATAGTACTTTGCTTCTGGTTTTGTTTGCTTGTCCTGGAAGAATAAGTCACTAAGGTTCATCTACTACCTCTAAGTATATCCCATTATGGATGTCTTCTGTGGATCATATAGTGTGCCAAAAATGTAAATGTCTATGTAACTCAGTTCTTTCTTCTTTTCTTCTTCTTTTTTCTCTCCTCTCCTCTCCTCTCCTCTCCTCTCCTCTCCTCTCCTCTCCTCTTCTTTCCTTTCCTTTCCTTTTCTTTTTAACAAAGATTACTCCACTGGTGACATGTCAGGTAAGGAGATAATCCTCTTTTCTTACTTCAGACACAGGATATCATCTTAATAAGGCAGCTAATAAGAACGTTCACAGGTCAGAAAGTGAGAGTGACGGAGATGCTATAATGGAAAGCCACCTTCAGCTCTGAGTAATGATTAGATCACAATGCTGGTTGAATTAAATTTAATTTTTTTTTAATGTGTGGAGGATGAGGGTTATAATTTTGAGCATAAGCTTTTTTTTTTTTTTAACAAGAAACTGATATTTTACCTTAAATCTCATGGGGAAGGGGGGAGAGTGTCATTGAACTCCATGTAGAAGGGACTTATTTCCCATTAGATGGGTGCTTTTCTCCAAAATTCACCATCTTCCCAGCCAGTGCTCATCCCTGTTCTTCCTCTTCCTCGAGTTTTCATATCCCATTCAGCAAAGTAAAAAATACATGGGTGTCCTGTGTTCATACGTCTCATTTCTGTAGGCTAAACCCCATATTATAGAATTTCATTTTGAAAGGCTTCCATTATGAGTCCTATAAGATCAGGCATCCTTTGCTGAAGACAAGATTTTTTTTTCTTCCTTTCTGAATTCAGATGTAAATGATAAGTTTTTATTTTCTGATTTTTAATTTTTTAAAGCAAATAATATGTGCATTGGCCTGTCACTCCCCAGGAAGATCCATTCCGTACTGGACACAGGAGGAAAGTACAAGAAACGAGGATGGAGCCCTCCCACGGCGAGACTGAACAATTACTCATCTTTCATCCTCAGCGCTTATTTGCTCACAGGATCAATTAAATGTGTGAAAAACACGTTTTTCTGAATTGCTCAACTAACTGCTGAGTCACCTCACACTGTTGTTGGCTTAGAAAAGCCATTTGGAGTTTGTTCCCAGACACTGTGGATGTCTCATGATGCTCCGACTCTATTCCCGGGGTGTCGTCGGCCCCAGCAGATCAACGGCTGGAAGGTGGTGCTGGTGGCAGAAGCCCTTCTCCGGTCTCTGAAGGCAAGTTTGCCACTTGCTAGGAGGCTCCTCCCGAAGCTGAAGTTTGGCTCCCGTGAAGGATTTTATGATGCAAATATTTTAAGTACAACTTTGAAGATTTTGCCATTAAAAACAGTCTCCATGGCTCAGGGCCCAGCCGACTGCAAACTACAAGGGGGAAAAGTGCCATATATTGCTGGCAAGTGACAGGAAGGAAAACAACACAAATTTCTAAACCAGTCGTGACCTTGGCTAATGATTTGGTTTCAGGGTTCAGTTCATATCTGACTTGCTTTTATTTAGCTCTAGTTGTCAGTGGCAACATACTATCACCGCTGTTTATGTTGGGATGAAATGGGTGAAGACATTAACGTAACAGCCCAGAGACAGGTCAGATTAGGGCTCACCAATGAATGGGGGGTATTTTGGAGTAATGCAAACCTTTGAACTTGCCTTGTGAAGCCTCAGAGTGAATTTGTCCTACACGTGCCCCAACCTTCAACTCCATTTCCAAACTTTCCTTCCTTTTATCTGCTTGGCTTGACTCCCATCCGAGCCCAAGGAGCTCCCACTCTAGTTCAGGCAACCAGATTCTACAGATTCAGATTCCACAAAATCTGAACCTGCAATGAGAGTACACAGGCCACCCCTGGCTTCCACTTTGTTCGCTTGATTTGTTCATGTAGCACTTTACAATTTTGCACAACTTTCTCATCTTCTCTGAGTCTCCAAACCCCGTGAAGCAGGTTAGAGAAATGAGAGCCCAGTTCTACACACGAGGAAACTGAGACTCCCAGAGTTCGTGGCTTGCCAGGTGGTGAGCAGCTCCATCAGAACATAAAACCCATTGTTCTGACAGCAGCCCACCTTTGCGGTGTAAAGTTGTATCAAAAGTAGAGGTTTTTTTGTTTGTTTTTAACAATTTTAAGGTCCTTACTTAATGATAACTCATTGATTGGGAAAAGAAACACCATATAATGTATAAAGAGTGACGAAGGTAGTAATGTCTTGAAAATAAATTTGGTAACCACCATGCCATTTACATTTACTTGAAAATTCCATATGCATATATCACATATTGTAAATATATACATTACATGACATAAACAAAATGGTTTATTCACATTGTAGGGCCAGTGTGTTTTAAATTTCAAATATTTACTGAAATAGATCATGCCAGGCTTCCATGTGGATTTGCAGACCCCACTGGTTCCCTTGTTGATAACCACTGTTCCATGCTTTGGGTCCTCTGCTTCACTATTTAAATCTCTTAGACCAGAAGGTATTCATTCCTAACTAAGCCAGGTTTTAACGTTCAGAAAAGAAAAGAAAAGAGTCACATGAAATTGAAGACAGCAAAATTTCAAAAAATGATAAAATTAGTATCTGAAATAGGAAGAAAAGAGGATATAGTGGAGCACAGAGTGGCCACGACAAAAAGCCAATCCTAGCAGCCGCATTTCTGAAGCAGATGCAAAAGAGACCCCAAATCCTGAAACAAAATAGAAAAGATCACTGGGAGATTGTGAAACAATAACAATTTGCATTAAATCATCAGCTGTTTTCAGCACAGATGGGAAAAGCCTGTTACGAAATGTTGTAAGACATGTGCAGTGGGTTTCAAGCTGGACATGCATTAAAAACATTCTTAAGCTTTCGCATTGGGAATAAAAATGTAAATCATTTTTAGTGATGATTTTTTTTTCTTTACATATCATTATTCTTTGTACTTTATCTTATTTTTGTTAAGGAGACGACATAGTAATAGCCAGGGGGAAATGATCCATTTATAGGGTTGGATAGATAAAATTTATCTTCAAAGAGGTAGAATATTAATTATGCATGGAAAGAAACTTTTAGCTCTGAAACATTCCCAAGGAAACGAGTGGCTTATTTCAATCAAAATCCTAATCAAACACAGTTCAGCATCTCAGAGAGAAACACTGGCAGCCACTGAGATGTTTCAGAGCAGCAGGCATTTTGTGCAGCATCCCAGGCCCAGTGCTGCGGGGGACGCTCCCTGGGGTTCCCCTGAGAGGGCCCTGTCTATCCTCAGTTCCTTGCTCCTTTAAATGAACAGTTGGGTTGTGAGGCAGGAGCCAGTGGCCAATGCTCCAGTCCCCTCTCCTCTGATCCCCTGCCCCTAGAGAAGAGACATAGACAGCCACAGACTCAGTGTCTGGAAGAACTGGCTGGCCTAAGGAAACGAGTTTCCAATAACTAATCCAGCTGAACGAGGCACTTCCCTTGGCTCCGGCTCTCCTTCCCGTAAGCCAGGAAATGTTCTCTCCATTCTGTAGGGGATGGCTCATCAGGGATTTCTTATCTCTGATTGGTTACTTCATATACTATGCTAGTATCTTCTGCTGCCTATCTTCAGTCCTTTTAGGTGTTCCCTCTGGATTAATTGAAAATCGCGGATATCCTGTTTGTGTGATTCGTTCAAGGTAATTGTAAGGCCACGAAGAGCCCAATATTGATTTTTAAGGAAGATGCCACTTTATATGGCCTGAAATGTGCAATGTAGAATGTGGAGTCAGTTTAGGAAAGATAATTATCTCATATTCATTCATTCATTTATAGCTCCCGTAGTCCGCCAAGTGCTGTGCTAGATGCTGAGAATACGCCAGTAAATGTTACAGTTGCGTTCTAGTGGGGAATAGCTATATAACAGAGCGTGAAACTTGGCAGGAAGAAAGTAAAGGAGGATTGTGGGATGGAAAATGAAAAGGGAGCGAGGGGGCTGCTACTTCAAGCAGACAGGGATCTCAGTTGAGCAGGGATCTGAGGAGGTGAGGGAGCCACGTGGCTGTTTGAAGGAAGAGCATGCCCAGAAGGAACCACAAGTGCAAACTCCTGAGGCAGCAGAGTGCCTGGTACACTCATGGCACGGTAAGGGGGCCAGGCTTAGTGTTCTGTCAGGGGAGGGTGGCTAAGAGAGAAGCAAGAGAGTTTCCACAGTCGTGATCAGAGCTGGACAAGGAGAAAAGTGAGGACAGGAGTCAGGTAAGGACACAAAACAATGTTGGTCAACGGATTCCGGTCAAGGAATGGTTGGAGCTGGGGAATTGGAGTCAGCAGTGAGTGGGCACTTTGAGGAGAGTTTTGGAGGGAATAATGATAGGTGTGACTGTGAGGCAGAAGATGAGATCAATGGAGGTGAGGCAGTCAAGGAACGGAGAGACCAATATGTTAGTAGGATCTTCTACGTGGGTGTTGAAATTAGCAACAACAATAAATATGGTTGTGAGACAGCAATTCCGGTGCTAAAATCTTCACAGAATGAAGATTGATAGAAAACCATCACCAAGAGTGAAATAACACATATTATATCTAATTAACAGCTTCAAAGGAGTGTGTGTGTGTTGGGGGTGGGGTGGGAGGTTATGGAGAAAGGAGGAATCATGACCTGGAAGTGTCAGTAAGGAGTGAGACACTTATCCCATTTCCAAGCCCAAAATATGTGCTGTGTGAACAAAAACCAACCGCCTCTGAAAAGGTTGGGCATGTTGATTAGGACAAGAAGCAGGTGGACACTGGGCAAAGCTCTTTAGGGACTTCAGACTACATAATAAGGGAATCCTAGAAGTCTTTGGCTGCTGCTGAGGTCTGAAGAAAAAGGGAAGCAAAGCTGAGGTCTGAGGGGTGGTAGACATTCAATTCTAATTATCACCTACTTCTCAGATGCTGAGAGGGAAGAGTCTTGCAAGGAACATTATGGGCCCCCTTGCCTGAGGGCAATGCTGTATCTTCCCGCTTCTCTGCAGTCCAAATCCCCAAACTCGCTTCACGCCATGTGCACCTGTGTCTTGACGATACATGTATTCACGCATTCATTCACTCATTCAGAGGTGAATGTATACCAATGTGTGTCACTGTGTGTTCACTGGTGAACTAACGAGACATTGATGTTCTTATAAAAACTGCAGTTCAAAGGCAGAAGCCAACGTTAATTAAATAAACACACTAATAAATGTAGTATGTTAAACTGTGACAAGAGCTCTCAAAACAAATTTGCTGTGAGCAAGAGGTGGGGGCAGGGTAGGTAGTTAAGATGAGGACAGCAAAAGGTTGGGACAGTGACATGTAAGCTGAAACCTGAAGGGTTCTGAAGACTGAACGAGAATTTGACAATATATCAAGAACCTGGAAACTTCATCCCCTGTGACATTGAGGTTTCATTTTCTAGAATCTAGCTAGCTAGATTGGGCATGTTAATTAGAATCTTGCTAATGAAACAGCCCAAAAAGTGGACAGAGATTTTTTTTAAAAAACAAACATTGTTTATAAAAGGAAAATGGGACTTAACCATGTAAAAATAGGGGAAAAGCTAAGTAAATTATGGTATAAAATGTGGCGCTATGTTATCAGTTTCTCCAATGCTTCTAAATACATTTCACCAACACAGAAATAAGATGACAACATAATGCTCAATAAAAGAAAGTGGGACGTGAGGTTGTGCCCCAGCCTCTCTGACTGCACACATCTGCATGTATGTATGCACAAGTGTGTGCATATGTGTACATGTGAAGGAAGGGAACCAATACGCCCAATATCAGTAAGAGTTTTCACTGAGTGTTTGGACCAGGGTTTGTATTTACTTCATTTTCTGTGTCTCCATTGAAATAAAGATAATCACTCTATTTAAAAATTATTCTTAAATTTAAAAAAAAATTTCAAAACTTTGTAGTTAGCTTTTGTCTTTTCACTCTTTGGCTTTGGAGTTGGTCACATGTGATGGCAATAGTCAGTCAGCAAGTGTTTATTGAACCCCCAGGGCACCCGGGCCTTCTCCACAGCTGTGGGAGGACATTTAAGGTCAAAACAGGGAAGGTCACCTGGCTTGAGGTGAGTCAGGGTGACTCAGGGGGGAGGTGGGTCATGGGCTTGTGTTTCCATGAAAGGGTGGCACTGAGGAGGGGAGAGGAGGGAGGAGGACTTGTGTAAGAAAAACCACCATGTGCAACTTGCAGAAGTGGGGCTTAGCCTGTGTGAGCATCTCTGTGGAGACAGGAATGGACACCTGAGCTGGAGGAGGCAGGGTGGAGCCAGCTGCAGAGAGGTGTAGACACCTGGGGCCCATAGCGGGGAAATGGTAGACTCTTGAGCATTCAGTTACTCATTAATTCACCACACACTTGTTGAGTGTGTCAGGCACCGTTTATGGAGCTTGGGATACATTAGATAAAAACCTCTGCCCTCATCTGGCTTACGTTTGAGTGTATGTTAGGGGAGTGGGGTGGGCGGTGAGAGGAGACAGACAATAAACAACCGACTCAATAAGTAAATGCTAAGAGTGTAAGAAAAGTGATGCGTGGTCGAGGGGAAATGAGCCGCATATGATGAGCAGGTATGTATGTAGAGGGTGGGGCTGGTCGCCATACTGATTGGGGGTCATGGCAGGCCTCACAAGGTCTCACTTGTGCAAAGGCTGGAAAGCAGGGGTGCTGAGTCTTGTAGAGACAGATGGAGGCCGGGCTGAAGTTGTTGGTAGTGAAGAATCCTAGAGAGAGTGGTTAAGGTACATGAGTGATAACTAGAAGACTGGTGTGTAAGGCACAGAGAAGCACAGATGTTATCACTGTGAATACTGACATCAACACAAAGGATGGCAGGAGCAGCACCAGTGAAAGTGGCAGTGAGGCAGGATGCGATAAGACCCATGTAGGGTGATTGGGTTGGAGGTGGAGTCCAAAGACATGAGTTTTGAGGAGAAAATGCAGGCTTGCAGTGTAATGGGAGTAAAGGAAGAGGCTTACACTTCTTTTTTACTGTTTATTTATTTATTTTGAAATAGAGAGAAAGAGAGAGAGAGAGGAGAGACTGTCAGTAGGGGAGGAGCAGAGAGAGAGAGGGGGAAAGAAAGAATCCCAAGCAACCTCTTGCTGTCAGCATAGAGTCCAACACAGGGCTCCATATCACTAACCATGAGAACATGACCTGAGCCAAAATCAAGAATCTGAGTCACCAAGGCACCCCAGAAGAGGCCGACCCTTGCTCTAAATCCAGGACTGTGAGGTGCATGAGGTGAACTGCTTCTTCTTGTGCTGGCTGTAGAGAAGCCGGGCCCCAGGTAGTTGGGATTCAGAGCAGAGGTTGAGAATGCAGATTTTGCATTCAGTGAATTCCTGAAGCACTGGGGATGGTGTCTAAAATGAAAAAGGTGGAATTGAGAACAAAATAGCAGATGTACAGAGTTTTCTAGGGATTAGAATGTGAGGGGTGAGCGGTGCCCTGGAAATCTAGGGCCTCTTGCAATGACTGCCATAAACAGCAAAAATGGACCATTGTGGTGGCAAGGCCATGACTTGGGGTATAGATGGGAAGGTGTCTGTGGCCCTCTCTTGGCCCCTATAAATGGATGTGAAGAGATCTGGGGAAGCTATGACATACTCTGAGCCTATGCCTCCTCTTGACTCCCATTGAAGGAAAGAAGGCATGGTCTTCACACCAGGACACCAGGGTCACTTTTGACTCATGAGAAATGCTCCCAGTGGATGGATTTGAGGATGTCTGGGGAAGCCATCATGAAGAACAAGCAGGGAAGAGGTAGGATAAGAGCAACATCTCAGGAAAATTAACTGCACAACATATGCAGGTGGATGGATAGAAAGATTAACTAAAAGATGGAAGGCTGTACAGTATCAGATATTGCAGAAACCCAAAGAAATGCAACTGAATTTCTTGGAGGGCAACTTGGTTTGTCTTGAGATTAATGAATGACCTGCTCAAAATATTTGGTGGTGGTGATGACATTTATGTACTTTGTCTTTGGTGTATTGACATGATCCTCTTTCAGTGGATTAGTGTGTGCCTTAGTCTGGGTCTCTGAGGGGCAAACATCAAGATGAGCTTGGATGTACAATAGATGAATTGGAGGGGGATGCTGGTGGGAGGTGATGGGGAGGGAGCCAAGGGAACTTGGGAACATGATGCAATGCTGTGAGGAAGAGAGGGGAGAAAGAAAGGCCGTAGACTACATGAAGTTCTGGGAATGTTTGATGAGGCCCATGGGGAGTCTTTGTGCCAAAGTCACCCATCAGAAGAGACCCAGAACAAGTCTGCTTAGTGTCTATGCTGCACTGTTGACTGGGAGAAGCTCATGGAAAGCATGGTCTTATTACAGAGACATGGGTGGATTTCAAGGGGACTGGAGCAAGGGCCCTCAGTCAACTACACTGGGGAACTAGTAGAGAATCCTAGATGCTCACCTTCAGGGTTGCAGATCTGAGGTTAACTCTCCATTCATGATGATTTCCAGAACCATCTGCATTCTATCTATCATTCACGAGACTTTGTGTTGATCTAACCTCCTCTTGCCTGGGATATCTTCCTACCCAGTTCATGTGTCTTAGAACATAGTTGAGACTGAATGGCAAGACAGAGGGGTACTATCTGGTTCATTTTTTCTCAATAAAACACTGTGCAGATCATGAAAGTTCTAAGAAGTGAAGATGTTTTCTCTGGTATTGCTTACTATTAAGAGTAATAACTGAAGTTGGAAATGTTGATATAGAATGATAAAAAGCGCCACATTTCACCATTCTCTTTTCATAAAGTCTTATTGTTTTGTGGTATGTTGCAAGAAGCCCCAGAGAAAGAAGATGTGCTCTAAAACCATCTCCAACTGGGTGACTTTTGACAAAATTTTGAGTTTCCTTACCTACAGATTGGGAGTAGCAAATAGTCTACTCTGTATCTGAAATGGCTGGTCCTCCCCACCCCCAAGTTATTGCCAATTTAAAGCCAATATTTAGATTGGCTCCTGTCTAGGAAAAAACTCTCTCTTCCTAACTGGTAACCATTCCGTGCTCTATAGGTAAGCATAACCGACCAAAATTAGTCTGGCTGCTCTCCAAACCCCCTTGGTCAGTGGGAATTTGTTGTAATTGACCAGCGACCTAGACTGCAGAAAGTAATAGAGAAACTACCTGCAACTTAGTATGTGTGGGAGAGGTTTGGGAGAGGTTCTTGTTTCCCTTTTCTGAAAAAAGCTAAGTGCAAAAAGGAGGAGCCCAAAGTTTCTAAATCCTCAGGTTGGTTCAGAAACCCCTTTACTTAAAAAAAATTTTGTTAACATTTATTTATTTTTGAGAGACAGAGCACAAGTGGGGGAGAGGCAGAGAGAGAGACAGAGAGAGAGAGAGAGAGAGAGAGAATCTGAAGCAGGCTCCAGGCTGTCAAGCACAGAGCCTGATGCAGGGTTCGGACCCATGAACTGTGAGATCATGACCTGAGCCAAAGTCTGATGCTCAACTGACTGAGCCATCCAGCTGCCCCTGGAAACTCCTTTTCTTAATCACTGGTTCAGTAGCTAGAATAAGTGAAAGTTCCCTTGCTGTGATGAACTCTTGGCTTGATCTTTTCTGAGTGGCCTTTATTGAAAGATTTTAAAGTTTAATCAGAAAAAGAATTGTTTAAAAGTTCAGCTTTTACAAATCCCAGAAATAAGAGCTCTCACTTAGCTGTGATTGATTTCTAGGCTAAAGAGTCACACTGTAGTGAGGAAGGAACATTGGAGATACCTGTAGGCTACAGATGTTCTTTACAGGGCAAAGATCAGCCCAGGGTCTCTCTCCTCCCATTTATGCCTCAAATCACAACTTTTTTTAACATGTGTCCACATGATGACTGTTTTTCACTAGAGTTCAAATAGAGAGTGAGCCAGAGATATAGAGAACTCGTGTAACACAATGGACATTTGGGGTATAAGTTTCCCAGCTCATCCTTGGGAGAAAAATGGAGATGGGACAAAGAACGGGCACCTGGCCCTTATGCAGCCCTTTGAATCTTGAGATAACCAGAAGCCTAGGAGTCTAGAGCCATATGATTACTATTTAATAATGTTGGCCATTAGGAGACCGTCAAAAATTCATGTCTGGTCAGGAGTGCCAAATTTCCACTCGAGTCTTGGAGAGACTGGCAAAAATGCTGGCTTTGGCAGATGGCCTCTTGGCACAGGTGGATGTATTGATCATACTTGAATGGTCAGAAATGCTACTCCCTCTCTGATTAAAAGTTTCTTACAAAGGAGAACAAAGGCCTAAGGTCGTTGGCATGCTAAATAGCCTACATTAAAGAAATCTCTACATTAAGGAGTATCTGTTGCCAGAATCCACATTCTGGTTGTTGCCACAGTGTAACTTTAATGGATCCGTTACTGGTTTTTTGTTTGTTTTTGTCCTTTCAGATGCTGTATCCTTTAGTCCGACTCAATCATCATGCATCTTCTCTTTGCCCATTTTTTTTTTTAATTTTTTTTAAATTTTTTTTTTTCAACGTTTATTTATTTTTGGGACAGAGAGAGACAGAGCATGAACGGGGGAGGGGCAGAGAGAGAGGGAGACACAGAATCGGAAACAGGCTCCAGGCTCTGAGCCATCAGCCCAGAGCCCGACGCGGGGCTCGAACTCACGGACCGCGAGATCGTGACCTGGCTGAAGTCGGACGCTTAACCGACTGCGCCACCCAGGTGCCCCTTTGCCCATTTTTTTAAATAAACTTTTTTTTTGTTTTTGTTGTTTTTTGTTTTTTGTTTTTTTACTAAGATCTGTGGCTTTTACTGTGAAAGTGAGACCATCAGCTGGGAAAAAAAAAAAACGCACGAATACTAGGGGTTTTAGGGACACACATGTTAAATCCCATTTTGGTGAATCTGAAAGTGAAATTCCCAAAGGCATGTTGCAACACTTTATAAAGTGATTCATCCACATGCCACAGCAGACTCAGGTCCATTCAAATATACTTTGGGCCATTGTCTTAAAAATAGTTGGAGCCCTTTGATACCCCATTAGAGCATCCTGTATTCTTGATCTTAGGCTAGCTCCAAGACATGATTCTGATGCCTTGATCTCCATATTGTTCTTTTCATCCAGTTAACATCAGGATTTGCTTAATCCTCGTATGTATTCTAGGCTTGTTTCTGGCTTTGGCTTTACTTCTACCCTGAGCAGGTCCTTCTTTGGTGATCCATGCTCCATTATCTTTTGGTTTGACCCAACAGCTCAGATTGCCTCTCTCCAAATGAACCCCAGGCTGGGATGACACTCTGTTGTCCCCAGATGGCACCCAAGGACACTACATCCATCACTTCTCATAGATTCACTTTGGGAAATTAATTGACCATGAAATTAACCTGGCTGCTCCTGGCTTTTTTCTCGTAGTAGGCACTCAATGTTTGTTGAGTGAATGCTTTGTATGAAACTTTATTTAAAGGAATTTTAGGGGGTGCCTGGGTGGCTTGGTCGGTTATGCGTCCGACTTCAGCCCAGGTCATGATCTCACGGTCCGTGAGTTCAAGCCCCGTGTCGGGCTCTGTGCTGACAGCTCAGAGCCTGGAGCCTGTTTCAGATTCTGTGTCTCCCTCTCTCTCTGCCCCTCCCCTGTTCATGCTCTGTCTCTCTCTGTCTCAAAAAATAAATAAACGGTAAAAAAATAAATAAATAAATAAAGGAATTTTAAAAATGTTCTTCCCGTAGTGACTTTTTAATTTTCCTTTTTTCAATTAAAGCAATTATGTAGTATTTTCTGTAAACAATAATAGAGCAGGAGAGGAAGTTATAAGAAAAGAGATATTGGTATGACTCTAAAGAGAAACTTAAAAAGACAAATACTCCTGGGGAGCCTGGCTGGCTCAGTTGGTTGATCGACTCTTGATTTCGGCTTAGGTCATGATCCCAGGGTCAGGGTATCGAGCCCCATGTTGAGCTATGCACTGAGCTTGGCACCTGTTTGGGATTCTCTCTCTCTCTCTCTCTCTCTCTCTCTCTCTCTCAAAAATAAATAAATAAATAAATAAATAAATAAATAAATAAAATCCTGAACTTCAGTGACTGTATTTGAGAGTTATCCCTAAATGAAATTCAACATGTTTTAATAGAATTGGGTTGGTGGAATTTTGACCCCCCTCCTTCTCAGTTTTGATTTTGGGATCCCTGTGTTCATCCCTGATATAGTGGTATTCCTCCAGGATCTGTCCTGGACCCTCTTCTCTTCTATCGTTCTGTCACCTCCCTGCACAGTCTCTTCCCCTGCCATCTAATGTTGAGGGCTCCCAGCCCCAGGATCTCTGTGACCCTCTGCTCTCTCAAGGTCTGCATTTAGCCTGCCTTGCTCCTGTCTGTTACCCAGGGAGCCACTGCCTCTGCTGCTAGTGCCCTCTGTGAATTCACCAATGCTTGTGCCCAAGATCTGGTTTTCTGGAGCCCTCAATGACCCACTGAGGCTCACTCTTCCCCTCTGATTGCCCTGATCTGAGTGGAATTGTTCTTAGCCTTGCTTGTGATACAATTTACTGCAATGTCAAAGAGACTGGACTTGAGTTAGGTGATCTGGGTTTGAATGCCAGCTTTGCCAGTTAGTACTAGGTGATCTTGGACTTTAATCCCTCCAAACTTTAGTATCCTTATCTGTGAAATAGGGACGGTAAGAGTACCTACCTCACAGGGTTGCTTAAAGGATTAACTTGTAATACAATGGCTTATTTCCATGCTTAGAACATAGTAAGTGCCCCCCAAATGTTAGTTTTTATTCTTCACAGATTATTCCTTTGTGAAATTATCTCCTTAGGTTTTTCCTATGGTTGTCACTTCTATCCAAGGGGCTCAAAAGGGATTTTACATGGATGCTCAGAAAACTATATCCTGAACAGATCATTTCTATGCTCTTCATCCCCCATCCACTGGTCCTTCTTTCCTGTTTCCTCCTTTTCTCCAGCAGAAGACTTTTACACAAACTTACTGTTGGAAGCTTTTGTCTCCAATTTATCATGCACTCAGAGTGCCTGCACTGGCTGGGACCCTGTTCCCAATAATCTTTCCAGGATTAAGGATTTGACTTTTACTCTATGAGCAGAAACCACCACTGTTGTTCCCAGAAGAGCTTGCTCATCTGGCCGGGCCTGCTGATGACTGATAGCACTGTTGCTTTCTGAGGATTAGATGAATGCATTCAGGATATTTACTTTGACTCATTTTTTGGGTTTGTTATGCTTCTAAGGGATTTCCCCACATGTTTGTATGGTAGTTTCATAAATAACTATAAAATCATAATTTGTTTTTTGAAGCTTATTATTCTCTTTAAGTTTCTTAAATTATTAAGATTATCTGGTTTCTTGGGAAGTAGTAGTGTTTCAGAGTAATTTAATTCTATACTATGGGGAACAATTGGGTACTGTCTGGGGGGACACACTAAAAAAACCTATTAAATCTACTCATTCTTTAATTTTCCTGATTCTGCAGCTCAGTGAGGGTATGGTCCCAGGTAAGAGAATATTTGTCCATTACCCAGCTTGCACAGATGTTGCAAGAATTCTCAAATGACTCCTTCTTGCTTTTGTTTTTGTTTTGTTTCTTTTGCAACAAGAAGGGCTCCCTGCATGAAAATAGACCAGCATGTAGAAGTAATGCCCAACTGTGAGCAAGCAGTGTCCAACTTAGGCAGACACACAAGCACTGAGGAACACAAACATTCTGAGCCCTAATAGTCCCTGGTGGTCAGGACCAGTTTGACCAAGGGGTGACTTTCTAGACTATTCAGAGCCGTCTGAATAGTTTCCAGTACCTTGAAGCCAGCCATCCTTCTTCAGGGCCAACATTATCAAGCCATTCTGCAGTTCAAGGAGCTCGCAGGTCCTCATGGTCTACGAAAAGATGTCCAACTTTCTTAGTCTGGCTTTGAAGCTATGACCCAGACTTACCTTTCCAGACTTCTCTCTCATTATATCCCACCTCTAAACTTTACCTCCTATCATCACATCCTGCATTCCTGTCTGACTTTTGGGTCTATGTCACTCTGGACCAGAAGATCTCCCACCACCACCCCTCACCATCAGCCATTCTCCTTCTTGAATCCTACTCACCTTTCAAAGTCCAACTCAGTTTCCATCTCCTGATATAAAATTCCTTCCAGCTGCTCTAGGCTCATGATTTCTCTCCACACAGAGCTCTTCAATTACATATTCCATCGAGCACTTCTTATGCTTAATTCTTCATTCTTGGTAATGATTTTGTGTGCTGGCATCTTATTGCTCTCATTGGTCTCTTGGCTTCCTGGAGGCCAAGACTGTATTTGTGTGTTTTTGTATCCCCCTAAGGGCCTTTCCTTATGGTGGTTTCCCTGAAATGTTCTTGATTCATTGATTAACTTAAAGCAAGTCCAGACTCTTTGGGGACCTGTCAGCTTGTCAATCGCATAATTCCTCACCTAACAGCAGTGCAGAAAGTCAACATGATAGGATCAATTTCATTCTGATTGAGGGATAAGTCAGTTCAGCAATTGGGCAGGCATCATGGACTGAATTCTGTGCCAAACATTAAAAAAACAACAAAATATCTTGGGCACAGTTCCTACCTTCAAACAGGCAACTGTTTAGGAGGAGATGTCATTTTCAACATGAAAGCATTAGGGAACATTATTTGCCCAAAATAAAAGACCATATTCCATTAGAGTGTTAATTGATTGAACTCCAAAGTTGAGATGTGTGGAATAGGTGGAAAGTGGTGTGGGTTCCAAGGTGAGGGAGGTAGCCACAGGAGGGAGCCCAGAACAGTTTTAGGGTAGAGGACAGGATGGGTGATGTTTTCTGTCAGAGGGACAAGAAATACCTTAAAACATGTGTAAGGGAAATAAAATGATTGAATACTAGTTACTGATCAGGCATTATGTAGACGCCAACTCATTTGTTCCATAGTTTCTGCAAGGCATACCTTATCTTCCTATCACAGAGGAAGATTCACTAGGAGAGGTTCAGTGGCTTATCCATAGGCAGTTCCCAGCCCAGGCCACACACTGTCCTTCAGAGCAGGTGGTGCATCAGGGCAGAGAAGACCCTCACTAGAGCAGCCCCCAGGCAGCCAGGGACCACTTTCTTCCTCTCTTAAGATGCAGTTTGAAAGGGAAGAAGTGTTCAACTTAGGAAAGAGACCTGTTCTAGGCTACCTCTATAATGGCATCCCATGATCCCCACCTACCTGTTTCTAATGAATAAATTACAGCAAAAGTGATGGGTTGTCTACTCCACAATTCAGTTATCAGAGACTGTGGCTTCCCTCACGCTGGCACTTTCTCTTCAGCTCGCCTTGCATGTTCCCTCTGAGAAGACAAGCTACCGTATTGAGAGGCCCATTTGTCAAGGAATCAAGGGCCTTTTCTATCCAGCATGTGAGGAGCTGAATGCTGCCAGTGACAGTGTGAGGGAGAGGTCTTCCCCAGATGAGCTCTCAGATGATATCCCAGCTCAGCTGACATCATGGCTGGAGCCTTGAGAGAGCCTGAAACAGAGAGCCCAGTGAAGTCTCACCTAGATTCCTGACTCACAGAAACTATGAGAGCAAATACCATTTGGGGAGTAATTTGTTATGGAGCACTATTAAAATTATGGACGCCTTTCAAATGTGGTTTCTCCTATGGTTGAAATCTGACCTGCCATTAGGTGCCTGAAGCATTATTCCCTTCAAGTGAATTACACAATTTAAAAAACATTACCTGGGGGTGCCTGGGTGGCTCAGTTGGTTGAGCATCCAACTTCGGCTCAGGTCATGATCTTGCTGTCCGTGAGTTCGAATCCCATGTTGGTCTCTGTGCTGACAGAGCCTGGAGCCTGTTTCAGATTCTGTGTCTCCCTGTCTCTGCCCCTCCCCCACTCATGCTCTGTCTCTCTCTCTCTCTCTCTCTCTCTCTCTGTCAATAATAAATAAACATTAAAAATTTTAAAAAACATTACCTGAATGACATGCCAATCTATATGTTTGTAGTGCATCTCTCATCATGCTTGGTCCCTAGTAGGTGCTTATGTTTGGGAAGGTGGGAATTCTAAGGCTATTTTCCACTATCAGAAATTCTGGAAAGTAGCTAGGAAGTCTGAATTTATAGAAGCACATCACGTGCAGCAATATTCTATTTTGGTCCTTAGAGTTGCACAGTTGAAGCAGGGGAGACCAAAAACTCCTTCTTCAGGCTCCTCTGGCCCTTTGATTCGACCTAGTCCTCTGCTGTCATGCTCCCTCTAAGAAGCTCTCTGAAAGGCCATTTTGAAGAGAGGGTCACAGCATTTTTCAGGCCTGTGCCTATTGGCAGGACACACACCATGTGTTCCCTGCTTCCAGTGGAGGAGGGCTGGACAGGCTACTTCCAGCTAGTTTAATGTTCCTCGTCTGGGACCAGACCCCAACACCAGTGCTCTGCACACTCACTCCACATCACCCAACCTCAGTGAAGAAAAACAACCAATCTCTTGCTGTAGTTTTCTCCCCAGCCATGGGTCACAGACTCATAAACAGTTTCTCCCGCTTTTTGCATGTATGTATTGTGGGCGGAGGCAGATTAACAGGAGAACTCATGAAGCTTAAGCTCCAGGGCTGCTCTCTTGCAAGGCCCCTTCCAAGACCTTGTGCCCAGTGGGATATTCATAATTTTCTATTCTTTTATAAAGAGAGCTCCTTTAATTGTATGAGTTTCATACTCCAAAAAACCTAGATTTTTCCCCTGCTCAAGTGATCTTTCTAGGCATTGTCTCCAAAAAAGAAACCTCTGGTCTTCCTCCTTAACATGGCACTTGGGGCTTCTGTGCCTGGCCCTTAAGTACGATTCTCTCTGCCTTGGTTTTGTCCTCCTCACTGGGATTGCAGGCTCTGTACTAAATTTCCAAGTCCACTTTTCCTGGGGTGAGAGAGACCCTGGTGTCAAATTTCCTTTACTGCTGGCCTAGAACCAGAGGTAAGGCCTGCCTGGACCTGGTTCTAGGAACCAGGTCCATTCCCAGCCAGGTACATTTGCTGGAGCAAGGAGACCAGACACACAGATTCCACCTCCCTCCCCCTATCACCCTTCCCACTTTGTGTCCCCACTCAGCCTTCCAGGGGCCACATGCTAATGTTTCTAGGATGCATCCCTGCCCATATACCATACATTCAGATGCAGAATGCACTCTATTTGCCCTGCAGCTGATTTAAGTTCCCAGGTTATAGGCAAACTGTAGGGAGCTGTGGAGGAAGGGACTATCCTGCCATTATCCAGAACACTAATTGTACTGGAATCTGGTGATAAAGGTATGAAGAAAATCATTTTTTTTTTCTGCCCTGGACTTTGGCCAGAAGAAGTGCAGAGGAATCCTTTTGTGAATAACCATTCACAAATTTCTACAATTGTTCACTCTTGATTCTAAAAGTCTCCTTGCATGAATGATTTTCTCATCTTTATGCAGAATTTTTCCACATTTTTGTTGACTAAAATATTACTAATCTAATTTCCTATTAAAAAACTCATTTCCAGCATCGCAGAGCTGAAAGGTGCTACCAGCCATTTAGTCTTAAATTTACATACAACAAATCCTGTAATCTGATGGGGGCTTTTACACAAGGGTGGCTGCAAGCAATTACATGGGCAAAGAAATATTTTAGTCCAGAGCTGTGTGCTGTGTTAATTTCATCTGTTGAACTCCCATTGAGATTTCTCCTATTGTTAAATTGCCTATTGATGTGGATTTAGAGAAGAAACTCCACCAAATACAGCAATTCAATGTTCTAATTCTGTTTGTGCTCTAATATTTTCCTTTTAATTATAATTTGGGAAATTGGGGTTTATTAGGAAGAAAAGAAGGCATCCGACTGGAATAATTTATTCCATTTCCCCCCACTTAGCACCATGACAAAGTAGAACACTCTCCAGGTGACGTATTGATTTGGAAAGTCCTGGAAAAAGTCTTGGTGTCACAAGAGAGATTGAAACAAAGCTCTGGAGTGGACTGGATCTACTGATGCCTGATATGGAGAAAGTAGGGAATCTGGGATGCTTACCTGGGACACTACATCTACTGAGAAGGTTTTAAGGGGAGATGTCAGAAGAGGCTAACTCCAGGTTATGGGGAAATACAGCTTCAGATGCTATAGGCTCAGGGATTGTCATGCCAGTGCATCTCCATCCATCCATCCATCCATTCTTTATTGAATGATAAGCATGTATTATATCCCAACTTTGGTATTTAGTGTTTTAGAAGATGCACAGTAAATATTTTAAATTCTTTTATTTATTCATTATTCAACAGTCACTGAATATCTATGTGCCTGGTATCATGGTAGGTGCCAAGGACACAAATGTGAAAGATGGAGCCCTGACATTTAATACCACACAAGCTAATCAATCCTTTTAAAAAATGCCCTAATGAGTGTTACTGTAGAGCAACAAGGAACACAGAGTTGGCCTAGACCGATTGTGTGTGGCAGTGGCCAAGAAAGGAGAAGCTGATGGTTGCTTAAGTTGCATCTTAAAAGATAAACAGGATAGGGCGCCTGGGTGGCTCAGTTGGTTAAGCAACCGACTTTGGCTCAGGTCATGATTTCACAGTTGGGGAGTCTGAGCCCCACGTCAGGCTCTGTGCTGACAGCTCAGATCCTGGAGCCTGCTTCAAGTTCTGTGTCTTCTTCTTTCTCTGCCCCTCCCCCATTTGCACTCTGTTTCTCTCTCTTTCTCAAAAATAAATAAACATTAAAAAAAACAGAGGTGATTGCAGAAAAGTGTAAAAGACATGTATGTTTTTAAAATGGCTTTTTTGAGGCATAATTGATGTACGATAAATTGCACATATTTAAAGGATATAACTGATATGTTTTGTCATGTGTATACATCTGTGAAATCACCATCACAAGAAAGATCATCATCCCCAAAGTTTCCTCATACCCTTTGGTAATGCCCTCCTGCCATCCACTCCATCCCCAGGCAACCACTGATATACTTTCTTTTAATTATGAATGAGTTTGCATTTTCTATAATTTACATAAGTGAAATTATATAGCATGCTTTCTTTTTTTTTTTTGGTCTGGCTTCTTTCACTCAGCATCATTATTTTGAGATTCATCCGTATTGTTGTATATATGAATGGTTCATTCCCTTTTTTGGCTGAGTGCTATTCCACTGTATGGATTTACCATTTGTTTATTCCCCTGTTTATGGAAATTTGGGATGTTTCCAGGTTTGGGCTATTATAAAGAGACCTGCTGTGAACATTCATGTACAAGTCTTGGCATGGAAGTAGCTTTCTTTTCTCTTGGTTAAATACCTGTGGGTGGGAAGGCTGGATCTTATGGTAAGTGTGTGTTTAGCTTTTTAAGAAACTGCCATACTGTTTCCAAAGTGATTTAACCATTTTACATCCCTACCAGCAGGGTAGGGGCGTTCCATTTCTTCTACATCCTCATAAAAGGTATATGTATTTTGTCTGCCATTGAGTGTAAGGGACCCCAAGGTCTTGAGAGCTGAGTGGAGCAGTCAGTCACAGAAGCCTCCGACTGCCACCTCTGCCCAGTCACCAGGCCACCAGCTCAGCGTGGGCATGGTAAGAGCAAGAGTAGCCTTGATGGCTCATGCTGGGAAGCTTCGCTGAGCCCACTGGCGGCCATGCAGTCACATAATATGGAGGCCAGGCTGGTGCTTTTGTTAAACGGCTCTTCTTAGAAAAGCTGGTGAGCTATAGACACCGCTCCTTTATCATTTTTCCTCATGAGAGGTTTCAATTCTATCTACCTTGCAAGACCAAATCCTTCCCAAATGTATGCATCTGTCAGTGAGGAGGATTACAGAAAACAGCTCACATCATGTCCCAAAGCCTGCCTTGCATACATTTTCCTCTTTAAGCTGGCCAGCCACCCACCTTGCTTTGTCCTGCATCCGACTGCATAATTATACTCCAGTGGCCCAGCAAAGCAGACAGGGAAATAAAGAACTCCTGCTATTTCCCTTTGACCAGCCTTTACTTCTGAGACCTTTTTAACCTCGTTTTTCCTGACATTTCTATAGGCATTTGAAAATGTGGTGATTGAGAGAGCAAATGTGTGCCCCACAACATGCCTCCAAAACAGGGGAGATTGTTATGTCTAATCCCCACCCTCAGCCTTGGACCCGAACGGCAGGAGCAGCCAACACCAAAGAAGATTAGGAAGAAAACACAGGCATGCCAGATGTGTCTGTTCAGAAAATACTGAGGTCTGATTTGCCAAGGAACTGGGCATGAGTTTTCCAAGCACTGAACCAAGAGCAGTATTCTTTCTTTTTGCACAGCCACCATTCTCTTTGTTATTTTCTCCATAGTTCCCTGGCTTCCTTCTTCGGGAGAATTTTGGTTCAATTTGTGAGTTTGTATTTGTACTCATGGGATTAGGTTTATGGGAAATATCCTAACAGAGGAAATCGGAAAATTGAAAGTTTATGTTTGTAATCACACATTCCCGTGGTGAGATGTCCTTTTGAAATCTGGCATGTTGTCCCACAGCCCATGTTGGAGATGTTGAGGAAAGTAATTCCAACCATCTCATGCCCAGAAGAGAGCCAAGGACACGAGAGAAGAGTGGCCTGCGATGCTGGATCAAGACCAGAAGCTCAGGGGTGGGGCAGGGAAGCAGAGGAAGAAAATAATCTGGCTGATATTGCTGGGAGTAGCTGTGATTTCTAAATTTTGTGTTTTCCATCAAGTTTCCCAATATCTGCCTTTTAAAGGGTCACATCCTCCTGGAAGATTTTCTTGGATTTCTTCATGTCTAGACATAGGGAGAAAGAGAAAATATTGGTGAAAATCATGGTGACAGAATGTTAGCACTTGAATAGACCTTGGTGATCTGTGTCCACACTCCTATTCCACAGATCTGAAAACTGAAGCTCAGGGACATAATCATTTTCTCTAGCCAGTTGATTCACAAACGACATGCATAAAACTTGGCCGTATATAACTCTGGGGTAAAGGTAAATCCATTACCAAGAGAAAAACATGGCACATTTGGGGCTACCCAAAAGAACATACTGCCCTAAAGAAAAATCCCTGAAGGTTTCCCACAATAGCGTAAGCAGCAGCAACATTTTTGTCAGAGTATGGCATTTGGAGCTGATTTTGGAACGGGGCCACCATGTTGTCCACCTGATCTGAACCTTCTGGTTCCTGCGTCTTCAGAACTAGGCTTGCCATGAGCCCAACTCTACCTCCCAGCTCCTTTCACCCTTTCAATGAATCTGCTGTTCTGGGAGCAGTCTCTTCATGTCCTTTCAGATACTGTTCTTGCTGCTAACTTGATTCAGCTTAAAAGTTCAGATTTCTCCCTCAAAAAAATCTGATTAGCACATCCAAGTTGGACATAATTTACCAGCAGAGATATTGGCTTGCCTGTGGATTTGTTGTCTACTGATAATACCATATAATGGGGCTGTGGAGAAGGGATGTATTACTTAAAAGGTGGTTCCTTATGGACTTCCTTTTAGTGAGTGTTATAGGTGAGGCAGGCTCTGGGGTAGATAACTCTAGCACTGATGTATGTGGTGATAGCAGGACAACATAACTGATGTCTTCCCTCAAATTTACAAAATTCCCAACCCGTTTGCAAAGAAACTATATAGTCACCTCTGGGCAGAGGGACAAACCAAATTCTGGATATAGTTATTGCTGAGGAATAAAATTGAATATTTCATTCTGTTGGTTAGCTTTGGTTGGCTCTGTTTGGTTCCCAAACATTGCCCAGATTTTCATTCAAGCCTTCCTTTTTCTCATAAAACCAAGGTGCTTAAAGTAACCAGGAATATTCATTCAACTATTAAGTACCAAGTATGTTCAAGACACTGTGAACAGCCCAGGTGATCCTTACTTAACAGATGACAAAGAATGTTTTGCCATGTGATCTCAAAGGACAAATGTTGAGTGATTCTTTTTTTTTTTTTTTTTTTGTAGAGGCGGTATCTTTCTTTATAAATCAGATTTGATTACAAAAGGTAAATAATTGTTGGTTGCTACACAAATCAAAAAGACTTTAAGAACTTAAAAAGGAAATACACTCAGCCATAATAAGTAGTACTATGGTCTATTCCCCACATTTGGAGTCTTTCTATCCTGATATTTCCTAGGTATAAGTGGTAAAGGACAGAGAAGCAGAGAGAGAATTGTTCTTCCTGGGGCTGTGCAGTGACCCTGGGGGTTTACATTCCTGCATCTATTCCATCTCAGTTGAGCATTGTAATCTGGTGATGGCAATTCTATTTGTCTTGTCAGATTGACTAGGACAGGGTCTGAGACTTGATCCTGGCCAATGAGACATGAAGCAAAGTCTGTTGGGGGTAGAATTTCAAGGAAGAGAGAGTGTGCCCTTTGTGTTTCTGGATGCAGCCATGTGTATTGGTTTGCTAGGACTGCCATAACAAAGTACCAGACTGGCCTAAACAACAGAAATTTATTTCTCACAATTCTGGAGGCCAGAATTCCAAGGTCAAGGTGTCAGCAGGAGGAGACCTCTCTCCTTGGCTTGTCATTGGCCATGTTCTTCTGTGTTCTTACATGGTCTGCTTTCTGTGTCTGTGTCCCAGTCTCAACTCATATGGACACTAGTCTGGTTAGGGCTAACCCTAATGACTTTGTTTTGCCTTAAGTACCTCTGTAAAGACATATCTCCAAATCCAGTGGCATTCTGAGGTATTAGGAGGTAGGGAGTCAACATATGAGTCTGGGGGACACAATTCAGTCTACCCTCCCTGTCTGGCATGAAACCTGGAATTGCACCAGCCATGTTGCAACAGCCCCAGGGTGAGCCCAAGTTTGAGCAGGAGAAGAGCAGAGTCAGAGAGCCAGAGGCCTGAGCTCCCTGTACTGTTCTGCCCCCGGCCAAGGGGAAAGGCCAATTCCCCCATTTGTTAATTTAGTTTGAGTTGACGTTTTCAAAGCATCCTAGAGAGAAAGACATAAAATGTCAGAAGTGAATAAGCAATCAGTGTTTACAGGGCTCTTCTGGAGGGAAGAAAGAAGCACACTTTATTTTTCCCTCTTTTGGAGGCACTGCTTTCTTTCCTCAACTTGTGAGTACATGTAAACAACAGCTCAGGGTCTTGGCCAAGCCCTTTCTTCCTTGGCCTTGGCATCTCTGGCCCCCCATGGTGGGTGCCTGAGTCCCCACCTCTGTACTCAGGCACAACCCACTTTCTCCTAGGTTGCAAGCTCTTAGAGGGTGGGAACACCACTGTGTCCCCTTCAACACAGCCTTACTGAGCCCTGGATGAAGTGAATTAATTTTTTTCCTTTTTTTCCTTGCCAGGCATTGTATAACACAGAGGGGATAGACTGTGACTAAGGAAAGTTCTTATTCTCACAAAGCACAGATTCTGGGCATTTTCAATACCCAAAGATGTGGTTGGTGCTACCACAGCAAGAAATAACAAAAATAAGCACAGGTTGTTCTGAAAACATGTGATGGGTGATGTCTCACCAAACTCAGTGCTCAGGGAAGGATCTGGGAGTGCCTTTCTGCTATTTTGTCCCCTACCCTTGAGTTTAGAGTGGCAGGTGGAGACAAGGACACGAGGAGTCCTTTCCATCATTTCCCTACACCCAGAGCCCACTCAGAGCCCCTGCAGACCCTCATGCAGAAGAATTACACTGGGCCAAGTCCCTCCTTCCAGTCATTCCAATTCAGTCCCAGCAAGTTTCCGTTGGGATAAGGATGGATGCCAGCTCCCTGGGGGAGGGATTCAAGTTGTGCAAAGAGCAGAACTCTGAGGACATCATGTTACATCCACTAAAATGGTGTCGAGAAGCACAAGGGGCTGGGTGTGCCTACAGAAATAGTACAAGGAGGCCTGGGATTATGCTGGGACAATCTGAACCTTGAAGATTTCTCTGTGACAGTGAGTGCACTGCAGGTCTTTCTGGGACAGTGACTTCTGGGTCACTTACACCACTACACTGGCCATCTGGCCACTTGTGGGCCTTGGGCTGTTTTCCAGTATTGGTGCTGGCACTGCACCAGCACCCACCCACTGAAGAATACCAGCCATGCTGTGGCCAGAGAGGAAAGCCCCATGTGGAATGTTGGAGAACTCTTTGCATCAAGGGCAGAACCCATGTTTGGCAGGAAGGGAAGTCCTGATTCAGAACTTGAAATCTGGATTTTCTGCTAATCTGATGCTTTTCCTTCGGCTGCACAATAATATTGTTTTGGTTGCTAAGAGACCCTCTTTTAATTGAATACTGGGTTGAGTGTCTCTAGTATGATAATAGACCATGCAGATGTCGGAGGGATAGCACCCTGCCCAAGTGACAATCAGACCATTTCTCAAAACAAGCATGTCATAATATGCAAGTGCCTTTCCAGATTTTCCTCACAAGGTGCTGAGGCATTGATTTGTGATTGCAAATGCCAGATTCCCTCCTTATAGCTGTGACATGGCCCTGCAGTGTGCTATCTCTGCCTGTAACCGACCTTGGCTTTGTTTTATAGACTGATATTCTGTGGGCTATTAGTCTGAATGAGCCACTATCCTAATGATCAGATCATTATAATGGGGCATTAGTTTGATGCAGGGTAATGAAATATTGTTACCTCAATAGGGCTGGCTGTCTATTGTGGACCTTATCTCATAATCCCTGCTTAACAGAGGCATCCTTGGTTCCTTTTGTAATAGAACAAGTACCTGATTGAAGATCTCTTTGGAGAAAGGACTTTAGTGTCATTTAAAAAGCTAAGATTAAAGTTTAATATTCCTAACAGTAATTGCTCTCTGTTTTGTTTTTCACAACCCAGAGTCATTGTTTGGCCAAATCTCTAAGGGGAGGGGAGAGAAGCGAACAAATAATCTTGGCTCTGAATGCCCTGATAAAATTAATGTGTTCTTTTACTTTAGAGACAGAAGGAGGTTCATGCATTGTTTGCCAGGCAATTTTCTAGCACACGGGTACAGTGGGCTGCAAGATTGGGTGCGTACCTATTTGCTAAGAAATCAGATATAAGCATAGTCAAGTTTAAGATGTCGATTAGTGCAAGACCTTAAGCAGATGTTTTGTTTCTCACCTTGGTGGGCTGATTGTTGTGTGAAAAGAGTGGCTTGAATAACATGAAAATAGTTCAAAAGTTGGCTTTTAACAATCTTTTAGTGGTTAGAACTAGAGTTGTTTTTTGTTTTTTGTTTTTTGTTTTTTAAAGTGAGGGTTATATCCCCTCTCTGTTGCCTGGCTAGCAGGTGGTATTCCATCTGTGACAGTCAAGGTTCTTTACTACAAGCAACAGCAACTCTGCTGACCTTAATCTGAAAAGGAGTTTATTAAAATGATATTGAGTGACTCATATATCTTAAAAAAAATGTCTGAATAACCAAGGATCCAGAAGAACATGTGCTAGGGTACCTAAAAGACACCTAAATCTGAACGTAGTAGCTTCAACCATTTGCTACATTTTAATTATTTGTTTGAGATTCAAACATTAGGAGAGATAAATTTGTTCCATTGCTGTAAATGGCAGATCCGGAATTTCTATGTATGAGAGACTTATGGGGGTTATATGGTCAGAATGTACAATGGCAAGCACATGTTGGGGGTATTTTGTGGAGGGGGGAGGTGGGGGGCTGATGGAAGATTTTCTGAGTGACTTGTAACACCTGAAGTCACTTCTAAGTGCTAAGACTACATGGCCACCCCTTGGCTGACAATAGCGGAGTGCACCTTGACTGACGATTCCTTCAAGATTAGGAAAGGAAAACACCAGATTCTTTCTATCCCATCTTTTTAAAACATATTGGCAAATCTCATGACATAGGTGTCTGGATAGTTTTTCAGGCTTCAAATTACAGCTATTCCTTTTTTCTAGAGCAGTGCTACTCTCCTCATGATGATACAATTGCTTATCTACTCAACATCGATTTCCAACCCCTCTTTGCTGGCAGAAGCCACTTCTCACAAAAGGCTCAAAAAATGGCAAATATTTATTTTGGCATTCTTGCCTGCAGCCAGCTCATATGACCTAATTCTGGCCAAATTAGATACAAGAGGAAGTCAAAGAGAAAAACACTAATACAAATATAATGCTACAAACTGCGGCAACCATTTTGGGGCCATGGGGACCAGGCTGAGGTGGAGTGCCACTGAGCTGGGCATGAAGGACCTCAGTCCTTGGTGACTTACTGCCCTGAATTAACCAAGCCTGAAACGAATGATCTCTGGGCCTCATCGTGGGTGAAGCCAGTTGTCATCTGCCCTCACGCTGGCCCTCACTCTGGTCTCTGGACCAGTTCTGACTCGAGACGGGAGGGGTTTAAGAACTTGGCATCAAATTCCTTTTGCTACTCATGCAGCTTTAACGGTGGGCCGCATCTGGTCCTGATAACTGTGCTTTTATTTGTTCCTGGAACTCAGTTCCCATTGTGTATACAAATTCTGGAAACTGGATGTTGTTTAGCTCCTTAGATTAAGTTGCATCTGGGTGACATGACTGGCAGCCCAGTTCCCTGGGACCCTGGGGGGGAGAGCCTCCCATTTCACACAGGGTGATGGCTAAAGCCCTGCTTCTTACTAACCTTCTCTTGCCATTTGCAACTGCTGCCCTGCTTGGGCTTCTGACTTTCTCTTGTCCCCTGCTTCTTTCTGTTCACAGTATGAATGAGGATTGTCAGACTAACAGAGACCTAAATACATGACATAATAAAATTAAGTACTCATTCAATTACATAAAACAAACAAACAAACCAGTTTGAAGGTAAGCAGTCCAGGACTCCTGTGGTGGGTTTCAAGTCACTGAAACTCAAGCTCCTTCAGTCTTTCTGTGTGGCTTACTTTAGGATGACTCAGATCTTCAGCTTTAAAAGATGGCTGTAGGAACTCTAACCATTATGTCTATATTCTAAACAAAAAAGGAAAGGACAAGCAGCTCTAGGGGGGCTCTCACAGAGATCCTATGGAGTGGTTTCCTTTTATATTTCCTTTGCTCACTTCTAACTGCAAGAGTGGTGAGACCGTATAGACCCTCACCTGGGCACATGTTTGCACCGACTAGGGTGGGCATGCTGATACCAGGGAAACAGGGAGTTTGGTGCTGGTTAAGCACACAGCACTCTCAGCAACATCTTACTCTTCTCACCTGTTGAGACTGAGGCTGACCACTGGTTGGAGAACCCCCTGTGCTCTCTTGGTATAACCCTGTGGACCCTGTGCCAGTTTGCTTTCCTTCCTCCTCCAGCCAATAATGCATCCCCTGGAGCCTGCCGCAGTGCAGTGGGAAGAACTAGTTCCACAGTCCAGTTCCTCCTAAATGACCCCTCCAATAGCAGCTCATTGGGCTACCCCCCACCCCCCAACCATTTGACCAAGATAGATCCCTGAGCATCTTACGCCTTACTAGCACCAGACCATGTAAACAGTGGCAGGAGGTATTTCTGGGTGTTCTCCCAAGAGTGACATTTGGTTTTGTTCAAGGAGGGCCTTGAGAACTTGACTTCACTAGAAACCAAGTGGATCTTAACTACTTAGGTTCCCAGAGAGGATCATGCAAAAGGTCTGAAATGATAATAGATGTTCATGTAGGTTGAGCTAGAAAAATAAGAAACCATCTTTGTAATGGAAACTTCTGTGTGATTGACTTGAAAGTCAATCTGCTCCACTCTGATCTGATATCAATAAACATAAGAGAAGTAGTAACTACAGTCCCTGTTCTCACATAGCTGCTGATACTTCTTGTTTATAATCATCAAACAGTAAATATTTTAAGTTTATTTTTGAGGGAGTTAAGATATTTTCAAGAAGCTGCAGATCTTTGGCTTTCCCTCTATAACCAAGAATCCTATTTGAGATTGTTTTCCCAAGTTCCCCCAAATGTGTATTATACATTGGGCTGGGAAATGTGGACCCACGTCAAAAAGAATAAGTTAATTTTCTAACTGCCGTTGTGAACATTTAGTTTCTGGCTGCCTAGAGTCCAACTGTGTGAAGTTTGGTGGGAGGTAGAACCTCATTTCTAACTAGGAGATTTCCAAAGACCATTTATTCCCTCTCCCCACTTCCTGACAAATGGGGTATAGGTAGAAGACCCAGGCCTGGGAATCAGACACTCTTGCCTGGATCCTGAACTTTCAGGAAGTGAGTTAAAAAGAGACTAACAGTTGAAAAAGTATCTATGGAAGAAGTCCAATGGCACCAGTCTCACTTGGGAGCCAGCAATGGTGCTGAGTACCTACCAGTGGCAGGGATATGGTGGTGATGGTGGCATCCAATGATGCCATTTTGGCTCTTTCTCCCACTCTCTACCCTCCAGTTCATTTGCCAAATCATGTTCTCTAGTTGTGAACGTAGATTCTATGAGCTACTTGGTAGTTTAATATTACATTTTTTTTACAGCTTAAGTCTGTCACTTCCAATACAGAGCAGTCATGGGCACATACTACATTAGGCTTCTTATATTGGTGCTATTTTTTTTTACCTGCTTTTCTCCATAGATTTTTTCTTCCCTCAGTGTGTTTCCAACACTTCAGAGGGGAAATGGAAGTTGCCCTGAGTCTTGGAGGAAAGGGGAAAAAAAGGTGTCAGGAGAAACAAGCAGTGTGAACAAAGCTGTCATGGCAGGAACAAGCAAAGTAAACATGTGACACATGGAAGAGAGTGCCTGAGTCTAGCAGCAGGTATGCATAAGGGAGGTGTGAGAGAAAGGGATTGTGTGTAAGGGGCCAGGATAGAAATGGCACTGTAGCATAGCAGAAACAGAGGAATTGAGGAAGGTTTCTGAATTGGAAATGACATGAAGGAAATAAAGCTAATAAAGATAAGTCACACAGTAGGTCTTTAAAAACCCAATTCCTACGTCTCAGCATGGTAAACTAGATGGCAGAATGATGACCTGGTGATATAGCCACTGTGTTACAGTGTTGTAGTGGGTCTCTTTCAGAGTCCATATGATGGGCGGCTTTTAGGTTGACGTGTTAGCCCAGAAGGAAGACACCTTTAATGGATTTGACCATCACCATGAAATTGGCCCCCTTACAAGGTGGAAATCCTCATTACTCAAGAGTGAGCCATGCTGGACATCCATCCTGTCTTTCATATGGAGGATGTAAGGGCAAGGGCATCCTGGGAGAAAGGATGGATTTGATTTCAAAGGTCAACTTAACTTTTGTGGATCTATGAGTCAATTAAATAAGGAGGCATCCAGATTTTTGAAATGCGTAACAACACTATTTGCATATAATAAAAATACCTGTGACAAAACAACAATATGAATTTTGTAAGACTACACATTTTATAAGATTATATACTCATGAAATACAACTGAATGGCTTTCAGTGTGGAGTGGTAGGGAAGTAGGAGTGGTGTATGAGGATAAAAAGAAATAAATTAACTAGTTGAGATAGGGAAAAGAAAAAATGAGATTCAAATATATATTTTTTGATACTCATATAAAAGACATGAAATAGTGGAATGCAATTTCTGATTTATTTGGAAGTAAAAAACTCCTCAGTAGTCACCAGTGGAAATCTTTTATTTTTTAATTTAAAAACATTTTTAATGTTTATTTTATCTTTGAAAGAGAGAGAAAAGAGAGAGAAACAGTGTCTGATCAGGGGAGGGGCAGAGAGGGAAACACAGAATCTGAAGCAGGCTCTGGTTTCTGAGCTGTCAGCAAAGAGCTAGACACAGGGCTCAAACTCATGAGTCATGAGATCATGACCTGAGCTGAAGTCGGATGCTTAACTGAGGCACCCAGGCACCCCTTAAATTTTTTTAATGAATAAAATTCATTTTTGAGAGACAGAGACAGGGTGTGAGTGAGAAAGGGGCAGAGAGAGAAAGTAAGACACAGAATCCGAAAGAGGCTCCAGGCTCTGAGCTGTCAACACAGAGCCCAATGTGGGGCTGGAACCCATGAACCATGAAATCATGACCTGAGCTGAAGTCGGACACTTAACCAACTGAACCACTCAGGCACCCCAGGAATCTTATTTTTAAATTCTAGGTATTTTAAAGTAAAGTACTCAAGTAGACTTGAGTTATAAATGTTTCCTTTACATGTTGACATTATTATTTATGAAAGCAATAAAAAAAGAAGCTTTTCTCCTGATCTAGCCATGTCCCAACTAGATCTCTACCTGAAAACACTGTAGCCACAGTTTAGTTGAGCTTGCTATTCATGACAATATAAGAGAGACAATATAGTTGATTTTAAAGTTTGTTTTAGTAGGCTTTTCTGGGGTAATTTTCTCAAGTGGTTTTTCACAGTTACCTATATCATTGGGAAAATGTAATAAGACTTAAGAGATCGTGCATGATTATATAATGTATTTGATTTTAACAAGAGGAAGAAGTCACCCCACCCCTTTCTCTTTGCAATGGGATTCACTCTTTCCTGTCATACAGGAAAAGCAGTGTTGCAAACTGCTTTAAAGAGCCCCCTCAGCTCAGTTTCATTTAACTTAAAAGGAGATGTAAAATTGTTCCCATGTAAAACTTGACATTCAGATTTCTTACTAGTGTGTCCTCAACCAGATCATTTTCCTGGCTCTTTATTCTTTCTTGTATTTCAGACAACCCCATATGGGAACATTTTCTTTCTGCCTACAGCTCATTCTTTAAAATTATACTACTGAAAGTGTGGTCCACAGAATGGTTGCCAGTCTGCAAACTGTCAGTTATCAGTCCACCACAAGACAAGTACAGAAAGTGAAAATCTAAAACTTGTATAGTGATTTGATATTGCTGCAATATCCAAGTATGTGATTATTGTACTGGACTTGTTGAACAAGGTATAAACCAAAGGACCAAGTCTATGACAGATTGGACATTTAAAAAGATACAAAATAAAAAACCTGGTCCTTTGCCACAGAAAACTTGAGAAGTACTGCTTTAGGATGTCCTTTAATGAAGGTATGCTGGTGACAAGTTATTCATTTTTATTTTACCTGCATGTCTGGAAGATTGTTGCACTGGCTATAAAATTCTACAATAACAATAATTTTCTTTAGTATATGAACATATTTTCCATCAGCTTTCTGCTTTTAATGTTACTTTTGAGAAGTCAGCTGTCAATCTAACTGCATCCTTTTCATTTTTTATTTGTTTTCAGATGTTCTCTTTGCCTTTAATTTTTCTGAAGTTTTACTGTGAGGTATGCAGATGTGAGTCTTTTTATTTACTCTACTTGGGATCTACTGTTCTTAAATTGATAATTTGGCATCTTTTATTATTCTGGAAACTTTTCAGTTATTATTTCTTCTAATATTGATTCTTCCCCCTTCTCTTTGTTTTACCCTTTTGAAATACCAAATTCAATGGATATTAGATATTATGTCTGTTTTCTGTGCATTTTAACCTTACTTCTGTTCTTTTCTCCATACTTTTGTTTTCCTGTGCCACATTCTAGATAACATTTTCTATTTTATTTTTTAAAATATAATTAAAATTCTTTTGATAATTATGTTCTGATTATCCCAATATCTGAAGTATCTTGCTTCTCTTGGTCCCTGCTTATGGTGTCTTGCTTTCCTGTTTGCCAGGTTATCTCTGACTGAGTACTAGTCATTGCCCATGAAAATTATTTTTTTGAATCATTTGAGGTCTACCATGATGGTATTTTCCTCCATAAAGAGCTTGTGTTTGCTTCAGCAAAGTGCCCTGAGGTGTTACCAGTATGACATTTAAACCAAGGGTAAAGCTTGAGGTAGTATGAACCTGGATGAAAATATTTAGGTTTTGTTTACTTCTGGTTCACTCTTACCCTAAGGTAATACCTCTTTTGGCCACCACCATTTGGGGGCCACCATACCTTTTGTAAAGTCTGAACTATGATTTGTGTTCTCCTTTATCACAAAATATCAAAATAAAAATTATCTGCCCAGATTGGCAAATGCTTTCCAGGAAAAAGTGTTTCTGTCTTTACCTGCCTGTTTGGCCTGCAGATTTCTATCTTATCATATCATTAAGAATACAGTTTATTTTAGTAAATTTTAGCACATTTTAGTTGTTTGCAGCAGAATTATCAGTCCAAATAACCTGTGTTATCATTCTTCAAAATAGGAATGCACTTCTATTTTCATAGTTTGGAGCAGGGAAATGACCAATGTAAGAAGTGCTTGAGAAATGGTCAGCAGGAGAGGAAGACTATTGCACTAAGACAAGAGGCAGTTATGTGAAAGATAAACTTTTTTACACTTTGTTGCTCCATAACATAGAAAGTATTTTAAAAGATAATTTAGAATTTCTATGCCAATAAAAACAAAACTTTCATTTTCTTTAGAAGAATCTATCTGAAAGGGGCATCTGGGTCTTATTTCCCACATTGGAGATTGTGGGCTGGCATTGCAAGCTATGCGGCCCATTCATTTGCAGTTCCAGAATTGCTTCCTTGAGCAAGCAAATTTGCCTCAAATGAGAGTTGCCCAAACATCATGTTATGTAAACACTGAAACTCTATAGCATTGTTTTGCAAAGATGAATGCATTTGCCACTCACGTGGAGAACTTGTTAACATGAAGATTCTGATTCAGTAGGTGTAAGAGTAGGCCAGACATACTGATTTTTTTACCAAGCTCTCAGATGATAACACTGTTGCTGATCCCCAAACTACACTTTGAGTAGCAAGGTCTATAGCTCAGAATATTTCCCAGTGAACATGGATCTGTATTCTTTCTATATATCAGGCTTTCACACACAGGAAAAACTAATTTTGAATATAAACATCTCTGGGGGTGCCTGGGTGCCTCAGTCAGTTGAGCATCAGACTTTGGCTCAGGTCATGATCTCATGGTTCGTGGGTTCGAGACCTGCGTCGGGTTCTGTGCTGACAGATCAGAGCCTGGAGCCTGCTTCAGTTTCTGTGTCTCCCTCTCTCTCTGCCCCTCCCCTGCTCAAGCTCTATCTCTCTCTGTCTCAAAAATAAATACAAACATTAAAAAAAAAGTTAAAGAATATACATCTCTGAAACATCCAAAGAGGAGTCGTCTGAATTGGCAATGCAATTAGGTGTTCATAGCTGCACAGCAGGTTCATGTCCTCACAATTGGAATTATCTCCTTGGTGCCCAGCAATGTGAGTAAAGCAAAATGCATCATGACTCCCCTATGGAAGCAGAACCCCAAACCAAAATCAGTCAGTAGTTTTACATTTCACTTCATTGAACACACTAATGAATGGTTGCTCTTATTTAATTTTCTTTTCTTTTCTTTTTTTCCCCTAGATCCATCGTTTTATTTTTGTTTTAATCCTTGCTTCCTTTAAGAAAACACATTTAGGGGCGCCTGGGTGGCTCAGTCGGTTAAGTGTCCAACTTCAGCTCAGGTCATGATCCCGCAGTCCGTGAGTTCGAGCCCCACGTCAGGCTCTGGGCTGATGGCTCAGAGCCTGGAGCCTGCTTCCGATTCTGTGTCTCCCTCTCTCTCTGCCCCTCCCCTGTTCATGCTCTGTCTCTCTCTGTCTCAAAAATAAACGTTAAAAAAAATAAAAAAAAAAAGAAAACATTTACTTGAAGAGCTTCATCTTTTAGTTAGGTAAATAGTTATATGTGGAGGAGAATGAGGGGTGAGGATGAAGAGCAATTCCTTCATGTACAAAGTCAGATCTGCCACTTGCAAGGCTGCCCAATCAACAACCTGCAAGTCAGTGACATGTAGGGAACAGAAAAGGTACTGGAAATCTTCAAGCCACAGATGCCAACAGCCTCAAGTCTTAGGTGAGGACTCTTCATACAGGCCCTGCTAAATAGAACAGGTCCCTTCTTCAAAGCAGGTCAGTTCAATGAAGAGTGAGACAAGTCAGCAAGTTTGCTGATTTTTTGTTTGATTTTTTGAGGAAAATCCCTAAAGTAAGACTCTAACTGGTAAAGCTAAGTCACACATGGGATCCCCTATTTTTCAGCATCATAGGTTTAAGCAGCCCTAGATGGGTGTGGGGAAAAGATGTTGGAAGTGATACTGCTGGGGAGTAGGTGGCATGTTGTTGGTAGACATCTCTCATGAGAGGCTGGGAGAAGCCATAGATAGGCTAAGTGTTTCAGGAGTCAGGGTACATTCTTCCTCCAGTCTGCTCAGTCTAATCACTGTGCTCTCTAGCACTGCATGCTCCACCTTAGTTTACTTCTGAGTGAAGTGGTACCAAGTTTTCACACTCATAGTCATTAACTAAGAACCTTGCTACTCAAATCGTGGTCCATGAACCAGAAGCATCAGCATAATCTGGGGGTTTCTTATGCATGTAGGTTTTCAGGATTCATCCCAGGCCTCCTAAATCAAAATGTGAAATTTAACAGGACATCCTGATATTTCAGATGTACGTTAATGTTTGAGAAATGCTGACCTAGAGAGCAGATAAGTTGTTCTAACTGAAGATGCCTTTCTTCAGGCGGGTCTGGAGAAATGATCCCATGGAGCCTCCAGGAAGTAGACAGAAGTTCTTGGTAAACTCTTTCCTAAGGTAGAAGGACCTCTCAAAGAAACCCAAAGCTCTTTGGGTTCAACAGTGATTATATGAATTCATTCTCATGCTACAACTTGTGAATTTGGAGCTGCCTGAATTTTTTACTTTGATATAATGAGATAAATATATGGTTTTGGATTCTCTTTCTCTTCACTAGACCGTTCCAGAAATAGTCATCCATAAGCCTTAGGGGAATTGAGATGAAAACTTTTGGAACATGAAATTTTGGTCCAAATGGGATTTTTGCTGGTGTTACTAATTAAGATTCTCTTCGAAACTAGGCCAACCCCATGCTATCCAGTTGGCAGTATGTTTAGAATCCCTCTGTAAACACGCAGTAGCTTGTACAAATAGGGAGGCTTTACTTTCCCATCATAAAGAAGGTCTGAAATAAATCCCAGACAACTCTAGAAGTTTGCCTTTGCCATAAAAATAGTGGAATTCATTGAGAGCTGCCTCACTGCACCCAGACAGGATACAGGCTGGCCAGTTAATTGGCCATGGGAACCAGCTGGTGGTGGGTTTCACTCTATTCAAACTGCAGAAGGGAGTCCAATCTTAGCTTTGCTTACCAGACCGTTAGAAGCTTTACATTTAGGTGATGCTAGTATCCATATAGAGTAAATGAGACTGCCTGATTTTCATAAGTGACCCTGTACAACTCCTCTGTAGTTGCTCTTCATGAAAGAAATCCTCGAAAGCTTTACATGATTCTGGCATCTGGTATCACTGTGCTTTTCTTCGAGCTAGAAATCAAAATTGTCAACTCCTGACTTCTGTACTATTGCTGTATTGTTGCCATATCACACAAGAGGAGGTGATCCTGGGTGACAAACACAGCCTCAAAAGCTACGCAGCTGGATGGAACTACAGATGAGAGAGCCAGAAGTAAGCAAACTATGTTAGCCCAGTGCTTGGAATATTGTATGAGATAATAACCATTTCGTTGAGTGAATGACTGAACAATTGATTCTCCATAAGACAGAGATTTTGCTTGTCATGTTCTTCTCTGTGTATGCAAGACCAGAAGCAAGACCAGTGTTGATATGTAGCAGATTCTTGATTCATATTTGTTGAATGTATGAATCGGACCATTCATTTCTGGGAGGTAACCACTGAAACTGAGCCCATTTGGCATCACTTAACCTTTTGCACTTCTTCCAATTTCACATCGCCTACAAAGCCCCAACACTTCTTTCCCCTGTTTACTTGATGGGATCCTCTAAAACCTGAGCAGATCCAAGAATTACTAGTTTGTTAAGGGAAAGTGTCTATCAAATCGGGACCTGAGGATATGGGCTGAAATCCAGTTGTATCCAGTTTACAGACTTCTTTTAAATAACAGCAATTGGGGTTTTCCTTTGGAAATTTGCTGATAGCTAATGTAAGTACATCTCATAAAATTGGAAATGATGTAACCTAGCTACAGATGCTATAGAAAGACCTGATGTGTTGAGGCTTTAGAATTGCTTGGATAAAGAAGCCAGGTGAGAGTAAGGTCTTCAAAATCTGTCCAATCACGTTTACTCTGAGCTTGAGCAGTGACTGGGACTGATGGCAGGAGTTAGAGGGAAAGCAGAGTGAATCCAGAATGGGCAGTGGGGACAAGTGTGTCTCTTCCCTCTTCTTCTAGGCTGGGAAGCAGACAGAACTCAGCTTCCCACCCAGAGCTGTTGTGTGATTCCATTTGCAGGGAAGGGTAGACCCATACTCTCAGTTTCTTTCCCAGGTTGGAGTAACAGCAATGTCTCTTGACACTGAAGTGACTTTACTCAATTCAAAAGTTTTCTGATGGGAGAAAGGATTTCTTTTTAACTGATGGCACACTGAGAATCCCTCTATGTTTTTTCTCTATGTCTTTTCTACCTAGGGAGTAGGGCTTGTCGAACTGAGTGAAAGGTACCAGAGAAGGAGGGCAATCTGGCCTCTATCCAGGGTTGGGAAGAGAAAGCACTAACAATATTCCTAGCTGTGTGACATTGAGCAAGAGTCTCAGCCTCACTGAGCCTTAGGTGGATAGGTTATTATCACTTAGAGGGTAATTATATTTCCATTAATATATGCCTTGCTATGTTGTACATATTTGGGACAACAGCTTCTGGCATATAGTAATGTCTATTCTGCCATTTATTAAGCACCTGATACTTGCTGACCTAAACTTTGAGAATTAACCATGTAAATTACAAAAGAGGTTATCATTCTCATATACTAATCTGGGTATCATATCAACAGGAAGATAGTCATTGCTTTTCTTCACTAACTCAAAAGGTCTTTTGAACTCTTTGTGTCACAATAGTGGGCATATAACCACAGGCCAGTTCTTTGGTTTGGCATCAGTGTCTTCTTACTAGTGCTCACTCATCTAGGATCAGTGACTAAATTTGAATGATTCCTTGTGTGTGTGTGTGCATGTGGTATTTGTGTGTGTGTGTAGATGCTTTGAAAAATTCTTTAGATAATTCTGTTATACTTGTTGTAAAGCTTAGAATTACTATTCAGAAAGCCCCCACTGCTTTATTAATTTATGCAAAAATCTTTGTAGAATTTATTTTCCCTGAAAGATTCTTGAACATTTTTTTGAAAGAATGTCAAACTTAGAGAAAATTTGCAAATGCAGTATTTTATTTTTCTGGAACTATTTGAGATAGATTTACCAACTTAATACTCCATCATTTCTGAATATTTTAGCGTGTGTTTCCTACAAACAAAGGACATTCTCCTATAAAACCACAATGCAACCATCAAAATTAATATATTAACAATACATTTCTACAATCTAATCCTCCGACCTCATTCCAGTTTCATCTATTGTCCCAGTAATGGCCCTGTGTAGCAAAAGGATCCAACCCAAAATCATATACTGCATTTAATTGTCATGCCACATTAATCTCTCAGTCTCAGTTTCTCAGTCTTTGCTTGACATTCAAGATCTTGACATTTTGTTTGTTTGTTTGTTTGTTTTTTAAATATGAAATTTATTGTCAAATTGGTTTCCATACAGCACCCAGTGCTCATCCCAACAGGTGCCCTCCTCAATGCCCATCACCCACTAAGATCTTGACATTTTTGAGGATGACAGCCTAGTATAATGTAGAATGCCCCTCAGTTTGGGTTTGTCTGATATGTCCTCATAATTAGATTTTGGTCATGCATTTTTGTTAGAAATATCAAAGGTGATGCTGTATTCTTCTCAATGCACCCTACCAGGAGTTACACAACTTCAGATTGTCCCATTAATGATATGATTCATTTAGATATTTGATCATGGTGTCTGCCAGTCTTCTCCACACCAAACTTGTTCCTTTACTCTTTGTAATTAGTATTTTGAAGACAGCAATTTGAAACTATGTGAATACCTTGTTATTCTATAAACTTCCAATTGATGCCTCTTTGTATCAATATGGATTCATGTTTTTATTTATTGATTGGCTTATGATCTATTACTAACATTATTTACTTTCATTCTCTAATTTTCCTGGATTTTCAAACTGGTTTCTGTTACACTTTATCATGTCCCCAGTCATTATTTGAACACTTCCTTCTTTTCTGGCATAATTAGATTTTCCTGAGTCATTATTACTTTCCCTTCCCCGGCCATGGGATTACCTATTTCTCCAAGGAACTCTGGTTCCTTTTAGTGGAGAAGAGTATTTAGAAGCCAATATCTGGGTTCTAGGTGTACTTATTGCTCTTGGAATGTTGCTTCTCCATGGACAAAGATAGAATATATATGTGTGCATATAGCTACACACACATACATACATAAAATACATATATGTGTATACACACATTTACCTCTATAGTTACATCCATGTCTTTACATGTATTTATGTATTCATAATTTCTGAAAACCCCAATATCAATACCTCTAATTCCAATCCAATACCATGGGGTTCACTCTAGTTTCCTCTCTTTCCTTATTTGTAACTCCCTTCTCAGGCAGTGAAAACCTGAATCTTATTGTCCTTAACACATTTGCTTACTTGATCAATCTCTTTGTGAGATCCACTGATGCTATCCTCACATGGGTACCCCTTACCCCACTAGGGCTCTAATCCCATGAGCTGGACCACTGTTGCTGCCCCTTCCCCCACCCTCATGTGGATGACCTCCTGGTCTGCTTGAACTCTGACATCACTTGCAGGCAACTCTTATATGCAGATATTCTCTCCTTGGCTTTTGTTTTGTTTTGTTTTGTTTTTGTTTTTTTTATATTTATTTATTTATTTATTTATTTATTTATTTATTTATTTGGCTTCCTCAACCCATGTTGGGCCACTGTGGTTCCTTCTTTCCATCCCTTGCTCTGCTTCATCTGATAACTCTACGACTGATAGTTAAGTAAAAGGAAGAGATGGGAAAGATCATACCAGGTTTTTATGATTTGGAATACAAATCATTCTTTAGTTTGAAAGATTGTCCCAATTAGTTTAAATCAGCCCCAATGATTAGTTAGTTTCAAACCCATCCCTAGGATGAGACAGAAACCACAACAGACCTACAGTAGGGTGCTCTTGTTTTGGTACTAGTGGAGGAACACCCTCTGCATTTTCTCTGAGATGACCATCAGGAGCAAACATTTCCTTTCCCAGCTTCACCTTGTTCATCAGTTGCATTTTTATTGCTTGTTACTATTCTCTGGTCTTCACTTCTCAGATCCAACAAACAAATAAAACTCACACCCTTCAATGCCTCCTGCTGATGCAGTGTGGAAAGACTATAACGCTATAGTTTTTGGTGAGAAAAAAAAAAAAAAACAAAAATAAAAGTGTAAGTGTCATCCAAAAGACTACCATTTGATTCAACCTCATTTTCACCTCTGGTGTTTTCTGTGTCTTACTACAGCCATCCCATCCCTAAGGGAACTTTCAGCCCCTATCGGTACTTAAGAGGTTTACATCCCTTTTGGGTGGGTTATAGAGTCATCCAGGCTTGCCCCACATTACATATTATATTAGAGTGAAGACAGCCTCTTACAGAAGTCACTTTCCCAGGTCCCATTTGTGCTTTGTTGCATACCAGCTTCTTGTTTCATGGCAATATTATTCATCCATGTCAGAACAGGGCTTTCACTTCAAAATATGGTCATGGCTACTTGTGTTCGGAAGTGTGAAATCAAAGTAGATGTTTGATAAAAGCTTCCTGAAATAATAGGAACTTTGACAGTTGTTTTTGCATAATTCCTTTCAAAAGCATTACTGATGTATGGTAAGTGTTGATGTAGGCACTGCCACTTGAAATGGAAGGAAGGGTATTAACAAAATCCTCTTAGTTGTTGACGTTAGCTTCCTGGATTATTTTTTTCTTTTAAGCAATTCTTAATGGAACAAATGACATGACAAAATACTCTGAAAGCATCTGAAACACAAGATCCACCTACACACACCTCCAGATATCATCTCAACAAGGCTGAATGCTTGTTTTCAGTGGGTGGCTCCAGGGCTGACTCACAGCTCCATGCTCAGAGCTCATGGTCTCAGTGCTCATTCCCACACACTCTCTTCTCTCTCCTTGCTGTCATCAGACAAGGCAGAGCAAGTGCCTTCTCAACTGTCCCTAACCCCCGGAACTTCGCTGAGATGAGCATGGCTTTTGAATGGTACCTGGAGGGAAGAATTTCCCAGCACTAGATTTACATTATTTTCCTGCTGTGCTTTAGATATCATTTTTAAAATTCCATTCACACGATAAGAGGAAATAGTTTCAGGAAAATAAAGGGGTTGAAAATATATCTTCTCTGCACACCTGTAATTCCCACTCTGCCCCACTGTCAACGAATCAAAGAATCAGGCCAGCAGATGTTAGCTACAATGACCTTCTCCAGAGGTATCAAAGATGATTTAAAAAAAAAAAACAGTAGGAAAGGTGTATGGCTCCTTCAAATCGCTTCATTTCTTTCTCTCTGTAGACAGGGGAGTTGCTTTTCCTACTTGAATGGAATATGTTAATATTGGGTATGTAGTCTCAGGCTTGTCAAGAAGAGAAATTTGGGTGGCAATATGGCCTGATGAGGAAGGTGACAGCAATGCAGGGTTCACCTCAAAAGGAGGGGCAGACTTACCCAAATCCTTCCTCGAGCTGGGGAAATTCAAGACATCAGAAACATCAGCACTCAAAACTCCTTAGGGAAGCTGGTCCTTAATGTCATAATTTTCACAAAACTAAGTTGATAGGATCTGTAGATAGCAAAGTGCTTAAATTAAATTCAGCTCAGTCAAGTGTGTCTAGAGAATCACTTGAAGAGATCCTTAGAGAAGTGATCAATATGGTCTGATCGTGATTTTTGGACGGGTGTGAAAAGCAAACTCCTAGTTTTGAAACTGGACAGCTCATGATAAGTGTTCCTTCTTCGTGTGTAAACCTGCTCCCTGTTGGTGGACAAGATCAGTGGGCCAAGCTGCCCTAGTGAGCTGGTCCAGCAGGAAGGACTTGTCTTTAGCCATGTGACATACACACATGGCTAGACTGATAGATGGAAGGGTCTGGGGACAATTTCTTATTGCTATCTTCTACGTAGTTGATGCACCTCCTAAAGACTTGTCATTCCTATCTCTGAAAGATAAATAATGTAATGGGAAGACATAGAGAAAATCAATTTAATATTTCTCTATTGCTTACGAATAAGCACAAGAATGCACCAGGCAGTTGATGGTCATCTACCATAATTATTTTGGGTTTTTAAATATTTCTCACACTGGCCAGCTTTCAGTGCCCTACATTTATATCATTAAGCAATTCTCTTATTGTTAAGGTATTAAAGGTGTTCAAATGCAACCAAGGTCTCTTCTAATACCGTAAAGTCAATCAAGGCAGACCCCAAAATAATGGCACAAGAAGTAGATGCTTTTTGGTCTGGGGAAAGGAAGGTAAGGCCTATAACTGGGTCACAGGAAGCCAATGCTCCAAGGCAGGTGCTCTGAAGTATCATCATTTTCTGAACATTTGGCTTTCTGCTTGCTTGCATGTGTGTAGGAACTGTACTTGGAGTCCCCTTCCAAGGTAACCTTGTGGAACAGACAGGGCAAAGTTTCATGCACTTTGCCCACTTCCCTGGATTCTGCCCCATCCATCTCTCTGAATGTTTCTTTGCTTGGAGTATGCTCTATGTATTAGTAATAGGTAGAATATATCATGAGAGTACTCAGAAATGTACATGAACATGAGGTTTCTTATCCTGAGCAGAAAATGAGAACTGAATAGAGGCATGAAAGCTCCTTTGGAAGGAGAAAACATTACCATGGCCATCTTATACCTGCCAACCTTGATGCCTTTTTCCAACATGTATGACAGGACTCAATAATCACATGTGACTCTGTGCTCAGCTCCAACTTCCTCAGGAAAGTCTGTTGTAGATCTAAGAGTATGAACTTGGTAACATTTTGCCCTTTGGGGTTTGTGTAAAGGAAAAAATCATGCAAAGTCTTTAGCTTTGGTTTCTGTGATTCTATGGAAACGAGGCAGCAGTGCTGAGAATCCAGGGAAAGACAGATGAGCTAAGACAGCAAAGCTTTGAGGTGGGGGAGGGAGGGAGAGCAGGAGGAGGCATAATAGGATTTCTTTGGGACTATACTTGGCTCTTCACTTTTGTCTTTGAGTTCTGAATCTTTTCAATGGGCTGTTGATTTGGATCTGAGAGGGAGAGTTAGTGGTTGCGTTCAGAGAACAGCTTTGGACAAGAGAGGGAAAGAGTGTCTGGATTTCCTATTGTTTGGGCATTTTCAACCTTGTCTTGTTAATAACACTTTGGCACTTCCTCGCCCCATTTAGAACAATGGAACAGTAACACAACATTTCATTTGAATTGTGCCATTTATTGTAGTAGTGTGATGAGAAAACCTCAAAGTCTCAAAAATTCAGCTCTGGGATTGTCTGCATGCTTGAGACTGGGGTAAAGATGCCCGGTGCTTACTCCATCTCCATCTGCGACCCTGACTATACAGTTGAGACACACGATGAATTTGTGGCAGATGGCCCGACTGCTCTCTCAGAGTTCAGAGTGAGTATATCGATATTTACATATACACAGACATGGCCAGAACAGCTGTTTGTCCTTGTGTCTCCCTGGCAAAATGGGGAGACAGAGCCCCCTATGTCAGCAGCCCCGGGTCATTGCCACTGCTTCCCCTGAAGTTCCTTCTGACAACAATGCTCACAGTAGAAGTCCCACAAGGACCTTACTTGAAGGGTCCGGGAAGCCATCCTTCACTCTGTGATCACACTAAGTGGTTCAGTTGGGGAGACAGATTGGAGATAAGAAGGGCTAGTGAGAAAGTACAGTTATTGATCTCGGTGAATTTGAGACTCCCAGATGCTCCATCCAGTGCCCTGTTTTGAACTTCAGAAGACCAACTGAAATTAGCCCAGTCTCCCTTATATTCATCTGCTTTCTTCCACACCAGTGTAGTTTGATGTTAAATTATCTGATTAAAAAATATGACAGGAAGCTGTGGAGAAAAGGGACCTTTATCAGGATTAAATATAAATGAGACAAATTGACAAGGATTTCACTTACGAATTTAATATAATCTACATAGAACCTGTTCTAGAAAAGACTTTTAAGATGTTTAACAAGAACTTGCTCATCAATGTCCTCATCAAAAAGCATCCCAGAACCTGGGTGGCTCCCACCCTCCATGCTGAACATTTGCTAGGAATTTAGCATGTGAATGTGATCTCATTGATACAGGTCTGCATGTAAATAGTGGTGTGCTGAAATTGTATTTGAACACCCTTCTGACCAACACATACTAATGTAATAAACACTCTTTTCTTTTTCTAACTAAGCTAGTACAGCCTCTTTCCTGCTCAGGAGAAAGTTGTTTCCATCCAGAAGAATGGTCCTGCACTGTCTGGTGGATGCTCCTCTTCTGTTGGTAGGGCTTGGGGGAGGCCTCCCAGTCTGGATCCCTGATTATGCCTCAGTGGTATATCCCATATTGAGTTGGCTCCAAGATTACTGCCCCTTTAGTTCATACTTACACCCGCAGGCATTTTTTCTGAAACAGCGCACTGTGCTAGCCTCTTAAGTTGAAAGGCTCCTGCCTTCATTAGGCTCCTGCCTTGCTGGGACCAGTCATCTCCCAGGACCCTCAGACCCTTGACTAAGCTTTAGTTACCAGCACAGGTATGCTTCCCTCTTGTAAACTTCCTGTTGGCATCTGTGGCTTCTGTTCTTGTCTCAGACAATAGCCAAAAGACCCTAGTCCATGTCAGCAGGCCTCTCTAATTCCCAGAGTCGGGAAACAAGAGTCTAGGTTTGCCCCAGAAATTGGCATAGCCCCTCTGTAGAACTCTACATCAAGGCATTCCTGCGGATGACTTCTTCCAGCCACACGTGTCTCTTGTGGGCTTTCCTCATGCTAGTGGGCACCTGTTGGCTCTACAATTGTTTAAGAGAAGGAGGTAAGGCTGTTCCTCCCCTAAGAGTGAAAATCAGCCCCACATTTACCTGTTGGTTCAATCTAGAGGAGCAGCTGAGCATTGGTTTAAGCACTCTGCCTTTCTCAGTGTGCTGCATTGACCACCAAGAATAAAGCAGGACTCTCTTGACTGAGGAATAACATTTGTATTTGGAGTAGGGTGGTTATAAGCATGTCTACTAACCTAAGTGCCACCCATGGCAGACTGCTTGCCATTGTCTAAGTGGGCCCCAGATGTTCCCTTTTCTTCCTTGTCTCTCTATCATCTGTCACAGTCCTGCCCAACTCCAGGGCCCACATAAACCACAGCCCTCTTGAAGCTTTTCATCTGCCCATGAACTGGTCATGGTACCTCGTGCCGCCCCTCTTATGGCTCTCCAGTCACTCTACACCGTAAATGTCACTTCTGTTCTTATCCAGACACTATATAATTTCCTTGAGGACAGAGCACTGTTTGGCTCATCCAAGTGCCTCCATCCCCTAGCCCAGCCTGAATTGTCCTCCTGTGTTACACAGCTGGTGCTGAGCAAATATTGACTCAGGGCTGACTGAGGGCTGTCCAGGCAGCAGTTGAGGGTAGCTGGAGAAACTGATGGGAGGTGATGCACCTAGCTGCTCCAAAGTAGTCCAAAGCAGCCTGGGCCTCCTGAAATGGTTTCGCGTTAGGTGAGGGACATGAGAAGCAGCCCTCTTCCTGGCAGTAACAGTCTGTATGAGTGCAAAGAAGTCATCACCTGCTATTAATAACAACATTCCGAAGAGCTACCATGCCAGGGCCTTTCCATAATATGATTTCATCCGCACAAGAAAGCTAGTCAGAAAGAAGTATTATTTTTGATTTTCAGATAAAAAAGAAGCTCAGAATTTATAGTCAGTCCCTGTGAAACTACAATTCAAATGCACGTGTGTCTGTTCCATTTCTATTAGACGGACTGTCTCTCACTGGCTTGTTAAGGGCCCTGTTGTTAAACAACCCTAAGTCCCCACCCATCCCCAGTTCCAGTATCCCATGATGTCCTCAGCGGTGGGGTCAGGTGGGAGCCGGGAAAGGAAGTCACAATGGTGACCCCTACAGAAGAGAGCCCTGACAGAGCTCTTTCCTCCTGCTGCTGGAGCTGCCTTGGTTGTGATAGTTTAGTTTCCAACTAACAGCTAAGTTGGAAGAGTCTTAGTGGGAGAGTCTACACCTCTCTCCCAGAGAGAGCTCTGTAGTCTATACCAATTCTTGATAGAATTTCTTAAGGCAAAATTTTATGAAGACACTGAGTGTGGGGAGTTTATGGGAAATGCTGGCCTACGCTGTGACATGAGAGCTGCAGTTTGCTATTTAGCCACCATTAGCTAACCACACAGAGTAAACATGTGTAGGACTAATACACTAGTTTCTTGATGCCACTGTGACAAATGAACCACAGATTTAATGACAACACAAATTTATTCTCTTATAGTTTTGGAGGTCAGAGATCTAAAATCAAGGCATGAGTAGGGCTGGTCCCTTCAGAAGGCTCCAGAGGAGAATTTGTTCCCGGCCACTTGCAGCTTCTAGAGACTGCGGACATTCCTTAGCCTTGGCTTGTGGCTGCAACACTCCAATCTCTGCTACTATCATCACATGAGCCTCCTCTCTCTTTTGATCTTCTTGCCTTTCTCTTATAAGGAGCCTTGTGATAACATTTAGGGCCCACCAAGATAATCCAGGGTAATCCTCCCATCTCAGGATCCTTGATTGGTCACACCTTCAAAGTCTCTTTAGCTGTAAAAAGTAATATTCACAGACTCTGGGAATTAGGACTTGGATATCTTTGGGGGGCAGTTTTTCATGCTGCCAGTAGTTTCTGGTGTTTATTTCTAAACTCCTCCTCACAAGGAATCCGGAAATGCCGCTGGCAGGAGGGCTCAGGGCAGTGTCTGTTCTCCCAGGTGCAGCATCTCTTTTAGTTTTTATGTCTCATTTTAATTCTTGCTTCTTGTCATCTAGTTCACCCCCCAGTGCAAAGTGCAAACTGCAGCCCTCTTAGCCCCCCTTCCCCCAACCCAACACCTCCTGTGAGGTTCTACATTGAGGTGCTGCTTTCTGGTATCACACACATAATCAGAGTGCATTTAACTATAGTGACATTTATCACGGTATTGCTGATGAGGCTTGGCTTAGCTCCAAAAAACTCCACAAAATTCTAGCTAGAATTTTGTCTGTAATGTACTACCCCAGAATGGCTGCTGGATGCGATGTCTCACTTTCCCCCTTGATTTTGAGGGCTCTGGGCCTGTCGTTCCTGAGATCTCTAAAGTGCAGCAATTGGCAGGTGTAAATGACAGGATGCCTTCTAGAAAACTGTTAAACTGCCTCTCTGGCCTTTCAAAGACAGTTATACTTAGTCATATCATGCTAAGAATGTACTGGAGAACAGTTGTTGGAAGAGAAAGGATTTCAGTGATGAGTAGGTTTTGTGGTAAATGAAAGATATTTGTTCTTGAGAATTCTTATGGCCAGTCGAGACCAGAGATACCAATGTGCCCTCTACACAGCCATCTAAAACTGCAATCAGATCCAATAGTACCCTGGACTACGTGCAGGATTTTAGTTCTCCATGCCCTTAGGACTCCTATGCGCTCTGGAATTTTTCACTTAGCTGTTAGTTGGAAACTAAATGATAAGCATACCAAAAGCATGGGCTTTTGTAGGTGGAGAATCTTATATGCTGGAATTTCTTGAAAACAATCAGAGTGAGAGCAGACAAATATCCTTCCAGTTGCTTCCACAGCTTGTGAGGGAAGCCTGAAATGTATGGTGCCCTCGGACTGTGAGGTTTGATGTGGTCATGGAAGTGGTAGTCACTTCCAGGTGGAAGGTGGGCAGTGTGTGTGATGGGGTGTCGGAGGCGGGACAGCACAGCAAGAAAAACAGAAGGAGATTTTTTCCCCCAACTTTTTATTTTGAAAATTCTAAAATCTACAAAATAAAAGATAATATAACTACCTTGGATTAACCAATCATTAGCATTTAGCCACATTTGATTTTAGTCACACACACGTGCATATTTATGTATACTCACATGTGTGTGTGTATATATATATATGTGTGTGTGTGTGTGTGTGTGTGTGCATATATACACAAATACACAGATAAATGCTTTTTCTTTTCTGAACCATTTTAAAGTAAGTTGAAGATGCCATGGTGCCTCACCCCTAAATATATCTCCTAAGACTACAGACATCACTTGCTCAATCACACTATTATCACACTTAACTAAACTAATAATTCTGTAATAACATAACATGAGCTATACATAGTTCATATTCACATGTCTTCAACTACCCAGAGATTTCTCTTGTAACTTTTGTTTTTCAGTGCATGAGAGGGAAAGATTTTTAACAGATACATATATTTTTTGAGAGTAGAAAAATTGGAGGAGCGTGAGAGATTCCTAAAGAGGATAGTTGGGAATATTTTTGGTGTAAATTATTCTGTGAGGCTCACACCCTGCCATCGTCATGATGTCTGTTGTAAAATATTTTTGTAGATTCTGGAATCAGACTGTTTTTTGAATGCAAGTCCACATAAAGAGTAAGTTTTGGGAGACCCCAGGATTTGTGTGTGTGTGTGTGTGTGTGTGTGTATGGAGAGATTACATAGACTAGGATAATAATAGCTATTCTTAATATTTAATCTTAATGTCTCTCAGACTTTAGGGTTCTTAAAAATACTTAGAGTGTTTGTTAAAAGCCCAGATCCTTGGCCTTTTCCATCAGAGACTCTGCTTTTGTAGGCCTGGGCTAGGGCCCCAAAGCTGTAGTATTAAAGACCATCCCAGGGGATTCTGATACTTGTAGAAAAAAATAACCTTATCAGTTACGCCTATTAGAAGTATACTTCGAAAGTTTTTCTTTCACAGTCAAGAATATACATTTTTTAATTTCAAGTGAGTGATTCATTAATTATGGGCTTTTAGGCAAAAAAAAAAAAAAAAAAAAAAACTGCCCTCTCTCTCTCTCTCTCACACACACACACACACAAGCACTTACTCGTGCATAAATGTTTTTAAGTGAATATGGGCTTTCTTACCTGTCACCATACCATGTGAATAACTACACTTATGTATCATTTTGGAAAGACCAGTGTAAGATGAAAAGCATACTAAAAAATGGCAAGACATACAGCATTCTTTAATTTCAATTAATGAAAAGAGACCAAGTCAAAGGTGTCTTTCTCAGACCATTCTCCTCTAATCATCAGAAAAAAAGCCTGGATTGGGCGACCAAGCAGAAGAAGTTTTTAAAATATATGTATTCATTTTAGAAAAACAAAGCCAGGGCAAAAATCTTCAATAGATGACTTCACTATCTCCCACTTACTCCTGAAAAAAGTTTCTTCTGAACCTGGAGAGGATCCAAAGTCTATCTAAAAATGATCTATCGAAAGGCAAAAACAAAAACAAAAACAAAAACAAAAAACCCAACCTCTGTCATGCTGTGAATGCATTTGTGTCACTGTCGGAGGTAGGTTCCTGGGTAGACCACACTTAGGGTGATCCTGTTCAAACATTTTGAGCCATGTCATTTAGCAGAACAGAAATAAAACCTTCTGGCATTTTTTCAGGAGGTGAAATATGGTGTGAGAACAGTATTACGGCATCCCAGAGACTTTACCAACAGATTTGGCTCCTTAGGGATATGGTTTCCAGAGGTGGGGCCTCCAGAGTTGGTAGAAGTCCAGGGCAAGAATCACAGGACCAGGTCTTATGCCAGGAGAAACATTTTTCAGAACTGAGTAAATTTTTGAAAGAAGAGATTAGAAAGCTTAAAGGCCCTAAAGAGACTATTTAAAAGATGTGAATATACTTAGACTGGATTAGGATTTACAGATGAGGGATGAAGTGACTTTTATCTGTATCTCAAGATCTTTTTTTTTTTTTTAATGATTTGTTAAAATATTTTAAATGTACAATTATTCAGAGTAGTGATGTCGTTGAGGAGGAACCAGCCAGCTGGTTGAATGATTGTAATAAGCACTCTGAGGTTTTGTCTGTGTGAAAATGTAACTGTATTAATTAAGATTCACATGGATTTACTAGTATCTACTGGTCTATAAATACCTATGCTCTGGTAACTTGGGTTAAGTTTATAAGCCTATTGGAAAGTATTTGATGCATTTCAAGGATTTTGCATTTCATGCATATAGTGAATATATTAATAAAACCCAACAACATTAAAAGAACCCCTTTGCTATAGGATAATATTTCTGAGATATGAAACAATGAAACATTTTTTCTCTAGCTTTCTTTTTTCTACTTTGCCCTGTCCCCCATTGAGGCTGTTGGATTATTCTGTGACCAGGTGCTCTTGAAGGGGGAATAAAAGAGGAAAGCAGAGAAAAATAAACCTTTGTTTGGATTGTTTTTCTTTTCATGAACAAAGCAAGGAGGTGACCTAGGTAAAATTGTGTGAGAACCTCATGAGAAAGAGCAAGGTCTCCATCTCGTCCCTCTCTCCCTCAGCCTCCTGCATAAGGACAGATGTCTGTGCCCTGAGAGGCAATGGATGGATGAAGGGCTGGAGGGCCCACGAGTAGAAGAGAACAAGCAGACATCAGCGCAAGCAGTGCACTCATGACCCAGCCTCACCTGGAACAAGCCCCAGCCGCCTGCCCTCCCACAGCTGCTCAGCTGATGGAGGTCTGGCTTGTGCCCCCCTCCCCAGTGTCTTCCAGGTTGATTAACCCCAGGTGGAGTGCTTCCCTAAAATGTCCCTGAACATGTTTAAGCGAAAGATGTGGGGCTCTGGACATCTAGCTGGGCAATAAAGGGGAAAGGGACACTGTTTACACCCCCATACATGGCTAAGGGGCCTCTTCAGCCAGGACAGTTCACACACCTTTACATAGGCACATTTGTAGGCACTTTAATTTTCTTTGTCACAATGCCATTTTTATGCCTATACATTGGTATTGGAGGTGAGAGTAGATACTCAGTCTCTTGTAGTTCATTAACAGGGGAAATAGACTCCTCTGCTAGGGTTAGTTTTTCTGTAACACAGTTGTAATCAGGTCATTTCCAATGTAAAATCAGTTAGGGGCCTCCAGGATGTCTCCCAAGTGCAGAGTGCGGTGCCCTTTACTGTTCAAACCATAGCATCATTTCAGCGCTTTTGGCCTCTCCTCACCATCCACTGAAGTCCATGTGTCTCCACCCTCCATGCCTTTTCTCATGGTATTCCTCTGCTGGGAGCACTGGTTCTTTCTTACCCTCACTTACCCTACTCAGCCCCCACCAATCTCCACCCCAACACCCCTAGCCACACCGTGCACACATCCAAGAGTTAAGAAAATCTTTAGCCTCACTCAAAGCTCAGGAAAACATCACTTTTTAAATCAACTTTGCCCTGCCTCCATCCACCAACCCCACTTCTGTGGAGAATCATGGCAGTGGGTCTCAACACACGTTTTTTAATAGAGTTGTGCTCTGTGAGGGTGAACACTGCATCCTTCTCATCCTGGTCTTATGCTTGGCACAGAGATTTGTACATGGTGGTCACTCAATGGATGTTTTCTGAGTTTAACTGAACTAATAGGAAAATAATTCTTTGACGATTACTGACTTAACATGATTCCAGGAGGTATCCTATAAGGAAGGTAGTTTCCTAACAGTCTTTCAGTAATGCTTGAAAATCAACCCCAGTTTGTGTTTTTGTGCCAAATAGTTCAGTAGCCATTTATAGAACATCTTCTATGTGCTAGATACTGCCATGATTACCCTAGGTTCTGCTTTAACTGTGCCAAAGAAAAGTTAAGTGGTAGCAAGGAAGAAGGGAAAGTAGGAAGCTCAGCTACTTTGAGTCCTTCCTTTTGTCATCCCTATCTGGTTCCCAGTGCCCAAAATATTCCAAGGTGAGAGGAAGTTTGGGATGCTCTCCAGGGAAAGAGAGGAGACACCATGGTGCAGAAATCTGTGACTATTGGCAAAGCTGAGCCCAAAGTGAGCTAGTGCTTTTGTGCTTCTGAGAGGAAGGTCATCTGAGAGTGGAAAGGAGATTTATGTTTTGCAGAATAAGAAATAGGCAGCAAGAATAAGAAGCAAGCTTTTTACATCCTGTGCTTGGCATGAGGCCCCTAGAAGTGACAGACGTTCCAGGTCTTTTGCTTAAGACCTGATTGAGTCATTTTTGGCCAGAGAGAAGCTCTGCAGCAGGGAAAATTTTGGCAATCTTTCATGCTCCTTTGCCACAAATGGAAGTCATATTTCCATACATAGAGGACAATTAGGATGGTGAACTAGACCTGAAAAGAGAGACTCAAAGTCTGTGTGTCCACCTTCAAACTCATATTCGAACACATAGCTGCCACTCTGGTCAACACTGTGCAGAAAGTCACCATGACTAGGACATGATCTTTATCCTTAAAAAATCAATGTAACTGGTGCAGAGAAAAAGGCTAATATGCAACAGCAATTAATCGATTATTACAATGAGTAAAGTTAAGTGCCCGAATCATGGCTGTCCCTTCTTCTGTTTTATCACTCAGTTGACTTATAGAATATACTGAAATGCAGGTCTGGGCCTAAGGTGGACAGAGCTCTAGGGAAGCCTTGATTCCTTAGCCACAACTAATCTCCTATCTTCCCACCAGACGTGCTTGCCCTCTAGGCCAAATTGGAGGGCCAAGTTGCTGGACAGTCTGCTGAACATGGCTCTGCCTGGATCAAACCCAGTGGCTGGAGGCTGTGTGAGCAAGAAGAGGGGAGAGAACATCCACAGGGAAATTCTGAACTAGCAGCCACAGGCCTGATGGGTTGGAGCCTCTCCATGGATACTGCTTGTACTTGTAGCCACTGAGGAGGAAAATCATTGTGGAATATTTTGATAGCATTTCTGACTTTTCCATGATGTACTCAGATCCAAGTTCAGTCATCTGTAGGTCTATAGGAAGAAGGGTTCTTGGAACCATAGGCCCGACAGGGTGTCTTTGGCCTGTGTTTTGCTTGTTATGTAAGACCACCAACCGGTTCTTTCAGGATTAATGCTTCTATTTATCTCAATATTCACTCTTTCATCACATGGCTTTCTTTTCCTTGGTTACTCCAGCCTTTCACAACTTTACTTTGGTTACCACCCCTTTCCAAAATGATGTAAATAGTCTTCAGAACTTGATACTTACACTTGAGAATGGAGAACAAAGGGAAAGAGATGGTTTTTATCTATGCATACAGATCCTCAAGGCAAGGTTGAGATAATCATTGGAGCAAAGCCAAATAAACATTTTTCTTTGTTCTAAATTCTAGGGCTGTGCTGAGGGGTGAGGCTCTGAGGTGATGGAATGGGACCTGTCCCAGTTCATGGAACAGGTGGCATATTTGTAAGTCCAAAAGCAGGGAATGTTCCCCTTCTGATATTTTCTCAGTTCTATCTCTACCAGAGGCCAGCGCTGTTCCCAGGGCAGGAGCAGCTGCTCTTAGATTTTGTGCCAGAGCCTGGAAATTCCTTCCCTGCAGGGGAACTCATGGTGGCACTCATATTCTTTTTACCTCCTTCTTCCCTGCTGACTGGCCCCTCAGTGGGGCAGGCCTCCATGAGTGCAGGGAGTGAGGTAGTCCCTCTGTAGAGAGGGAGCACAGATTGCTCTGACTGACTCATATCTACCACAGAGGCCACCAGAGCATAAGAGATGGGTTAATCCTAGGAACTCAGAAGCAGGTATGAATGTCCTTTGTAGTGGTTCTCTTCCTATGACTTCTAGGATGTTGATGGGAGTGTGGAGGATGAAGAGAGGATATGTCAACTGACTCATCCTATCCTTCCTGATGATGACACTGAGGGACAGAGGATGATGAATGCCTTGGGGGTACCCAACTTCATGTACTCCCCACAACAATTGGAGCAGGTCTTTGCTTATAGTAAATATTTCGCATGTATTTAGAAAACAATAGATATTGGCACCATATTTAATTCATGTTCTCACCCATTCATTGATTCCATAAACACGTGCTGAGGACCTACAATAAACAAGTTCATCATGCTTTTGGTGGGATTGAGCATACTTATCTGGGGGTTGGCAAAACTGTCAGGTATGATAAGGATGGACCAGATGGATCAAGGAGAATATTTCACCTGTGAAGGCTGCCTGCTGAGAGGCAGCTTGATGGCTGAAGAGTAATATCCTGGTGGATGATGAGCACAGATATGGTGGTACACAGATCAACTACCATTTCTCGACTGCTTACTATGTAGCATTCAATTCTTAATTACAAGCTTATGAAATAAGCAATATACTTTTCATTTTGAGGATAAGGGTACTGAAACTTAGATAGATTAATTTTTCCAGGGCCACATTCATTACTTTAAGTGTTAGAACTAGGATTTGAACCCAAGTCTCCTGATTCCAAGGCTTTCAAATACAATCTATATAACAACCCCAAGTGTCTTTAGGTAGGTGTCTGTGAATGGGCTCTCATATGGTGAGTTATGCTTGGCCATAGGAGTCAAAGTGGAAGGCAGGGAAATGGTATTAATAGTCTCTTCCATTCATGGTAAGACCCATCTAGTCCCAAAGAGGAAGGAAATTTTCAAGAATGTGGCAGGGTATCAGGACATGGGCTTGAAGACAGAGCTCCAATTCCAGTGGGAATAAGGAATAACAGGCAGGGGAACTAAGCAGACACTCAGTTGTGGAAACTCATATGAATGGCCTGATCATGCAGGTGGATGGAAAAATATAGGCATACAGGCAAAGACGATTCAAAGTAATTAGTTCTTTATGTACCTGGGGCCCAATAAATCAGAACTGACACTAGATTTATCCTTGAAGCAGGATCCTGGTAACCCTGTGAGTCAGGGTTGCTAACCAAGTGAGTTATGTGCTAATCCTTTAGTTGCTGCACAATGGGACTATGGGGTAGGACAGGGGGTGTAGGGACATGAAGATCAGTCCTGCTCCTAGGACTACCCCCGGCTTATTTCTGTCACAGTGGTGCAGAGGCCCTATCAGTTTGCTGTGTACCAGCAGCACACCTATGTCCTTAGTGATCTGATTCTATGGGAGAAGGCTTACTTCAAATTTTGCTTGGCCTCAGTGAGACCAAGGCAACAAGTGCCTTTCACGCATGGCAAGACTGAGGGGGATCCTGGGAAGGGGATGTTTCCAAGAAGAAGGCAAGTGCATGGCTGCCCCAAGGAACTAAGGAAGGACAGACAAAAGCATTGTTACCCATCTTTACCCTCAAAATTTTGCCTCCAGCATGCATCACAGTTTCCTATTCACATTGGAAATTGGCCCCAGTCCTTGACTTTTAGAAACTTCAAGTTGAAATGAGTACCTACTTGGATATGTATTTACATGGTACTTGTGATATTAGGAAATAACATCTAGTTGCCTTCACAGAGACCAATGGAAAGTGGCTTAAACAAGACAGAAGTATTTCTCCTATCAGTCCATGTCTGATATGGCAGATTTACTGTATTGGGAGCCCAGGATCCTCCTGTTTTAATTGCTCACTGTCCATAAAGGGTTTATGCATCTACACTGTCCAAGATGGTTTACCACCCATCAGAATATCTGCTATCAGGAGTGAGGATAAGAGGGAGAGTAAGGCATGCTTCTCTCTTTTGGAACATGATCCAGAGGTGAGCATGTCACTTCTGCTGTATCCCATTAACCAGAACTTGATCACATGGCATCCTAGATGCAAGGAGCCAGGGATATGCACTATTTATTTTGCAATGGTCCACCCAGATAAAAACTGGATATTCTCTTAATAAGGAAATATTTGGGAATTATTAGCCATTTCTATCAACATATACATTTTGGCTGCTCAAATATTCACATGCATATTTTGTCCCTCATAGACCACACCCAGCCCTTGTGCATGAGAGACCATCCCAATGTACCATTGAGTCCCTGCACCCAGCTCAAAGTCTAAGATCTCTGGGGGGGGGGGGGATGTGTAGTCATCTCCATCACAGCTAAATGAGGTTTCTTTACATAGTAAAGACAAGTCATCTGTTTCTTCCTTACACTTATCATATAGTGATAGTGAGTGTAGATTAATGACAGTAAGAACTCCCATTCACAAGAGGGAAGAATGAGAAACACACATGGTCATCAGTCCCTTACTATGATCAAATCCTGCCAAGAAGAAATAGCAACAAATCCCTGCCCTGGTTGTGCAATAATTTCCTTGGTAGGCACCCTTGGAGAGAAAGAGACTGAGTGCCTGACAAATGCACAGAGCAGAGTGGCAAGCCAAGCTTTGAAGTTTTATCTGTGAGCAAGAAACTTTTATTTCAGGTCCTTTTTACAACAGAGAAACCTACATCCCCAGCAATATAGTGCTTTTAAAATTTTTCAAAGATGCTGAGGCCCAGAGAGATTAATTCATAGCATTCTTGTCCATCAGTCATTTTTTTTTTTTTAATTTCAAGTGAGAGAAACCCACATCGAGTAGGCTCAGGTGTGAGAGAAATGTAGTGGCTCATGAACTCAAACTATGGGACGAGCAACTTTAGATTGAGGTCTCAGAACGATGGACCTGGAGCTGGACAGTTTTTGGATTTTCTGATTCTCATCTGTAGCCCTCGGTGCATCAGCACCCTATTTTCCTCCTACCGTACTGCTGCTTGCATGTGGATGAATCAGGACCAATGGTGGCTCCCAGATCCTGCTGCATAGGACAGAGAGCCACGGTCACTTAGTTCAAAGTAAGACATCCTAGGGCAGAACTCTGGTGGCTTGTGTCACACACAGCAAGCATCTCATCAACAGCCCCACCAGAAGCACTTGGTGGAATGATAAAGATGAGCATTTCCTGGTAGAAACTGGGATGAAGGGTGGGCAAACACAATGTAGGCGCCTCCTGCAGACCTGGAGGTGGCCACTGAGACTGAATCCAAGTTTTCTGATTCCTGATCCAGTATACTTCCCAAACTCCATCTTGTCTTCTGTTGTTTGGGTTCATCAATTTTTATTTCCAAGTCCACGACACCTGACGTAGTTAATTTAGGTTGGATTTGAGCTGTCACATTCCAAATTCAGCAAGGATACACAAGTGTCAGATAATAATCCTTCTCAGTCTTGTGAACCAGTTAACACTGCTAACAGGCAGAACCATTAACATGCTGACTTACTTTCCTAACATAATAATCCTCTGGCAGCCTGAGCTTTACTGATTGATATTCGACCTAATAAAGCTGATCTGGATAAGCTTCCCTGGTCTCCAAGGACATTATTCTAACTGTGGAGACTTAAAAAAAATTTTTTTTTGTTAAAGTAAGTTTAACATCTTTACAGAAATACACTTTCTAACCACCTCTCTCGGCCTGACTAATATAAATATCCTCTGTTCCAGATTGTGGAAATACAATCCAAAGCCTGAGGACCTTCTCAGTCAGCTGGAGGGCAAAGGGTTGTTGGTCCTGCCCACTGGTGTGGAAAGATTCAGTGGGTTAATTCAAGCATCAAGGGGGCTAACAAGGAAAGCAAGCAATAAAACTCTGGACAGAAGAAAGGAAGCTAGCAAACAATAAAAATGGCAGGAAGGTTCCCAACCCATCTGTAACCCATTAGAATGTTGTGAACCATTTTTCCAGGATATTTTTCTGATGTTGTTTTCAGCTTCTGTGCTTATTTGGAAGAGAATTTGGGAACAAAGACAGTTCAATTGAGTAAATGAAGCTCTTTTAGGCACAAAAGTCTCTGGGAGTTTCTTTGAAGAGTCTTACTGGTGTTGGTAGTAAAATTACTGATAAGAATGACCAACTAATGTGTACGTACCCTTAAAGCAACTTCAGTAAAACAGATTTTTGAAAGATACAGTGTACTTAGAATTGAAAATAGAGCTTCTTAGATAAACTAGTGAAATACATTTATTTTTTCATGTGAAGCTTTCTAATTCTTGTTCTGTTGATAGGGCCAAGGTACTAAATAGTCTACATTCTGGTTAATGGTATGGGGAAATGTCTTTTAATTTTTTTTCTGGCACAGAAGTAACTTATATTTTGACTGGTGGATCCCACAATTCCTAGCCCCAAATCAGGGGATTAAATGTGTTAGCTGGGAATATTTCTGTAAAATTTGCCCATAACTATTCCATAACTATTATGGAATTCAGCTAGAATAACGGAGAAATATTGGTTCAAAAATTTGGATCTAGTAACTGTAAATACATTGTCTAAATTAAAAAAAAATGGATGTGTTATTTTTTTGAAGTTAAAAAACATTTCCATTTTTAAAAATCTTAAATTCTGAGAAAAGATTATTAAGCAAGCTATCCCTTAAGGGGAATGTGAAGGAACTACCTTATATTCTTGTTTAAAAATTGTGTTTCCAGTTAAATTTGTTTTAGAATATATCTTTTGGGAGGACAGGGATGTATATGGTCACTTTAAAAATAAAAAGAAGGAATGCCTGGGTGGCTCAGTTGTTTAAGCATCTGACTCTTGATTTCAGCTCAGGTCATGATTTCACAGTAAATTTGAGCCCTGTGAGGGACTCTGAGCTGACAGTGCAGAGCCTGCTTGGGATTCTTTCTCTCTCTGTTCCTCCCCTGCTCTCTCTTTCAAAATGATTAAATAAACTTAAAAAAAAAAATAAAAAGATTTGGAAATCTTGTAAAGTTTGATATAAAAATCGTGTGTGTGGTGGAGGGGAGGCTTCTCAGTGAGTACATGGGTGGCACTTATAGGGTCTGTGCCCCTCTTGCTCTGCACCCCAGGTTTTGCTGTTTGGTTAGGGAAGAATACCATCATAGGCTGCAGTTGGAAGGGCATAGGCTTTGGAATTTGATATTCTAGTCACACGTTGGGACTTTCTTCTATAGGAGTGTGTGCTTCTCCTTATAATGGGTGAATCACTTAACCATTGAGGACCACTGGGTCCTCACCTGTAAAATGGGGAGACCCCAGCATTGTTGGGGGCCCAAAATAAAGACATGTGTGCCAAGTGTATGGCCATAAGGAATTTCCAATAAATGTTGCTGCTATCATTATCATAACTATTCTATAAGCCAGGATTTCATCTGGATCTAGGACTCTCCTACCTGTAGGGATCTGGCCATGGGTATTTATGTGTCAGTTCTCAACTGGGAAGGTTTCCTTCTCTCCCACCAAGGTCCAGCTCAGCAGCGGCTTCCCGCTGCATGTGGAGATTTTGAAGGGATGGCATCGAGTTTGTTTTTCATCTTAGCTATTTCCATCCAACTCGGTTTGATTGGGAACAGGCTCTTCTCTTGCCACCTGTCAGGGGAATGGCTTTGCCAGAGAAAAGGGTCTGCTCCCTGCTCCTTCACGCACTAGCCTGTCAGCTGTTTCCCATTTTTCTCACCTGTAGGGCTTTAGGCCAGACTTACTGAGGATTGGTGTGACCAAGGTGAGAAGAGAATGAAAGCATCTGGTCTCAGGGGCAGTCTGTTGTCTAGGCATCAGGGTTATGTCTCTCCCTTGTGCTGTGTGTCCAGTTACCAACTAATCCTGCCCTGGGGCAGGGATTCTGTCACTTTGTCTGCCATGTTTTTTCTATGACCCACTCTGCTCAACAGTCCCTGACAATCTTTTTTTGTATTCTGGATATCTTGTCTTGACTTAAGTTCCCTAACTTCCATCTTGAACATTGTTTGCTTGTTCAGTCTCAGGTCTTCCTGATCTTCCTTCCTCTTCTCCATTCTCTTTTCCTAGCCTTTTCTCCATTCAGAGTGAAGTTAGAGTGAACCAGTTGGCAATGAGTATTATGTGGAAAGAGCATGAACTTTGCAATCATGCAGACCCGGAATTGAACCCTAGTTCAGACATTTACTTGCCCTGGGGCACTAGATAAGTTATGTATCCCCATTGGAGTCCCAGTTCTATCATAGGTAAAGTCACGAAAACCTTAGTTCTGTCATAGTGCTCATCAGTGCACTTGGCTTGTAGTAGGCAACACATGACTATGCCTTTCCGTCAGGGGATTGGATCAATAGTTGGTAAAATGTCATTACAGGCCTGAATCTATGAACCAACAGGGAAAAGATAACTGTGATGTTCATGTTGAATCAAGATTTGTATAATAGCTATTTGCTGTTTGGATGGAAAATGCTACCACTTCCTAAATGTCCCATTTAGGGAAAGGATCCATCTCTGCTTCTACAAAGACATCTTAGATGATGACTCAGGGATTTGGTCTGAACAGCATGGTGACTGTAAGTGTGGATAGGCCTAGGTTCCACCAACCAAAGAGCACAATGGAAGCAAACATCGATGCCAAGCATCAGGAGGGTATTGGACATGCTGGGTCCTTTCTTTTTCTTTCTGGTTCTTTCTTTAAAATTGTATCTTGTTTCCTATAACTTTCTTATAGGTTGTAGTGGGCCCATGCATCTCAGTTGAACATTTTGGTCCATAAGATTACTTCTATTAGATAAGTTGAATAGTGGTATACAAAAATCTGCATTACTTTAGAAGACACTCAGAAAGAAAATCAAGATTACAAGCTTCTAAACCTAAGTTCTCTGTCACTCATAGCAGTTCTCCAAAGTATGACAGAGCTTCATTAGAGTTCTAGGGTTCTAAGGCCATGCCAGCTAATCCAACCAGATTACTCAGAGCTGACCTCATGTCCCTTCTTAATATGGTGTATGGATTGTTTGAGACCCAGTTCTGTTTTTCTGTCTACGTATCCTTAGAAGAGGATTTTTAATGTACTGTAGCTGATTAGAAAGATCCCTATTCAGTCAAGCATTTAATATTGAGTTACTACCCAAGCCTGACTCTTAGACATTGATCTTGCCCTTGAATGTGGCACTGGAAGAAACAGTGGCATTTTCTGCTCAGAGAAGAGAAAGCAATGTTTTCCAATCCTCTGGGTTGCAGTGACACAGAGGTGGCATCTTCATTAAGCTTCAGGCTACACTCCTAGAGAGCTTACCACCCAGTCCTAAGAAATGAAAGGTGACGTCTCAAAACATACTTCTCATGATAATCTCTTTCAAAATTAACACAGATAAAGGTCTCTAAAAGCTATCAAGGCAACTTATGACAGAGATGAATGTAGGCAATACCCTGTTAAGTATGTCCATTAATCACTATTTTTAAAATTTTTTACAAGCAAAATTTTTTTCTTTTATTTTTCAGTTATAGTTCGCTTTTGGACAAAGTTATTTGCTTAATATTTAAGTGAAAGTAGATGCCATTAACCTGTTTTCTTCCGTGGATTAAGCCTAAAATGCTAAAGGGATGCAGCACATCTTAGAACACAGACCAGAAAACCTGCTATCTCTGCACTGATTGTGTGATACTTGGTATCTCACCAGAATCATTAAAAGACATGAATAGGCAACCTCTTGCATATGGTTCTTTGTAGGACATGGCCACATAGGAAACAAAAAAGTATCTGCTTTCTGGGGATGTGTGCTTTTTACCACTTTTGAAACTGTATCAGAAGGTGAGGCTTAGACTCCACTAGAAAGGTAGACTGGAGTAAGATTAGTATTGCCAGATTATGATATGTGGGAATATCTTTTCTAATTTCCCCTCTTTGCGTTTCTGTCAAGCTATGGAGTTGAGCCATGTTTTGGTTTAGAATACCAGGAAGTAAAAAGGTATTGATGTGAATGTGTGTGTGTGTGTGTGTGTGTGTGTGTGTGTATGTTCATGCACATGCATGGGGACCCATGTGAACATGTGCATATACACTAGCCATGATGTACTTATTACATCTCAGTTCTGGAAAGGTAAAAAGTAATTGCTCGTTTTCAAATTAAGTTCTAGAGAACTTAGACAACATATTTTGTGACTAGGAATTTGTAAAGAAGGTCCTTAAGTCTGAGGGATGTTTTCCATTATAATAGGTTAGAATTGTCCTTGAGCTGTCACATTCTTTCCATTCCTGGCAGACATATTCTCTAACTCCTCCCTTTAAACTTTGGAGTACAATTGCTATGGGTTTGGCTTCTGACCCCACAGGAAGCACACCCAAACCTCCTGGTTGACTCAGAACTTTGCCTCCATATGCAGATCAGTGTTGATTCCTCAGGATGACTGTCAGGTCTGCCTGCCATATCTTATTTCAGAAAAATCTGTACATTTGACCATCCCCTAACTCCATTCCCAATGTTAATACAAAAGCAATAATATCCCATTAATGTTTCCTTCTTTGCTGACTGTCTTGCTTCACTAAAGCTTCTTTTCTATAGTCCCTGGTTATGCTTATTTTGGGCTACAGTTAGTTATCTTGTTTTTGTGAAGTGTCGTTTTCTGTGGGGTCTTCCTGAGTGACATGTTACATTATTTACTGTCTGATTTCTTGGAGTGTCCTTTTAGGCTGCATGTGCAAGCTGCATGATAGTTTATCTCTAGGGCCCTTCTGAGCCTTCCCAGGCCCCAGCTTCATCATTTATGTACCATCATGTACCTTGGCTGTGAGGAAGGACCAAGCAGTACAAAGATAGCATAGGACTGCCACAGGCAACTCAAACAACATATTTTTAATGGAGTAATTCTATTCCTCTAAGATATTAAAATGACTTTGGGACCATGGTTTCTAAAATGTGCCTGTGAGCTCTGGTCCAAGATGGAAACAGCAGGCTCCTGAACTCCCATCTTCCCATGGACACACCAAATCTGTAGCTATATATGGAACAATTTTCTCTGAAAGAAATCCAGAAACTAGCTAAGTGATTCCTACACATCAACTGAATGAGAAAAAAAAAACACTTTGAAATGGGTAGAAAAAGCTGAAATACAACTCTCACCATAAACCCCATTCTTGACACAGTGGCATACAGTCTGAAGCAAACTCCTAATTCCCAACTTCTCCCTAAAAAAAGAAGGGTTTGAACACAACATTTAGTGAGTGTTTAAGCAAGAGTTTTAAGATGAACCTAGATGTGAAAGCTTTGCACTCAGGAAATCCACCAGACTATAGCAAAGAAATAGTTCTTAACAGGTTTGCAAGTTCTTGCCATGGATGTCTTTCCAGGGTGCAGTGCGGAGGGAGCAGAAAGAAATGCCCATCTCTCAGTCTTTCCCTGAACGATGCCTATTTGTATAACTTAAAAGCTGTGTCCTAAGTGTTAGGATACTATTTTAAGTACACATCTAGTGATCCTCCTGAAAGACCAAGGAGGCCAGGGAGAGCCATCTCCATGTTCTCCCTTTTCCCTGCTTTAGGTAGCTGGTATCTCCCAGCAAGGAGCTTGTGCACACATTTTGTGCCTTGGCTTTTGTGGCTGTCATCGAAGTGACACAGCCCTTGATTACATGGCTCTGGTACCCAGTGGGGCTTGTATTCAATTCATGGGTCCCACAGTCCCATGAGAACACCAATCTCCCAGTCTTACCTGAAAGAGGCATAATTACATATTTTAAATGCTACTGCCTGTGGGTCTATTTTCTAATCAGCTTACATCCAAGTGCTGATAGGGATTCTCTCCTTTGGGACACTGCCATATTTTGACATACCTTCAACTACTAGGAACAACAAAGAAGAGAGCTTAGATAATCACAAAAAATGTGAGCGACAACCAAGAGCTAGAGATGGAATGAACACTAAGGTTTATCTCAGGAGATGAGTCAAAGAAAAAGAAGAATATGTTCCAAACAAAAGAATAATATAAAACTGCAGAAACAGATCTTAATGAAATGGAGATAGGTGATTTACCTGATAAAGGGTTCAAAATAATGATCATAAAGGTGCTTACTGATGTCAGGAAAACAATGCATTAACAAAGTGAGAATTTCAATAAAGAGATAGAAAACACAAGAGAGTATCAAACAGAAATAACAGAGCTGAAAAATATAATAACTGAAATGTGAAATTCAATGGAGTAGTTCCACATCAGCCTGGATGAAATGGAAGAAAGGATCAATGAACTTGAAGACAGGGCCATAGAATTTTTCCAGTCAGAGGCAAAAAAGAAAAAGGAATGAAAAAAGTGAAGATAGCCTAAGGAACTTATGGGGCACCAGCAAGTGGACCAATATTTGCATTATAGACATCCAGAAGGAGAAAAGAGAGAGAAAGGGACAGAAAGCTTATTTAAAAAAATAACAGTGAACCTGGGGAAGCACACATCCAGACCCAGGAATCCCAGAGGGTTCCAAATGAGATGACTTCATGAAAGGGAAAAGAGCAAGAGAAGAAGAAAGGAATAGAGAGGACTATAAATGCAACTATAAAACAAGTAAAAAAAAAATGGCAATAAGTACATAAGTACAAAGAAGTACATAAGTACTTAAAGAAGAATTTATACTCATTCTTCTCAAAATATTACAGAAAATAGAAGAGGGAGTAAAGCTTCTAAATTTATTGTACAAGGCCAACATTGCTCTGATAGCAAAAACAGATACACTACAAAAAGAGGAAGAAAAAGGAAAAGAAAAAGAAAAAGAAAACTGCAGACCAGTATCTCTGATAAACATTGATGCAAAAATCCTCAACAAAATGCCAGCAAACTAAATATAACAACACATTTTTAAAAATCATTTACCATGATCAAGTGGGATGTATTTCAGGGTGCAAGTGTAGTTCAATATTGGCAAATCAATGAATGTGATAATCCCATTAACAAGAGAAAGGATAAAAATAATACAATCATCCCATTAGATGCAGAAAAAGCATTTGACAAAGTACAACGTCTATTCATGGTAAAAACTCTCAACAAGAAGGTTTAGAGGGAATATACCTCAATACAATAAAGGCCATATACAAAAACCCATAGCTAACATCATACTCACTGGTGAAAAACTGAGAACTTTTCTTCTAAGATCAGGAAGAAGACAAGGATATACATACTCACCACTCTTATTCAACATAGTACTGGAGGTTCAAGCCACAGCAATCAGATTAAAAAAAAAAAAAAGAGGAAGAAACAAAAGGCATCCAAATTGGTAAGGAAGTAGTAAAACTTTCACTATTTGCAGGTGATGTGATACTATATTTAGAAAACCCTAATGATTCCACCAAAAAACTACTAGAACTGATAAATGAATTTAGTAAAGTTGCAGGATTTAAAATTAATATACATAAATCTGTTACATTACTATACATTAATAATGAAGTGACAGTAAGAGAAATTAAGAAAATAATCTATTTACAATTGCACCAAAAATAATATATACCTAGGAATAAATTTAACCAAGGAAGTGAAAGGTACTCCACTTCCAGTTAGGTACTCCAAACCTAAAATGTTGATAAAAGAAATTGAAGATGGCACAAATAAATGTAAGGATATTCCATGCTCATAGACTGAAAGACCCAATGTTGTTAAAATGTTCACACTACCAAAGCAATGGGGATTTAATGCAACCCCCATTAAAATATCAACAACACTTTTCACAGAATTAGAACAAATAATCCTAAAATTTGTATGGAACCACAAAACAACCTAAATAGGCAAAGCAATCTTTAGAAAGAAAAACAAAAGTGGAGGTATCATAATTTTAGATTTCAAAATATACTACAAAGTTGTAGTAATCAAAATAGTATGAGACTGGCATAAAAATAGATCCATAGATTAATAGAACAGAATAGAAACCCCAGAAATAAACACATGCATAGATGTTTAATTAATTTATGACAAAGGAGGCAAGAATATACAGTGGGGAGAAGACAATTTCTACAATAAATCATGCTAGGAAAACCAGACAGTCACATGCAAAAAAAAAAAAAAAAAAAAAAAAAGAAAAGAAACTGGACCACTTTCTTACACCATACATGAAAATAAACTCAAAATGGATTAAAGACTCAAATGTGAGACCTGAAACCACAAAACTCCTAGAAGAAAACACAGGCAGCAATCTTTGACATTGGCTCTAGAAATATTTTTTAGATATGTCTCCTCTGGCAAGAAAAACAAAAGTAAAATTATACTATTGGGAATATACCAAAATGAAAAGCTTTTGCACAGCAAAATAAGCTATCAACAAAACAAAAAGACAATCTACTGACTAGGAGAAGATATTTGCAAATGATATATCCAATAAGGGGATGATGTCCAAAATATATAAAGAATTTGTACAACTCAATACCAAAAAAAGTCCACCAAATCTCAAATAACTCTATTAAAAAGTGGGCAGAGGACACGAGTAGACATTTTTTTTTTAAAAAGAATACATACACATGGCAAATAGGCAATATCACTAGTCATCAGGGAAATGCAAATCACACCACAATGAGATAACATTTTACACCTGTCAGAATGGCTAAAATCAAAACAAGAAAAGTAACAAATGTTGGCAAGGATGTGGAGAAAAAGGAACCCTTGTGCACTATTGGGAATGCAAATTGGTGCAGCCACTGTGGAAAAAAGTATGGAGGTTCCTCAAAAAATTAAAAAATAGAATTACCATATGATCCAGTAGTTCTACTACTGAGCATCCCAAAGGAAATGAAAGCACTAATTTGAAAAGCTATATGCCTCCCCATATTTATTGCATCTCTATTTACAACAGCCAAAATATGGAGTAACCCAAGTGTCCATTGATAGTTGAATGGATAAAGAAAATGTGGTATATACATACAATTCAGCCAGAAAAAAAGAATAAAATCTTGTCATTTGCAACAATATGAATGGGCCTAGAACATATAATACTAAGTGAAATAAATCAGTTAGAGAAAGGCAAGTACCATACCATATGAATTCACTTTTACGTGGAATTTAAGAGTCAAAACAAACAGAAAAAAAAAAGAAACAAACAAAAAAACAAATGCATAAATACAGAGAATAAAATGGTGGTTGCCAGAGAACAAACTGGTTATTGCCAGAGGGAAGGTAACTGGGGAGGAGGTGGATGAAATAGATAAAGGGGATTAAGAGTACATTTATATTGATGAACACTGAGTAATGTATAGAATTGTTGAATCATTATATTGTACATCTGAAACTAATATAACACTATGTTAATTTTACTTCAATAAAAAATAATTTTAAAAAGATGAATCCAGAAACCCAAACAGACACAATATAATTAAACTTAAATTAAAGTTTAAGACAAGGAGAGAATCATAAAAGAAATACAGCTTGTTATGTACGACAGAAATGTATATTACAGACTCACTTTCAGATGCAAGGATACACACAGAAAATGTAGGTATGGAAAAGGATATTCCATACAAATGGAAACCAAAAGAAAACAGGGTAGTAGCTATACTTATATCAGATAAAATATACTTTAAGATGAAGACTGTAATAAAGAGACAAAGAAGGCCAGGTCATTATATAATAATAAACGGGTCATAACTTTTGTAAATATTTAAGCACCTAACATAGGACCACCTAAATATATAAAACAAGTATAAGCAGACCTAAAGGGAGAAATAGAGAGCAATGCAATAACAGTAGGTGACTTCAACACCCTACTTTCAACAATAGATCATCCAGACAGAAAATAAATAAGGAAACATTGGGCTTAAATGGACTTACCAGACATTTACAGAACATTCTATCCAACTGCTGCAGAATACACATTCTTCTGAAGTACATGTGAACATTCTCCAGATAGATCACGTTAGGCCACAAAACAGCTCTTAATAAATTTAAGAAGATTGAAATCATATAAAGGATCTTTCTGACTACAAAGGTATAAAATTAGAAATAGATTACAAGAAAAAAAACTGGAAATTCACAAATATGTAGAGAATAAACAGCATGCCTATAATAACCATTGGGTCAAATGAGAATCAAAAGAGAAATAAAAAAAATAACAAGACAAATGAAGATGAAAATACAACATACTGAAACTTATGGGATTCAGCAAGAGCAGTTCCACAAGGGAAGTTCATAGCAATAAGTACCACATTAAAAAAAAAGAAAGAGTTAAAATAAACAACTTCATACCTCAAGGAACTAGAAAATAGAGAAACAAATTAAGCCCAGAGTTAGTAGAAGGAAGGAAATGACAAAGATCACAGTGAAAATAAATGAAGTAGAGACTAAAAAGCTAACAGAAAAGATCAATGAAACTAAAAACTGATTTTTTTGAAAAGATAAACAAAATATACAGTCCTGTAGGTAGACTTACCAAGAAACAAGAGATGAGTCAAATAAATAAAATTAGATATGAAAGAGAAGATGTTATAACTAATACCACACATATACAAAAAAATCTAATTACTATGAACAATTAATTATATGTCAAAAATTGGAACCTAGAAGAAATGGATAATTTCTAGAAATGTACAACTTACAAAGACCAAATCATAAAGAAAAAGAAAATCTGTAACAGACCAACTACTTGTAAGGAGATTGGATCAGTAATCAAAACTTTACTAACAAAGAAAATTCTAGGACTAAACATTTAAAGAATTAATACCAATTTTCCTTAAACTCTTCCAAAAAGTAGAAGAGGAGGGAATATTTCCAAACTCATTTTATAAGGCCAGCATTACCCTGATACCAAAAGCAGACAAGAAAACTACAAGGAAAGAAAATTATAGGCCAATACCTTCATAAACATAGATGTAAAAATCCTCAATCAAATATTAGTAAGCTGAATTCAATGATACATTAAAAAGATTGTACACCATGATCAAGTAGGTTTTATTTGAAGGATACAAGGATGGTGTAGCATCCACAAATCAATATGATACACTACATCAACAAAATGAAGAATAAGATCATATGATCATTTTAATTTGTGCAAAAAAAGCATTTGACAAAATTCAACATCCTTTCATGATAAATACTCTCAACAAATTGGCTATAGAGAGACGATATCTCAACATAATAAAGGTCATATATATGATAAGCCCACAGCTAATATAGATATTACTGAAAAGCTGAAAGTTTTTTTTTAATATCAGAAACATTCTCAATGATTATATTAAATATAATATTGGAAGTCCTAGTCAGAGCAATTACACAAGAAAAAGGAATAAAAGGCATCCAATTTGAATTAGAAGAAGCAAAACTGTCTCTATTTGCAGGTGACATAGTATTATATGAAGAAAACCCTAAAGTTTCTACCAAAAGTGTTAGAACTAAAAAACAAATTCAATTAAGTTGCAGGAGGATACAAAATCAACATAGAAGAATTAGTTGATTTTTATGCACTAAAAATCAACTATCACAAAAAGAAATTAAGAAAATAATCCCCTTCACAATTCATCAAAAATAATAACATAACTGAGAATAAATTTAACCAAGGAGGTAAAAGATTTGTACACTGAGAACCATAAGCTATTGATGGAAGAAATTGAAGAAAACACAAGTAAATGGAAAGATTTTTTGTACTAATGGATAGAAACAATTAATATTTTAAAATGTTTATACTACGCAAAGTGATGTACAATTTCAAACCAAACCTATCAAAATTCCAATGACATTTTTCACAGATGTAGAAAAGAATTCCAAATTTTTCTGGTACTATAAAAATAGCCAAACAATTTTTGAAAAAGAAGAAAGATGGAGGTATCACACTTCTTGATTTCAAACCATATTGCAAAGCTATAGTATTGGCATAAAAACAGACACACAGATCAATGGAACAGAATAAAGACCCCAGGGGCGCCTGGGTGGCGTAGTCGGTTAAGCGTCCGACTTCAGCCAGGTCACGATCTCGCGGTCCGTGAGTTCGAGCCCCGCGTCAGGCTCTGGGCTGATGGCTCAGAGCCTGGAGCCTGTTTCTGATTCTGTGTCTCCCTCTCTCTCTGCCCCTCCCCCGTTCATGCTCTGTCTCTCTCTGTCCCAAAAATAAATAAAAACGTTGAAAAAAAATTAAAAAAAAAAAAAAAGAATAAAGACCCCAGAAGTAAACCCATGTATATATGGTTGATTGGTTTATGACAAAGGGGCCAAGAATGTACAATGGGGAAAAATAATTTCTTCAGTAAACTGTACTGAGAAAACCAGCAGTCACATACCAAAAAATGAATCTGGACCCTTATTTTACACCATGCACAAAAATCAACTCAAAATGAACATATAGCTTGTATATAACACCTGAAGCCATAAAAATTGTAGAGGAAACTTGAAAATGGTTTGGCAATGATTTTTTGGTTTGACACTGAAAAGGAAAAGCAACAAGTCAAAAATAAACAAGTGAGACTATAGCAACCTAAAAATCTGGACAGCAAAGGAAATTATCAACACAATGGAAAGGCAACCTACATAATGGGAGAAAATATTTTGATAAAGGATATATATCCAAAATATATAAAGAACTTATGCAACACAATAGCAAAAATCCCCAAATAATCTAATTAAAAAATGGCCGATGATCTGAATAGACATTTTCCAAAGGCACAGACATACAGATGGCCAACAGGTACATGAAAAGGTGATCAACAACACTGTTTATCAGGGCAAGGCAGACCAAAACCACAGTGAGATATTGCCTCACACGTGTTAGAACAGCTGTCATCAAAAGGACAAGAAATATCAAGTGTTGGCGAGGACGTGGAGGAAAGGGAACCCTGTACACTATTGGTGGGAATATAAACTGGTGCAGCCCCTGTGGAAAACAGTATGGAGGGTCGTCAAAAAATTAAAAGGAGAGAGGCGCCTGGGTGGCGTAGTCGGTTAAGCGTCCGACTTCAGCCAGGTCACGATCTTGTGGTCCATGAGTTCGAGCCCCGCGTCGGGCTCTGGGCTGATGGCTCAGAGCCTGGAGCCTGTTTCCAACTTTGTGTCTCCCTCTCTCTCTGCCCCTCCCCCGTTCATGCTCTGTCTCTCTCTGTCCCAAAAATAAATAAACGTTGGAAAAAAAATTATATAAAAAAAAAATTAAAAGGAGAATAACCATATGATCCAGCAGTTCCATTTCTGGATGTATATCTGAAGGAAATGAAATCTCTGTCTGGAAAAGAATCTGTACCACCATGTTCATTGCAGCATTATTTACTATAGCCAAGCCTTGGAAGCAACCTAATTATCCACTGAAGGATGAATGGGTAAAGAAAATGTTATATATATATATATATATATATATATATATATATATATACATATGTTATATATATATGTTTTATATATATATATAACATATGTATATATATGTATATATATATATTAGAAATAATTCAGCCTTAAAAGGAAGGAAACCATGTAATTTGTGATAGCATGGATGGACCTTGAGGACATGATGCTAAATGAAATAAGTCAGAAAAAGATGAGTTCTGTATGATCTTACTAACATGTGGAATAAAAAAACAAAAATCAAGCTCATAGAAACAAAGAACAGATTGGTGGTTTCCAGAGATATGTGTGGGGTAGGGTGGGGGAAATGGGTAGCAGTAGTTAAAAGCTACAAACTTCCAATTTAAGATAAGTAAGCTCTGGGGAGGTAATGGTGACTATAATTAACAATACTGTATTATGTATTTGAAAGTTGGTAAGAGAGTAGATCTGAGAAGTTGTCATCCCAAGAAAAAAAACGTAACCACTGAGATGGATGTTAATTAATTGCAGTAATTTTTTGGCAGTATATATGTGTATCAAATCATTATGTTGTGTAAAACAATGTTATGTCAGTTATATCTCAATAAAAGTCCAACCACAACAAATTGTAGTAAAAGAAGCAAATAACACTGTACTCTCATTGGTGCTTCCAGTGATGTGTTCTTTTGCTTGCCTTCTGGCTCAGCTCTTTTCAGATCTAGGCCTGTCCATCTAGGGAGAGCCCTGGTCTTGCTTCTCTGTCCACAGGCCCCATTCACTGTAATAACTTTCTGTTATGGGATTCACTCCCACCCTGGCACAGCACCCCCTAGTCTGTGGATTTACTCCTACAAACCCAGACACCACAAAGGTAGGCCAAAACCCCCCAATGTGGATTATTTATTGACACAAAGCCAAGGACCAGGCACCCGAAGATTACAGTTAGTGGCTAAATTTACCCTGAAACTTTGTGAGTTCTTTGGAAGGCAAATATCCTGGCATTTTATAGTTTTGTTGTCAGGATTGAGCTTATGTATAGGTTAAGACACAAAGATGTGAGGTATGATATGAGGACTAAGGATAACTTACCCTGTAAAATATAGGAGCAGAAATTGTATTGCTCTGGCTTGTCATGTTGTTCAAATTCACCACATACACATTTCCTTCGCTCTGAGGCATTGATGTTCTTTGTTAAAATGCAAATATATTATCTGAGAAGGCTTATAGTATGGACGAAAGTGTGCCAGACCAAGAATCAACAAATTTGGCTTCAGCCCTTCCTAGCTAAGTGACCCTTACATGGAAGCCCAGAATGCTAGCAATGAAAGGAATCTTAAGGCTATGTACCCAGTGTATGAAATTTTCCTAAAACTTTCAATATTTCTAATAACTAGGATCACAAAGTGAGCAACAGTATTCATTTTCATGTCCTTCTTTTATTGAGTCCAGGTCAACTTTCATGTATCTTTTATGTGATTACTGCTTCTTCTCTTTCCTGAGACACCCCTAATCCCTTCAACCTTTCTTCTCATGCCCTGTTGTCTGTCTCCAATGTATCTATTTCTGTTAAAAGAAACCAGGATATTTACAGTGGTCACCACAGGTGCTCTAAGAATATTGAAAGGGCAGAAACATCACCACTTTTGCTATATGAGTGTCCAAGTTTGCATGAAATTTTGGGAAGCCACATCATGATTTTATTCCTTTCGAGTTAAAATCAACTAAAAGCTCTAAATCTTTTCCTGGTGAGATGATGTCATTCTTCTCCTTTCCTGTAGGGGAACTGATTTTGAAAAATCCTCCTAGGGCAGGATTTTAAATTTATCTCAAATACCTTTATCTTACTTCATGTTGAACAAGCAACAGATTTCTTGGAATCAGTTTTTTTTTTTAATCTCCAAAATGAAAATGATGATACCTCTTCTGTCCACCACTCATTCCTGCTGTGTGAGTAAAGATGTGATATATGTGAAGGATGCAGGGTGCCTGCTTTAGTGCAAGCTCTAAGCCATTGGTGGCAGCTTCCTGAAGTGTTGTACTGAGATAATTTCTGAGGACCTGTCTGGAATAGCTGGAAAGGGAACTGTGATTTGTGATGTCTGCCATGGTGTGTGTGTGTGTGTGTGTGTGTGTGTGTGTGTGTGTAGCACATCTTTCTTGACACAGATTTGTCATACTTATACTCATGCAGGAAATATCATTATTAATTCATTAACATTGGAACACATGTTAATCATCCAGCTTGCATTAGAAAGCAGGTACATTTTGATGAGAAAAGAGCATAGCACATTACACAGAAGAGTTTTCCAGCTGGAAACCCGAGAGCATTATAGGGTACAGACAAGGATGGGGGCTGTCACCAAAGGGAAAATGAATGCCGTGATTCTATTCATTTACCCCTCAAATTTGATTCCAGAAACAGTCCTAAACTAGAAACATGGTTCAACATAGGGTGTACAGATTGCCCATGCAAGGACTCTAGACCAGGGGTTGCAATCTCAGATGCTTTCATGGGACACAATAGAAACATCAATGAAGAGGTTGGATCAGGGAGAGCTGGGGAGTGAAATGAAGTGAGCAGTACACATGGATCTAAGGGGAGCAGGTAGGCCCCAGTTTCAGTTGCTTACTGTCAGAAGTGAACATGGACTCACCGTTGCCAGAATACTCTACTTTCAGAGAAGCTGGAAATCTGGCATTTTATATAAAATATTCCATTTAAAAATGTTGACTCAATTAAAAAAATAACTGCAGATTCAACAAAACACATCTGTGGGCCAGATTCAGCCTCCAGCTGCCAATTTGGGACCTCTGTTCTAGATGCCCACTAGAAAAGGAAAAATTAACTCTTATTAACAAATGCTTACCCATATGCAATGGAATCCCATTTATTACTGCCAACAGACAATTACTTCCCACCAAACCTGCCAGGTTAGCAGACGTAGATTTGACCTATAGGGATTTGGGGTTGAGTAGAGGGTGATAATTTCAAGATACAAATTATTGTAATTAAAATAGAAGCAGTGAGTACCACAAGAAATGTACAATAAAAATACTGTGAGGATTTTTTTTTTTTGATGGGGGAATCTTTTGGGGTATTGTTAAAAGGGAGTTCACGGTGGGTGGGGATAACTTTGGAGATGGGCCTCATGGAAAGGAAGGATTTCCAGAGAGGAGCAAGATGACAGAAGCCAGGTGAGAAATGTGGGTTTAATTTGCTGAAGGGTGAGTAGTCTCATGGCTTGGAACCTACAGAGAAGGTAGCAGAACAGTACATGGAAAGGTAGGATATAAAATGTCAAGTTATGGAGGGCTCTGAAGGCACATCAGAAAAGTGTATACTTAATTCACCAGGCAATGGGGAGACATTAAGTTTCTAAGCAGGATAAACATGATTGGAGTTGAACCTTAGACCAAAATGTATAGCATATTCAAGAGGCAGAATGTAAAAAGACTAATTAGAAACCTGTTTTACTATTGGAAAGGATAAGAATGGCCTGAACTAGAATGGCAGATATATAATGGAAGGAGGGAAAGATGTTAGTAAAATTGGGAAAATAAGGTAGATGTAATTTCTCAAAAAATTGCATGCATGGACCAGAAGGAAGTGAAAAATTATTTCCCTGTTTTGAAATGGGGAAATGGGAGAATAGAGGATCTGAGGGGTGGGGAGGAGGAGGAGGCCAGTGAAGAAGGAGTTCAGTTGGGTTATCTTGAGTTTAAGATGCTTTCAGTTGATGAAAGTACAGAAGCAAAGGACACAGATAACTGTGGTTGTGGTGTGAGGCACAGAGGTCTCTGCCAGAGACGGAGAGGGAGGGAGGTGAAGGGGAGGAAGAGAGGGAAGGAGATCCAGAGACTTAGGAGGTAGCTATAGGAGCTAAGGTTTGACCATGGAAGCCATAGAGGTATGAAGATGGCATTCCTGACTGAGGTTGAGGAAAAGAGAGGAACAGGGCGGGGGGGTGCCAAGGAGCAGAGCAGTCTGGAGCTGGAGTTTGGAGGGTGCTCATGCTCAGTGGATGTGAGCAGAAGCAAAAGGATTGAAGAAATGATCCATCTGGGATGGAAGAAGGAAGCCAGCAGAATGCCAGAACCCAGATACTAATGGAAATTAGTGGGGGCAACCATGGTTGGCTGCTTATAGCACTGCAGAGAGGTCTGGAGGTCTCTACAACTTGACCTTCAACCATCATTCTGCTAAATTGTTCTCAGCCAGGCTGTCAATGATCTCTTTGTCCTTTAATGGTCCTGAGGCCCCTCAGTGGCTCAGTCAGTTAAGCGTCTGACTCTTGAGCTTGGCTCAGTCACACAAGTGCTGCATCAGGCTCTGCACTGACAGTGTGAAGCCTGCTTGTAATTCTCTCTTTCTCCCTTTCTCTGCCCTCCCTCCCTCCCTCACTCATTCTCTCTCTCTCTCTGTCTCTCTCAAAATAAGTAAATAAACTTAAAACAAATTAAAAAAACCCCAATGGTAATATTTTAATCTTCATTTATCAGTAGTACTTGGCACTATCAATAGTTTTCTCCTTGAAATATTCTCTTCATTTGCTTTTATGGGACTGTACTCACTTGGTTTTCATTCTACTTCTCAAACTCTTCCCACTCAGTCCTCTTTCTGACTTCCTCTTTTTCCAATCATTACTAAATATTATTGTTTAAGTAGGTTTTTGTCTCTGTTCTCTCCTCCTCTGAGGTTTCTGTTTCTATCCACCAATGACATCCAACCTCTAAGTCTGAGCTCTTGTCTGGTTTTCACAAGCACATGGCCAATTGCTGGACCTCTCCAAATGGTTGTTCCACAGGTATATCAAACTCAACAACATGAAAGCTCAGTATATTATCTTCTTGCCCTTTCTACTCATCCTCTTCATGCCCCCACAAAACCACCACCTTCTTTCTTCTCATTCATTGACTGCTGCTATATACCCATTACCTAAGTTAGAACACTGACCATCATCCTCCACTTCTCCACCTGCTAACCCCCTATTCAACCAATCACTGACTCTGCATATGTTTATTCAATATCTGGGAAGTCCAACCACTTCTCTCTATTTCCAGAACTGTTCTGGCCCAGAATACCAACTTCTTGTGCCCTAACTTTTCTCCTTGTGCCAAGTCTTGACCACCTTCCATTTATTCTCCACACTACAACTTTATACCATTTTCATCATTTATTTTGGTGGGTTTTTCCATTACCCAGAAGGTAAAGTATATAGCTTACAAGATCTTGGCATGATCTTATGACTGCTCATCTCTCTGGTGTGTTGGTTTCTTTCTTTCTTTTTTTTTTTTTTACTTCACTTCTCCCCTCTCTATACCCTTGTACTCCAGGTCAGCTTAAACTTAAAACTGTTGCTCTAACAACAAATTCTTTCTTACCTCCTCAGTGTTATATGACCAGTTCCTACTGCCTAGAAAGTATGCCTTGACAAAACTATCACTTCTTACTACTTGCTACTATTTCTTCTGACTTCACCTGGGATAGCTTCTCTTTCACGGGATTTTCCTGATGCCAGGAGAGCATTCTAGTCTTCTGTATCGTGTGGACACTGAATCATAGCTGCTTGCATAATTCTGCCTACCTTTCCTGAATTGTTATCTAGACACAAATTTTTCTTGACTCTAGTGTGTAGTACAATGCCTGAAAAAGTAATAGCCTCTTAGTTGGTACTTATTAAATTGGCTATGAATAAACAATTAGATTTTGCAGATAAAAAAAATGGCAACTTGAATAACCAATTTAGTGAGATGGTTTGGATATTTCCCTCTTCTAGTATTTTTTAAATGCTGTAGGGCTTGGGGAAATGAATCAGTGACTGAAGCTTGACTTTGCCACTAATTAGGTGGGGTAAAATCCATTTCAGGAATCCAGACACGGAGCCATAGGTTATATTTTTAATGAATATAGTTTTATTGTTTTAAAGCATCATAGGCAACAGTTGTTAAAGTGAGTAAGAAGGATTTATAATGAACTTATCAATTTGAACCAAACAGATGGACCTGAAGCACAAAACCAAAACCAAAAACTTTCGCTTAACTATTGTCTCCAAGTGTTGTTTGTTAGACTCTATTAGTTCATCAGTAAACACTTTTTTTCTTTTTTTCTTTAAAGTTTATTTGTTTGTTTTTTGGTAGGGGGAAGAGTAGGGGCAGGGAGAGAGGGAGAGAGAGAGATTTCCAAGAAGGCTCCGCGCTGTTAGCACAGACCCTGACATGGGGCTTGATCTCTGTGAGATCATGACCTGAGCCCTTACATCCAGAGTTGGATACTTAACTGACTAAGTCACCCAGGCACCCCAGCAAACTCTTTTTTCTTATATATTGTGCAAAGATAAACCTTAGTTTACCTAAGTTTATCTAAGATAAATTTGATTGCAAATTAATGAACAAGAATCATAGACAATTAAAGTTCAAAAGGAATTTAAAGATCAACTAATTTCAATACCTGACTTTGTGGTTGAGTAATGAAGTTTTGCCTATCTAACAAAATGCCTTACATATATATATTTAATTAGCAGATATTTGTTGATTCTTTACTATACAAGGTATTGTTCTGGGTGGAGTTGGGAGAGTGACATTAATCACTTATGTTTTCGCATTTTAATGGTACCTGTGTCAACTAGTTTACTGTCCACACTAAAAGAATGATACATTTACATAAGCAGCCAGCTTAGTCTACCAGTTAGGGTACAAGTGAATGTTAGAGATAAGAGCTGGTGGGAAGGAAGGAAGAGAGCAGTGACTTTGGGCTGGGCTGGTCAGGAAAAAGACTTGAAGATTATTAGCAGACTTCATTGTGTAGGATGCCAGACCCAAAATCAACCCTTCTGCTCCTTATCTGTCTTCCCTGAACATCAGGTCAACAATCACACATTCCTAGGAGGGACTGGAGTAAAGCTGAGGCAGAAGTCAGATGGCAGGGACGCAATGAGTCAGAAGGGCTTGATGGACAAGATGGGTCAGCATGCATAGAGTAAAGTTTCCTGGCTTGAGTCCTTTGTAGAAAGCCTCACTGTGTCCAGGTATCTAGAAGACAGTCAATAAGATGCCAAGAGAGTAAATTGTTCAGTTTACAATAAAACAGGAAAAGCTTAAGTACATTTCTCATTTTCCTTATTAAACCTAGGCTTTTTTTTTGTTTTTAGGTTGATTATTTGGAGCCTCTGACATGTCAGCACTATCTTTTTGGCTGTTGACCTTTTCTCTCCTCATTAATTAGAGTTAGAACTATGTTATCAAGGAAAACAATTTGAAGAATATTCATCAAATTATAGTTTTGATTTATAAAGGTATGTGTCTGAATTTCTCTGTTGGCTTTGCTTTCTGGGCCTATGTCTTGAAGGTCTCTTTAATTTGGAAGTAGTGTTCCCCCAACCAGTTTCTGATTGGAGTACCATCAGATGGCCCAGGACTGAGAGAGGGCTTGTGTTGTTTCCCATAGTACATCTTGATCATCAAGGCTATGCAAAATATCAGAGAATTTATTTGTAGGTGAAGATAGGGGTAATCCTTTAAGGAAACTGAGGTTTGAATTATTGACTTTTTCACAGACATAATTAACAGATTTCTCATGCTTTGCTATCAAATCTTATTCTGTTCCCTTATATCCATTGCTTGTTCTGACATCCCTATCAGTTCTATCTCACATTTTTAAGAATGGCCTTTTGTTGGTAAATGTTGTATTGGAGGAAAGCTAGCGTTCAGAATCCAACCTAGCCATTTTTAATGCCTGGGCAGCCAACACGTCCCTTTCCATATTCTCATTTTTTTAAAATAGAATTAAGGATTGTTTTTGGCACATTCAGCAGCCTGGCAGGAAAGCATGGTCTAAACATATTTATAGAAAAGAGTTGAATTCTGAACTGGTGGTGATTCTAAACTGTCAGCTCTTTGATGTTGCTGCTGTTGAAATAATTTGTTTTCCGGGAGCTGACTCACCAAACTTCTATTTAGAAGTGGTAGTTAATCTTTAATTAGTAATGATGCAGAGAAAGAACTGAAAAATAGGATAAGTAAGTTACTTTACAATTTTGTGCTTATTCATTATGTCCAGTCATATGTTGAATGGCAATTGTGCTTTATACTTAGAATGCATCATATCCAAAAAGAAAGGACCATGTTTCTTAAAATTGCTTTATCTTGCAAAGTGGTTGTGCAAGTCAATGGTGGAATGGGGAGACTGTGTTAAGGTTTTGGAGTTCAGTTATGGGCCCCTCATAGTGAGTTTCACTGAATGTCAGAAGCACCTGTGAGAGACTTTCCTTTCTTTGGAGCAAATTGTGTGACCACACTGGCCTTTTAAAATTGTTCTTGTTCTCCTCTTAGGGATCATTAGTGATCATTCTATCAGATGTTTATTTTTGGGAGACCCTTTTCCTAAAGCAATCAGGCTTCTGGCCCTGATTTTTCAATTTTCTTCCCTCTGATTTCTTTGATAATATAAGGTAAAAACATATCATTGCCCTGTCCTTTTGTATTCTTTTTGATAAGACTCTATCACAGCCTGTGTCTTTGTTTCAGGGATCATACTTAGTGGGTATGATTAGGAAGAGAGACATTGTCCTTTGAACTGCTTGCCTTTCTAGAAGTCCTGATGGGTTTGGTGAAGTCCTGGTGTTGGGTCCCCATTTGAACAGAGACATTTGCTCCTGAAGCCACCCTGGCCATGGAACGTCATTTCTCCTTCCCCAAAGACAATGAGCCCATATGGGGTTTGACCCTGCAACCCTGACATCATTAGCATTGTTATTGAAACATCTAAGCTAACCCAGTCATGGCATTCGTGATTTTGTTATGCTAGTTCAACTGCCCCAGAGAGGAAATAATTTCCGCTCAATTGGTTGTGAATTGCTATTCCTCTGTCCAGCAAAAGGGATCCTGGTGTCTATTGGGGTCACTGACCTGCCTTCTAGGTCATCTGTAACATTACAACGTTTTGGCTGGTTTTGCACCTGGTCTACAAGCACTTGACTGATCAGATTAGGAAGTTTTCCAAACAGTATCACTTTCTCTGCATTTCTATCAATTAACATATTCATTATTACTCTCAAATTCTTATTACTTTTTACAGATCGAGTTTATGGTTTTCTATTAATCACAGAATTCTTTTTAGGTCTTAACTTCAGAAATGAGAAAGTGTATCTTGTTACATTTGCTGGAATTTAAGTCCTTTGTGTAACAGTCCTTTTAACCAGACCATGCATATGATTTTGTTTAAAAATTATGTTTGACAGTGCTGTTGGAAATTAGTAAAGCGGTTGAATGTTTGAATGCCTGTTCGAGAAAGCAAGCTACATATTTACCCCTCTTATCCCATGGAGAGCTTTCTACAGAAGACACAAATGCTCAATCCCAGAATGGAAACCAGAGATGGGGCAGAGAAGAGGGAGTGATTGAGACATCAAGGACACCGAAGGGGCTTCTATGGAAGGATTTTCTATGTGATTTACAAACTGTTAGGGAGAAGAAACAGTTTATGTTTCAATGTCATAGTGGGAAGAACCCACATGATCCTTGAGAGGCCCGCACTCTGTAGTTCAGCTCAAATAAAATGCTCTGGCACCCATAAAATATGGCATTAGGAGAGAAACCGTCAATGTGGAGGCTCACTCACCTCTCAAGGAGAGTGGGTAGCACACACTGGCTGCCATTAGAAGCCACTCCTACAGGGGCTTTGACCATTCTGACCTTGTACTGCTTGGGCCTCTTCATCTTTGGGAGGGTCTCTGGGCTCAGTGATGCATCATCCACTGCCACGTTACAGATGATCCTGACACTTCATTCAAGCCCAGCCGATGTTTCTGGCTGGCCACATTCTGTGTATCTCACCAGCTCATCAGGGTGACAGCAATGTTCCCATTTTATCATATACTGGTCTGTGCTGTCATTTAGAAATACTCGCAGGCTCGCCCAGTGAATATTGATAAGATACCTTTGGAATGAGATAAAATGTGGTAAAGGAAGCATATCTTTCCAATGTGATAAAGAACTGTAGAATATGTGATAAAATGTGATAAAAGCACGCTGCGAGGCCATTATTGAGAAGAGTGGCCTACCATGTGCCCTGCATCGGGGGCTGAGGTTGTGGTGGGGGGGACTAGGGAGGATACTTATTGTTTGGATCTGCTCTTTCAAAGGTTCAGGGCCTTTCATTTGTGTTTCTAAGGGAAAAGCTCTTTGAAGGTCATGAAGGTTTGAATTAAAAGCTGTATTTATTATCTGTTTTTCCATGTTATCTATATTACAATTGCATATCGAATTTGGAAGCCCACTATCTCCTGAAGGTGGTTATTTTCTAATTCCACGTTTATCCTACCCTCTGGTGTGGTATTGTCAGCGCATGTTTACATCTGCTGGGGCTGATAAGGTAGAAACCGCTACCTGACTACGTTATTATAGTTCTCTCGCTCTCCCTCTCCTGGCTAGTTTGAAATGATTATTGCCTCTGGACTCTAGTCATCTGCTAAAAGATAACACAGCTTCAAGCTACAATGCTTTCCTCCTCACTTTGAAGTCATGGTGGCTCTAGGTATTGCCAGACAGTGGGACATCCTTGTTAGCATGCAAGCCAGAGAGGGAAAGGATTTGTGGGAAGGGTCAAGGTGGTACTAAAATGAACAGGGTGAGTACTGTTTTATAACCAAAGGCCAGGAGCTCACTCCTTGTTCAAATTTCAGACAAGGCAAGTGATGTCTCACTTGAAAGTGTCTGGGGCACCTGGGTGGCTCACTTGGTTAAGAGTCGGACTTCAGCTCAGGTCATGATCTCATGGTTCATGGGTTCAAGTCTCTGTGCTGACAGATCAGAGCCTGGAGCCTGCTTTGGATTTTTTGTCTCCTTCTCTCTCTGCCCCTCCCCTGCTTGCACTTTGTCTCTCTGTCTCTCTCAAAAATAAATAAACATTAAAAAGAAAGTAGTGTGAAATGTAGCCACTCTAGTATAGGGCTTGTGCTGTGGTAGGTCCAGGAATGGGGAGGCTTGGGGCCAAGAGCAGCATCCTTGAAGTGACCTTATTAGGAAAAAATATTTTTTTTAGTCTGTCTAGATTTTCTAATTTAAGAGAGAAGCAATATTACTAAATAACAGCTAATATTTATTGAAAGCCCACTATTTGCCAAGCATTAGAGTTTACATTACTCTTTGAAATAACCAATGAAGTAGAGCCTGCTAAAATCACCATTTAATAGATGATCAAGCAGAGCCTTGCTTAAAAAAATGAAGTGACATGCCCAAGGCTGCAGAGATGTATAAGAGAGATGAGTTGGAATGCCTACAATCCTCAGGCTTTTCTCTGGGTTTCTCTTTGGGTACCCTCCCTTGTCAGAAGAGGTAATGTCCCTTCTAACCACAGCCTTCCATAGGCAATAGGGGAATCTAGGGGATTGACTCACAGGGTTCCTTCTGCCCTGTTTTATTGAGATATAATTGACACATAACACTGTGTAAGTTTAAGGTGTACATGTTGATTTGATATATATTGTAAAATGATTACCACCATAGCATTATCTAACACCCACATATCACATAATTGCCATTTCTTTTGTGTGGTGACATCATTTAAGATCTACTCAATTTTCAAGTGGACAATACAGTATTTTTTATTGAAGCACCATTGACACACAATGTTACATTAGTTTCAGGTGTATAACACAGTGATTGGAGTACTCTATGCTATGCTCATGAGTGTAGCCTCCATCTGTAATCACACAACACTATTTTTTTAATTTTTATTTTTTAATGTTTATTTATTTTGACAGAGAGTGAGCAGGGCAGGGACAGAGTGAGAGGGAGACACAAAATCTGAAGCAGGCTTCAGGCTCTGAGCTGTCAGCACAGAGCCTGACACGGGGCTCAAACTCACAAACTGTAAGATCATGACCTGAGCCAAAGTCGGACACTTAACCAACTGAGCCACCCAGGCACCCCATCATCATACGACACTATTACAATACCATTGACTATATTCCCAGTGCCTTGCCTTTTCATAACTGGAAGTCTGTATTTCCCACTCCCCTTTCCCATTTTGCCCATCTTTCCACTCCCTCCCCTCTGGCAACCATCAGTTTGTTCTCTGTATTCATGGGTCTGTTTCTGCTTTGTTTGTTAGTTCATTTGTTTTGTTTTGTTTTTTTTAGGTTCCATATGCAAGTGAAACCATATGGTATTTATCTTTCTCTGTCTGACTTACAGTATTATTATTATTAACTATAATCACCACACTGTACATTAGATCCCCAGGATTTATTCATCTTATAACTGGAAGTTTGTACTCTTGGACTGACATCCCCCCACTCCTCCCCAACTCCCCCGCCCCTGGTAATCACCAGTTGACTCCCTGTGAGTTTGTCTTTTTTACATTCTAAGTCATATCATACAGTATTTATCTTTCTTTGTCTGACTTATTTCACATAATGCCCTCAAGGTCCATCCATGTTGTTGTAAGTGGCAGGATTTCTTTTTTATTTTTTAATCACTCAATAATATCCCATTATATTTGTGATATATATATATGTGTGTGTGTGTGTGTGTGTGTATGAAATCATATCTTCTTTATATCATATCTTATTTATTCATTCATCTGTTGGTAGACACTTAAGTTGTCTCCATATTTTGGCCATTATAAATAATACTGCAATAAACATGGGAGTGCAGATATCTCTTTGAGATACTGTTTTCATTCTCTTTGGATACATACCCAGAAAGTGGATTGCTGGAATATATGGTAGTTCTATTTTTTAATTTTTTGGACAACCTCCATACCACTTTCCATAAGGCTTTGCCAATTTACATTCTCACCAACAGTGCATGAGATTCCCTTTTATCCATATCCTCACCAACACTTGTTATCTCTTGTCTTTTTTTGACAGCCGTTCTAACAGGTGATCTGTTATTGTGGTTTTGATTTGCTTTTTCCTGATGGTTAGTGATGGTAAGCATCTTTTCATGTTCCGGCTGATTGTTTTTGTGTCTTCTTTGAAAAAATGTTTATGTAGTTCCTCTGCCATTTTTTAAAATCTATCTTTTTAGAAAAAAAAATTAAATCCAAGTCAGTTAACATATAGTGAAATAATGATTTCAGGAATAGAATTTAGTAATTCATCACTTACATATAACACCCAGTGCTCTTCCAAACAAGTGCCTTTCTTAATGCCCATCACCATTTAGCCCATCCCCCACCTAACACCACACCAGCAGCCCTCAGTTTGTTCTCTGTATTTAAGAGTCTCTTATGGTTTGCCTCCCTCTCTGTTTTAATCTTATTTTTGCTTCCCTTTCCCTATGTTCATCTGTTTTGTTTCTTGAATTCCACATATGAGTGAAATCATATGAGATTTGTCTTTCTTTGACTGACTTATTTTGCTTAGCACAATACACCCTAGTTCCATCCATGTTGTTGCAAATGTCCTCTGCCATTTTTTAATTGGATCTTCTATATCATCTTTTTTGGAGTTGTATGACTTCTTTATACATTTTGGATAGTAACTACTTATCAGATATATGATTTGCAAATATTATCTTCCATTCTGTAGATTGCCTTTTCTATTAGTTAATGAGAATCTGGAGGAATTCATAATGAGAATAAAAAAAGCATTTGGGGTGCCTGGGTGGTTCAGTCGGTGAAGTATCCGACTTTGGCTCAGGTCTCAGATCTCACCATTTGTGAGTTCAAGCCCCGCCTTGGGCTCTGTACTGATAGCGCGGAGCCTGGAGCCTGCTTCAGATTCTGTGTCTCCCTCTCTCTCTCTCTGCCTCTCTCTCTCTCAAAAGTAAATAAACATTAAAAAATTAAAAAAGCATTTGAGCTTATGCCTGTTATCTATCATGCCCCCTGTACTTGATACTGCAGTTAGAAGGGTTACATTCAGTTCCTTTTGAGCTGAGGAAGATCAACTACTCATTATACACTTTAAATTTGTTGTGAGTTTAAAATTGTTTCTAGAGAGACTTGCTTCTTTATTACTAATATGTCCCCTCTTTCCTCCATTTTTCTTTTTTCTTTCATTAAGTTTTTAACTTTAATTCCTGTGTTCCTCCATTCTTCTTAATGATTGCTAGCTAGGATTAATAATTAATATAGAACAGTTGCGAGCACTGACTATGTGCCAGGCTACATTATCTAATTTAATTCTATTTCATAGATGAGGAACTTAAAGCCTAAAGAAGTTAAGTGACTTTTCCAAGCTCGCATGTGAAAAATATGACCCTCAAGTCTGAATTGGTGCCTGACAGGCATTTCAGCTCTATCCTTACAGGCAGAGGCAGTGCTTTGTGATGTGACAGCACTTGCCACATATGGTCAGAATGCTCAAAATCAGCATTCACTTTTGTTTGGAGAACTGTTTTCTTTAACATTTTTTCCCCTAGGAAGTGTGTATACCCAGAAGAACAGATAAAATTTCCATAATCCTGAATGAGGATTTTGAGATTTTTTTTTTAAACAGATTCCTATTTTTTTAAATAAAATTAACCTGGGATTCACATGTTTCCGGAGTTTCTACTTTGTGGGAAAAAGTACAGTCACAATTTATTCTGGTAATAAAGGTATGTCATGGCCTATGGGGATAAAATGCCACGGGGAGACTGAGTTATTATAGAGCTACCGCCTGGCACAGCCAGGCAATGCTCTAGTTTCCAGGTCTCCTCTCCATTTTCAGATGAGCTTGGCATGGGTTGAAGTCACTCATGGGAGGTGTCCATAGCTAGACTGGAGGGATTTTACTTCCTGCCTCCCCATTCCGCCTTTGACCTCCTCTCAGAAACACCGTAGCAGGAAGAAAAATGAATCAGAGTAAGAAAAGAGTGTATTCCTTCCAAAATACACACACATTACCATTTTGGCCCCCACACCCAGCGTATCTTACTCTTCAATCCAAGGGAGCTCTTGGAGTATAGAAAACCCACTGAGAGAAAAATATCTTCAAAGAAAACTCACTTCTCAGAAGAATGTTAAAGTTTGAAGAGCACAGCAGAAAAAACTCCTTGAATTTTTGTTTTCCTTTTTGATTCTATTTCCCTTTGTGAAAGATTGGAGGGAATACTATCTTCTTTTGCCATTCTCCCCATGTATTATAAATATTTGTTCATTTCCTTTTGAATCTTAGAATCTTGAATATCTAAGGTTTCTAGATACAAGGTATTTTAGAAATGCAAACTGTTTGTTATTTATGTTTATTGTTGCTTGTTTTTTAATTTTCAAGTGTATTCATCTTGTTTATATATTTCCTTCTATTAGCTCATTTCTACTTTAATGGCAATTTTATTTTATAATTTAAATTATTTCCTCTGATCCTTATTACAGAATGGGTTACTTTAATGAAAAATGGAAATAATTACTGCTTCTACTCAAGGAAATGTCTTTCTTTCACTCAGAGCTGTCACTTTTACTTGTAAGATAAGATTATTTTAAATGGAATGAAATTCTGTAAAGCTCACTGAACTAAGAAGTAATGGCATGCAGCAATGAGAGGAAACTTGTATTTCTGATTGAAATCACAACATTGAGCATATATTTTACTAGCCTATAAATAATTAAAAACAAAGAACACCACAAAACAGCCCATAAAAGTCTTATTCTCTTCTCTCCTCGCTGGAACTCATTTAGTCATTTAAACTGATAACATGTATAACCTCAAAATAGTTAATAAAGAATATCAACAGAATGCTACCTCACACTCCCAGTAATTCAAAGAATAACAAATGTCATCAGAGACCTGGAGGGTCTGTTGTGGTAAAGGAGGGGAACACAGGTTCTTAACCGAAATAGTAACTTTTTAAAGATTTTGATGAGTCTGTTTCTTGTTCACATTGTTTACAGCTAGCTCCTAGGCTAGTTGATATAAGGGAAGGACCTTAAAATTTCATGTATAGAGTTTCCAGTTGGGAAGAAAACCCACTTAAAGTGTTTGTGATAATTTGTAATGAAAATTAGAAAATGTGTTAGAGTGTGTTAATGGTCACATGAGGAATTCAAACACACTTTTAAGTGGTGTTACTCTGATCAACTATAAGGCAAGATGGAATGGAAAATACACCTTTGTGATTAAATATTTACCTCAAGAGCTAAAACCAGCCACTATCCTATTAATGAGTATAGTAATGATGTTTATTTTACAGAGAAAAATAAAAGTTTAGTGGCTATTTTAGCTTTGTGGGGGAGATACACCAATGAGTTTTTAGATCTTTTGGACATTTCATAATTTAATTTGGCATGTTTTATACTTTTAATTGTAACAATAATTAAAGAAGATAACCTTTAGTTACACAAACTTGTTTCCTTTGGTCATTTCTCTTCCACACGTTCTGCGTTCTTTCCCACCATGGCTCTTGCTCACCCAACCAACCTTTTGGGACATGAATGCTCATGATGGAAAGAGGAACAGCAGTCAGTTGGGAGATAGCACGTCCAGCCTCAGTTCCCTGGTGCTCCCTCTGTCTTCCCTTGAAGCCATCTCTTTCAGCTTCTCTCCCTGGTTTGCCCTACACTCAGTAGAGTTTGGAGTGTGGGAGAGATTTTGTTCCCAGGAAGAAATTTTGCCTACCAGAAGTACTATGCAGGTAGTTTCTCATTAACATTCTGCTGCTTTCACTTGGCTAAGATCAGAAGATGTCCAAGAGGCTTTTAAGGGTATATTTGCAGTTACTGTTATTTGTAAGCCTATAGCAGTATGCCTTTGCTTATGAGTATGTCCATTAAAATGACTCCATTTTCCTTTGGAGAATACAGTGAGAAAAAGAGAAAGAAAACCACTTCTAGTTTGATATATACCCTTAGGTGAGAATATTATAAGCTCACCTGCACTTTAGTCAAACCTTTCAAGCTTTTGCAGGTGATTATTTATTCTTTTCTCAGAGGGAGTGACTAATTGCAAAGTTGAATAACTAGTAAAATTATAAAAAAGAATATGGAATAACCATTATTATAATGAAAATTATTATTGATTCTAATACTTTCATTGGGGGGCTTTATCTTTTAATAAACATTTATGAAACACCTGCTATTTATAATGGGCACAGAGTGGCAAGTACAAAGATCTCTGCCCTTGGAATTTGCAGAAATGTCATGTACAAAGCACAGTGTTATCAGATATTATCGAAAAGGTAGATACAAGAATATGGTAGGAGTTTAGAAGAGAAAGAAATTATTTTCAATGTTGATGGTTGAATTATACATTAAGGAAGTGAAATTTGAGCTGTGTCTTTTTTTATTGAGGTATAATTGACATATAACATTATATTAGTTTCAGGTGTACAACATAACAATTTAATATGGGCATATTTTGCAAACTAATCACCACAATAAGTCTAGTTAATATCCATCGCCATACATAGTTGGAATTTTTTTTCCCTCGTGTGAGCTGGGTCTGGATAGATAATCTAGTGGACATTTATTATTTTCCTTCCCAGCACCCATTTCCCTTTCTTCCTGTAACATCTATAGATTCTTGGAGGAATCCAGCCTTTTCCCACTCTTGGTGCCTGTGGTCTGGGTGGCCTTCTGCCTCCTGTTCCACAGATGGAACATGTAACCCCAGCTAGAGCTATTCAATACTTTTCTTCCTTTTAGCTCTTATTGGTTCCAGGGTTAACAAGTCACCTATGATGATCCAATCAGAATGAATTCAAGAGCTTTTCAGGAACTTTGGGAAAATACCTTCCACTTTCTCCCTGGTCTGAGTATTGTGAAGACATAGGGCTAGATTTATTACAGAACTTGGAGTTGGAGGGACAAAACTGGATCCTGAGGATGTTGTATGAGCCTCTGCATCAAGCCTCACCCAAAGCCTGAAATACTCGTGGATTTTTAAAATTATCTGAGCCAATAAATTATGTTGTCATTTTGCCATTCTGAGACAGAGTCCATATCTCTTGCAACCAAAAATATCCTAGCTAATCTATTCAGTTAGGATTTGGACAGGAAGCAAAGGGATGAGGACCATCTAATCTGCAGGATAGAATGAAAACAAGGTGCCAACTGTAGAAAATGCAGGGATTATTGAGGAAAGGTAGATGGTACCATTTAGTAGAATTTTATAGTACCTTAAGGAGAATAGAAAATATATATATTTTGGTTGAGATTCAGTCATGGGAGGTTTTGAATTCTTGATCAAAAATTTTATTTGGGAGGCAACAGACAAAAATGAAATATTCTAAGTGAGAAGAAAATGTATCTGAGCTTCATGGTGAATGTTGGACGAATTTAATGAGGCAATACTTGGGGGTGGCAGAATAATTAGACATTTGTAATAAGACATAGAAAGTTAATAAAGTAAATGTCATGACATCTCTGCAGAACCAGGATGGATCTTCGCTCCATTTATTTATTTTTTTATTTGAGACAGAGAGAGAGAGAGAGAGAGAGAGAGAGCACACAAGTAGGGAGGGCAGGGCAGAGGGAGAGAGAGAGAATGTTAAGCGGTCTCCATGCTCAGCATGGAGCCTGACATGGGACTTGATCCCACAACCGTGGCATCATAACCTGAGCTGAAATCAAGAGTCAGATGCTCAAGTGACTAGACCACCCAGGTGCCCCCCAAAATTTGGTTTTGATGTCGAGACTGATGATGTCACATGCATGCGTGTGCACACACACACACACACACACCAAGAGGTATAAGAAATTTAATTACATAATGAAGCTTTATGAGGGAGAACAAGGCAGTTCTCAAGGACGTGTGAACCTGACTTGAAGTTTTTATGGTGATTAAGGGGTAAGACCATTGAAAGGATTTTTGCATGTAATTTGAACTCACCAGCACCAAAGAGGAAACATCTGGGCTTTCTTATCAGCTTTCCCAAATAGATATATGAATAAAGCTCTTTGATTTGTTGTAAATAAGGAGGTTCGGGAACACCCAGGTGGATATGCCTTATGATCAGGAGCTTGGGTGTGAGCTTGAGGCATATATTCAGTACCCTCAAAGGTGTGGTGGAAGTAGATAAAATGGCCAAAAGAAAGAATAAGAGAGATAAGAGGAGCAAGAATAAAATTTTTGGAGAATGCCAAGAAATAGAAATCATCTAAATGTAGACAGAGAAGAATGTGGAGAAAAAAGAAGCACTATGGGAGCAAGGGGAACGATATATATTTTCAAATGCTGTAGAGAAATCAAGGGGATGGGAATTGGAAATTGGAGAACTCATGGCTCATTATCTCTGAGACAGAAGATGATTCTGGAATGGAAGGTGTAGGCAGTTTTAGGAAGAGTAGAAGAATGAGTGATTGGTAGATGTAGACTTCTCTTGTTAGAAAGGTAGAGATGATGGCAGATAAATAGAGTAGTCAAAAGAGGAGATAATGTTTTAAACTTTTGAAAAGTTATATAGGGGTGCCTGGGTGGCTCAGTTGGTTAAATGTCTAACTTCAGCTCAGGTCATGATCTCATGGTTCATGAGTTCGAGCCCTGAGTAGGGCTCTGTGCTGAAAGTTTGAAGCCTGGAGTCTGCTTGGGATTCTGTGTGTGTGCGTCTATCTGGCCGTCCCCTGCTTGCACTCTGTCTCTCTCCCTCAAAAATAAACATTAACAAAATTTAAAAAATAAAGAAAAGTTATGTAATGGGCAGATTTGAGCATACTTTGCAAAGAGTAAGGAAACTGATTCTGGAAAGAAAAAAATTATAGAAAGGGAAAGAAATAATGAATTTACATAGAATCAACAAGCAGAAAGAATTGCTTAGGGACATGAGAGATGGGTTGGTTTTGCAAAGAAGAAGAGATACTTCTTTTGAAATAAGCATTAAAGAAATGTGTGTGCATGTGTGCATGCGTGTGTATGTATGTTAAGGAGAGGTTCAAGTATTCCTATGAAAGTCAGGACAAAGGTAGGGTTTAAAGACATAAATGACAACTTTGGGAAAGGGGATAAGAAATAAATTAAAGATAAATAAAAACACTTCCAAACAAAGAAGAGTATCAAATAAAGGGAAATCATATGTTTTCAGTGATTCACTCAGTGGATTCCTCTGATCAAAATATAAAAAGCAGGGCTATGGGGGTCTACCTAAAGTTAGAAATTCACAATGTGAGAAGATGGACAAGTAAACAAGTGAGCTGAAGATTCTGCAAAGAAATTCACTGAAATGATTGGGGAGGGAAGAAGAGAAGGAGGTAAGGGAGGATAGAAGGACCATACGGCCAGAAAGAAAAGGAAGAAGTCTAGATACAAGTGTTCATGAGTAAAGAACTCTTTACCTCACTTTAAAGGACAGGAAGGCATAGGATTTCATAGTTGGAGACTTGTAGAAATGGGAGTGTTTCAGAGTACTGATGTGGTCCCAATCTGGATAGTGGAGTGTGAACAAATATTGCTAGGGTTAAGAATGTTGAAGAACTGAGGAGTTGTCACTGGGTGTGTTGGAGGAAGAGAATGGATGATTGTGAACTAGAAGATCAAAGGTAGAAGTGCGTCCCAAGATTTAGCTACTATAGACAGAATGAGCCTACAGAGGATTAAAGCTGAGCATGACTGGGATTTAAACACAAAAGGAATTCACATCAAAGTAGGGTTTAAATCCAGGGAATTGATGGTCATGGACCACAGAAATGAGGTCAGCTGACAAGTGTTAGTTTCATGGGACGAGTACAAAGAAAGGCTCAGGTGAATCCAGTTGGAGGAATATATCCAGTTAACTAATACCAAAGGTCCAAATGCAAGAGACAACGGCTTGGCTTGGACTACCGACTTCTAAATGATTGAAGATGGAGCAGTGGGGGTGAGGATGGGACATGGAAGAGACACCAGGGACAGGCCAGGGAGCAGCAGATGTCTGTAAACTTGTTTCCAAAGTTCACTTCATCCACATTTATTGAGTATCTACCTCCTATGTGCTACTAATAGTCGTGGAGGTAGTCGCAGTAGTAATCCAACATTTATGATGCTACCTTTTGTAAGCCAGACATCATGTTGTACATTACCTTATCTAATCCTCCTTACAATCCCAGGAAGAAGAACTATTATTATTCCACTTTCTAAAAAAAAGGAACTAATATTTAGATAAACTAAGCCACCTGCCCAAGATCACACAGAGAGAACTAAACCAGTCTATATGACTCCAAGCCCATGCTTTTACTTGTCAGATGGCTTTTGCTTTGCAAATGTTTAGTAGCAAGGAAACAATGACCAATACGACAATTCCTGTTTTAAAGAAAGTTATATTTAACAGGTTGAAGGCTGACTCTCTTCACATTCATCACCGATTTCAGAACATTTAGGAATATTTTGAGAAACATTTGCCTTGATATGATTAGCTTTTAAAAAACTTTATTCCTTAACTAATGGCATTCTAAAATATCCTTTGGTTTGAAGATCCAATTCACTCTGTAGACTGACTATAAACACAAATAAGAACATTGATTTCCTCATTTCATCACCTCTAGAGAACAATTCATAACACACGGAAGTTCTAACTAGTCAATCAATAGTCACTACTTAAATCAGAGACTCAAACAGTAGTCTGTTATTAAAAAGTGTTCATCTGAAGATGACGTTAAATTAAAATAAAGGAACCAACCTGGCCTATGATCTGTATTCAGCTTCAGGAAATAGTCTGGAGGAAAGTGTTCTGTTAACTGTATTTAGAGCTTTTCCTGTTTCTGGTTCCTGCCCGAGGAGAAGTGGGGAAAATCCGATTTCTCAAAAGCCACTTAAGTGTTATTAAGCAATTCATAGAAACAAGGCTAAGCAGTGCTATTGGCAGGGCTTTCCCCCCACTATGATGTACAAATCAAAATTGTTATTCAGCTTCTGTCTCATTTTGGCCTATATTTGACTACAGAATAAATACAGATCTGTATGAAATGTTTATTGCATAGACCAAGACAACCAGACTCATTAATTATTGGAAATGTTATTATCTTACCCATTCTGTAATCCTATTTCTGAGTTAGTTACGTAATTTCACCCAACACAGAAAAGAAAACTTTGACCTGAATTACATTTAAAATGGGCCTTTCGGGGCGCCTGGGTGGCGCAGTCGGTTAAGCGTCCGACTTCAGCCAGGTCACGATCTCGCGGTCCGTGAGTTCGAGCCCCGCGTCGGGCTCTGGGCTGATGGCTCAGAGCCTGGAGCCTGTTTCCGATTCTGTGTCTCCTTCTCTCTCTGCCCCTCCCCCGTTCATACTCTGTCTCTCTCTGTCCCAAAAATAAGTAAACGTTGGAAAAAAAAATTAAAAAAAAAATGGGCCTTTCACGAAATCAGGAAGAAAGATTTTTTCCTTCTTAAGGAATCATAATAGGAAGGCTGTATGTAATAGGTGCAAGTGTGAAGTTGTGGAAGAGGAAATAGAATGCCATTCATTATTCTATGTAATTCAAATACTTGTTATTTTTTAAAGTTTATTTATTTATTTTGAGAGGGAGAGAGAGAGAGGGAGGGAGAAGGAGAGGGAAAGGGAGAGGGAGAGAGAAAACGACTGTGGGAGGGGGAGAAGGAGAGAGAAAGAATCCCAAGCAAGCTCTGCACTGTCAGCGTAGAGCTGGACTACGGGCTTGATCTCACAAACTGTGAGATCATGACCTGAGCTGAAATCAAGAGTTGGATGCTTGGGCACCTGGGTGGCTAAGTCAGTTGAACATCTGACGTTGGCTCTGGTCGTGATCTTGAGGTTTGTGAGTTCAAGCTCCACGTCGGGCTCTGTGCTGACTGCTCAGAGCCTGGAGCCTGCTTTGGATTCTGTGTCTCCCATTCTCTCTGCCCCTCTTCTGCTTGCACTCTGTCTCTCTCTCTCTCTCTCAAAAATAAATAATAATAATAAATAATAATAAAAAAGAGTTGGACACTTAACCAATTGAGTCATCTAGACTCAGTAAGTCAAATATTTAAAGTCATATTTTGTAACTCCAAGTTGAGGTTTCAAATGGATTCTTATTTGTGTTTGTCTATTGTGGTGTTCTTAAATTTAAGATGCTTTTTAGTCCTGGTAGGAATTTTTGAAATCTAGTCCTTCATCTAGATGAAAACCCAAAGCCCAGGAAGGTGTGATTTGCTCAAGATCTCACGGTGGGAGTTCCACAAGTAGAACTTGGAACTCTTGTTTTTAGTCCCAAATTCATTCCATTCTAATGCTTTTTTTTTTCTCCAGGCATGATTCTGAAAATGGAGAGTCTGACTTGTTCATCAGACCCATGGAAATTGTATTGTTCTTTCTCATCAATGAGACATCTGTAGATAAGGTAAGTAAGAGACTAGTGAGATTGCTTTTTTTCTCTTCCTTAGTTAATGGAAATTTCCTTTAAGATAAACAAAGAACAAAATGTGTTAAGCGTCTTGCTTTCTGTATTTTGAGAAAGCATAGAGAACAGGAATGCACATTCATAACCAGATTCTATAACATTTTGCAAAGTACTATTCTACAATGTTGAATTGAAATAATATATACTTATAAGTAATAGCTAGATTTATGCTTAAAATTGAGTGCTTTGCTGTTTTTACAAAAGTCAGCCTCCATATTGACAGGAAAGCATGGTAGACAATGAAGAGTGCTACACAGAGCTCTTTTGGACCAAATACTTCTTCTCTGGCTGGCCATTAGGACCTAAAATCTTAAATTTACAGTCACTTTTTTCCTGGAATGTTAAAAATCCCTTATTAGTGTGCAAATATTCCCAGAAGAGGTAATACTGAATATTTTGCTGTATTAGCTGTAAACTCCTTAGTAAGTATGGGTCTAGCTCTCTTCACCAGGGGAAATTTCTACTGAAGAGGAAGTCACCAAAGATAAGTTTTGCCTACTTAACAATTTTGCCTGGAGCTGAACTTGAGTATTACTATGAATAATAAGTGAAAATAGCTTAAATTCCATTAGTAACATGATTCTAGCCAATAGATTCTACACCAGGAGGGGATGCTATTATAAATCATTATTATTTTATGTTCAGAAAATGAATACATCGATGTTTACAGCAAGGGAAAATGCAAGCCAGCTTTCACCTTTCCTCCTGAGGGAAGTGATGAACTGGTATGCATTTAGAAAATGCTGAATGTCTTCTGAGTCTAACCAACTCCATCCCCTCCTAAAATGTCCATATGTGAATTAGGTACTTTGCAGATTTTTTTAACTCAGCATTTACTGATCTTAAAAAGAATTGCTCGTGTAAAAATATACCTTACCTTTGAAAGAAACCTGTTATAAGAAAAGGTGTGAACAAAATGCATTATGTTTGTCTGACATATTGGAAGTGGCTTATTTCATTCAAAGGTGTTTATTTCGGTTCTAGGGAGTTTTACCATAAGCATCTGTGCCACAAGCATTTTTGTGGCATACATTTTTGCTGCATAACTAATTGGCCATAAGGCAATTTTACTGTAAAAGGTAAAATCATGAAAAATAAGAGAGCCATTCATTAAAAAGGACATAATGAAATGTGAAAAATGAATAACAAGAATTTATTGTGAAATATTTAAATACATTCAAAATGTGTAGTGTAAATTCATGGCAAAACTGCAAATAATTGATTTTATTTTGTAGATTGTACATGAGCACTCAAAGTCTCTCATTATAGTATTATACTTTATTTTTTATGGTTGCAGATTTGTCTCCTCATCTGGCGTTGCACTTTTTATTTTTTCCCTAAAATTTCTTTCTTCATTAATGAAGATACCTCCCATCAGTTCCCAAATATGGAGATGCAGATTTGTAACTGAGCTTTGTATTGTGCTGTGAAAGCCTTTTTTTACGCTGTTTGGCCTTGGAGTATTGTGGCATGTTCATTGATAGACTTTCCAAAGTTCTGTGGGAAATGTGGGTTCAAATGTCTGAGCCACTGTATAGACTATGGTGAGGGCTAGAGTTTATATAATATACAAATGGGGTGTACCTTGTCAGTGGAGAAATAGAACCAAACTGTCAACCAGTTTGATGAAACCAAACTATCAAATGGAACAGACAACCAGTTATTATTATTTTAATCTTCCATTGATTGGCAAAATGGCCAATTAGCTATGCAGTGAAAATGTCTGTGGCAAAAATGCTTGCGGTAAAGATGTCTACACAAAGATGCTTATGGCAAAAATATTGGACATGTTTTCCTTCTCTCTTTTTTCTTTCTTTCTTTCTTTCTTTCTTTCTTTCTTTCTTTCTTTTCTTTATGCAATGTAATTTAATAGGCAGATGGCCAAATGTCCTCCCTGGCAGTGCTCATTTTCTATGACTTTTCTCAATATTTCCTTTCCTAAAGGGACCCAGCACTAGCTAACTAGATAATGGAAATGGAATAAATAAGGGTTTTCTGTGATCCATTTGCCAAAATGTACAAAACTTGAAAACCAAAGTAATTGTCCCTGTGCTTGTGTATCCCTTGTGGGGGAGGAAAGTGGTGAACTGCTTTGTTCTTTACTCAGTAAATCAACTTTACTTAGGTAAAATTAGGATAAAAATCGGGATACAAAGGAACATTTTGTCAGGTATTTTTTATGTTCTAGACATTTAGATGTGTATCACTTTTCTTTCTCCCAAATAACACTAACAATTTGTCTTTGTGTCATTTAGACCCTTCCCAAGTTGCATGCAATCAATGAATAGCGCATGGTGTCATGCCTCAGTGATTCACGTAGTGTAACTCAGATAAATATTTGATGCAAAGATTTGACTTTTTGTTTCTTAACATATTAGTGTCTAAGTGAGAAGAAGATTCTTTAGATAAGTGTTTTGGAGGAATTTTTAGTCAAGATACAAGTGCATGGATTGCCTTAGAGCAGTAAGAATTAAAAAAGAGCACCTTGTTTCATCTTATATATTGAAGGCAGGATATTAACAAGGGGATGGTAATGTTGACAGTGTTTGTCAATTAGCAGACCAGGTAACCAGACTGGGAAGGAGGCCCAATTGGGAGAACTGTTGATTCTAGATGCAAATAGTTGATAAGGTCATCTAATTTTGTATATGTTACTTGGACCCAGGGGCCAGATTCTGTTCTCCTTATAAATAATCATTATTATGTACCAGCTATCAGAACACTTCATACTTAAGAGACCCAAAAACATGATTGGAGAAGGATAACATACTTTTACTGACATTTTTGTCATTTTTCTGTCAGGGTAAATGGATCCTAAGACAGATAGTGTATTCCTTAAAAGGGATTCAATTCTAAAATGAACACAACTCATGACATGGAATAGGAAGGCAAAAGTTTCTTATGAGGGAAATGTTTATTCAACTGATGCCAGCTGAGATGGTCTGAAATTGCCTATCATTTTAAGCCAGTTTGCAGGAAATGGCCTCACATTTTATTCCACCAAAGCCCACACAAAAGTAAAGATGAATTAAAACTGTTGTAGCCTGAGAGCACCTTTGAAAACAAAGACCAAATATTGACCCAATTGAAATGTGGCTGCTCCTTTTCCCTAGAGTAGCTTCTCTGGGTCACAGATTAGGTGCTGTGGCTTCCTTTACCTCTGCGTGGTCCCTGCTGTCTGTTGGAGGCAGCATTGGGCTGTAGCCTCTAGGGCTGCTAATCTGTCACTCTCCAGGATAACTCTATTTCACAGGGATTGTAGTGGCCAGAGAGGCAGCAGGGCCACCCGCTGTGGCCTGATGTCTGAACCTGAGAAGACCCCTCCCTCTTGGCCAGGCATTGACCCTAAAGTCCTGTGCTTGTGGCAATCTTCAGAGACAGCCAGAATGATCTGCATCTTATTTTGCTCTAGTTCATATTGAAGTTGTATTCTGCTAAGTATGAGGCGATTGTGTGAGAGCTGGAGAAATAAGGGAACTGGGTATTATGCGGACAGAGTGGCATTTTGTTTAAAAAGTAAAGGGGAAAATTTGAGCACATTGTCTAGTCCAGGAACTTCAAAATTTTTAAGAAGTTTCTAGTATTCTTTGGCTTCATGATGCTTTTCATGCCATTCTTTTTTCATCAGGTGCTTTGTGAAATCTATAGTTGTACACACACACACACACACACACACAAATTAAAATTAATTTGTCCAGAGAGATTTGAGATAATTACAAAATTTAAGTAGAGCCAATGATGTTTCCATTTAGTCATTTAGTTCAGGCATCATCAAATAGTTACTGTTGTTTTTTTATTGATTTCAAGGAACATTTTTTACCACAAAGTAAATATCAGTAGGGTTTACTCCTTTATGGGGATTTTAGTGACACTTTGATTGGTTCCCTTCAACTCACATTCTATAGTGAATGAAATTTTAGTCTGTGGGATCTTCCTGGTATCCTTGAATTTTGCTGAGAATGGGCTGTTTGGAAGAGCTGACGAGTCATGTAGTAGATGGGGAAGAGATGAATAGCTGCCTTGTAACCATCATAACTGCACTGTAGCGCTTGCTGGGACACAGGATATAGAGACTTGGGTTGAGATATCAAAGTGCCTACATTAGCTTTTAAATAAAAATACCATCTTCCAGTGAGAACAAGGAAATGGGATAATTTTTCAGAGTTGAATGAAATTAAAAAGTTTTTGGGAAAGAGTTTTTTTGGCTTAAAAGATAAAAAGGCATTTATTTTACCATAAAAACATGAATTTCATTCCTTTTTTGGAGTTCATTACAGGCTCTATCCTTTATCAAAATGGACTAGACTACAATGTTAACAGCAAAGCAAGCTGCATTTCTGTCACCAGTGTGGTAAAGAGGACCCAGATAATAAATTGCAGAGCAACATAGTGCTAAACAGTACTTAGCACAATTTAAGATTGGTTGATTTCATTGCTCTTAATCAGATACCAGGAACTAGGAATAAACATAAAAATACGATTTCCAGGAAAGAAATATCTGCCACTTAAACTAGTGAGGTGAAAATTGTCATCATTTAAAACTGTCTTCACTCATGTTCATATCACATTTCCCAAATGGTACTTAAATTATCATTCCTATTTACCACCAGCCTGCAAAGACTACTTTGAACCAAATTTTAATCATGGTTCTTAACCCCAATCTTCTTCATTTGCTTAGACTGCCTTCTGAAACTGGTTGAGCTAATACATGTCTACTTGTTCTGGTTCTCACCAGAGAACCTATCTAGGTTCAGCCTCTCCAAACTGCTTCCCTGCTATATTTCATATACAACTTTCCCAACTGTTCTCACATATATTCAGCTAGCCAATGCCTTTTAACTGAAGTGTCTTTAGAACATTTCTTGTATATTCAGCAGATGGAATACAACTGTTGCCTTTAGCTGTCTCTGACAAGGTCCATGGTTGGTGAGGGTGGATGCATCGCTGAAGGAGCAGGGATAGAGTGAGGGGAAGAAGGTTCTAGAATCATCAGCGACAGTGTTGGGATTTTTTGATGTAGGAGAAGGGGAGAAGGATGAAAATGTAAAGCAAAGTGGATGGATTAGTGCATATTTAATTAGGCATTTTCTATTTTAGGCAACTGACTCACTCAAGATGGATGTTGGCTAGTATTGAAGCTACAGAAATAGAGATAGATCAGGTGCCCTCTTGAGATATGCACATTATTTTTTGTCATGATGCATCTCCTTCTGTTGGTTCAATTTTACTATCCATACCAACTGAACATTTCCTATAGCTATTTACTGTAGACCCTGCTCTTCAGGGTTATTGAGGACACAAAGTTGAACCCTGGATGCACTATCTGTGGGATGCCTCCACTTGTCCTATCACTGGACATCTCTAGATAAAAAGCAGCTCAAATCCTGTGCTGCTGAACAGTAGCAGAGGGTGGGGCAGTTAGTCGCAGGTGGCTTTATCAACATGTCAACACTGCTGATTCAGTGTCGATGTTCAATGTCTCACAAACAAAAAAGAATGGACAGAATACAAGCATTACGGCATTTTTTTGGCAAAGGGGCAAACACTGGAAATTTTGACAATGAAAAAGGTGAGAAATTCTATTGAGGCTTATTCTGGAAGGGATAAAGATGGTTGGAATGCCTGAATCGCATTCTAGATTTTAGACCATGCTGAAGGAGGGGATTTGAGGTATACTTTAGAATTTAAGAAAAGAGAGGTGCTTAGAGCAAGAAAGACACTTGGAGATGAGGAGTGAAGAAGGATGTCACAACTTCTCCGTGTGAAGTTGACCTACACCAAATTCTCTGCCAGGAGTGCCTACAAGGGCAGCTGTTTCTTGCCCTGTAACAATCTTTCACATTCTATAAGGGAAATTGGGAAAGAGGCAGGAGGGATTTTTTAAAATTTAAGTTTATTTATTTATTTTGAGAGAGACAGAGACAGCGTGAGCAGGGGAGGTCAGAGAGGGAAAGGCAGAGAGAAAATCCCAGGCTTCACACTGTCAGCACATAGCCTGATGCAGGGCTCGAACCCATGAAATCACGACCTGAGCCAAAACCAAGAGTTGGATGCTTAACCAACTGAGCCACCCAGGCACCCCAAGGTAGGAAGATTTCATGGGTGGGCCATTTTTACCATTTTTCTTTGTGTCAGGGATTGAGTCATTCCCATGACCTTTCACCTGATGGGCCCTTCTCTAGGTTGAGGCTGTGATTCACATGAAGTATCCTGACTTCCTCTCAAATAAGGACAGATCTTTCATAATTAAGGAGTACAAGAGCTTTAACCAACCCATCATAGGTAACTAGAGACATAATTGCTCACATAGTCATTCTATTAGGATCTTAATATAAGAGTGCAATTTGAGCTGAAAAAAAAAAGGACGAGTCTGAATATTACATGCCTTTTTGCCCCTTAAGGATATTCTGGGAATAATATTCTGGTAAGAAAAAGTAAAATATTGCATTACAAATTTAGTCTACACATGAAAACTGAATTCCATGTGAACAAAATATGATCTTTGTGTGTTATATTGTTTGCAGGCACTGACATTTCAGTTTCCTCAGACACAGGTGACTCTGTTTAGCACTTTATACAGCCATATGTGCAGGTGGATCCTTAATAGATGTTCTTAGTTGATGACTTCTTGGTAAATGTGTGACTGTATGCACTGGCCTTCTTCATATTAAAATGCAGAATTGTAAGGTAGATAACCTTACTGCCTCTAAAGCAAATGATAAGATGCTTAAGATGGTCACATGTGTAACAATTTTCTGGACACCTTTAAAACGATAGGTGTGAAGTCTGGATCAAACCACATACATGTAGAGTAAGATGTGGGAAAGAATTCACACCCTTGAATAAATGTGCTTATATTATTTTATTTTTCTAATTTTGCATTTTTAAATTCAGCACAACTGTTCTAAGACCTATTTTTGTCTTATATGAAGCCAATTAAATTTTAAGCTGGACCAATTCAATAAAAAATGAATTTTGAAAATATAATCAGCTCAGAAAAAGGAAGCTAAATGTGCATTCAGTCAAAAAAATTACACATTTTCTTGCTCTGCTGAGAGAGGCTATTGGGGTGGGATATTCTTGGCATTTGTTCATTTAAAGATAAGGATAACTCCCTTCACACAGCCCTGCAAGCAGGATGCAATGAGAATTTCATCAAAGGCTGTATAATTCTGTAAACATGTTCTTGAGAGTCATAGAAATTCTTACCCATCCTCACATAATTTTGCATGCAACCTTCATGGACGAATCTCCTAATTTGTGTTGGATGAATGATGTCTTTTTCTAATTAGGCAGATGCTTTAGTTTTAGCTGAGGACCAGAAGACAATGTCTAATTGAGCTTTTTTTTGGTGTTTTTGTTTTGGACAGTGCTAGAATTAGCCTTAGAATTTAGTCTCCTGATTGACTCGTGTCCTAATTAAAGCCCAATTTGATTGATTCTGCTTGTGCCTTTCCATAGGAAACACAGAACAACTTCCCACATTCTCAACATGTTGGATTTGCTGACTGCTCCTGATCCCTTTGATATGTTCTGACATTCACAACCCTCCACACAGAAGCCCAGTCTGCAGTGAAGTGTGTGTTTTCTTTAGCTCCAACACTGACAGATCATCCCACCTTACTTTTTATTATTCCTTTCTTATAATATGCATTCAGATGCAATTACAAGACAGGATCTTATGGAGTAAATACAGTGATATTGATAGTTTCCATTACCTTAATAGTTCACATAAGAGAGAAAAATCACTTCCAGAATCTCAGTGAGCCTAAGATGGTCTTTTTCCCTCTTCTTTAGCTTTGAAGGCTTGGAAAGTCCTATTATCCTAAAAATTAAATTGGCTTAGTTTAATGCATACAGATGGAAATGCCTTGTGCTAGGTACAGCTGCCATTTTCATCCTCAAAAGAGAAAAGGGGAAAGTGTCATCAGCTCACCTGCAGCACGTAACTTACGTTAGAAAAGGCAAGCACTGGGGCGCCTGGGTGGCTCAGTCGGTTAAGCGACCGACTTCGGCTCAGGTCATGATCTCACGGTCTGTGGGTTCGAGCCCTGCGTCCAGCTCTGTGCTGACAGCTCAGAGCCTGGAGCCTGTTTCGGATTCTGTGTCTCCCTCTCTCTCTGCCCCTCTGCCACTCATGCTCTGTCTCTCTCTGCCTCAAAAATAAATAAACATAAAAAAAAAATTAAAAAAAAAAAAAAAAGAAAAGGCGAGCACTATGCAGATAGGAAGTCTGTCCCATGTAATGCATCTGCACAAAATAAGATCTCCTTTTCTTTTTTGGAAAAATGGTTTTTCAGTGTAACTCATCACTTGAGTTTTCCAAACATACTTTCAATTATAGGGGGGAAAACATATTTGTATCTCTACTATGGATATCATCATTTGAAAGCTTTCATGTTTGAATAAGGAAGGAATGACATTCATAGAGTCAATCTGTTTAGATTATCTTTCCAACTTTTTACATTAAATATACTGAGAGTCCATCCATCCTCTGGCCCAAGATAAAATCAATCTCTCTCCTGAGGTTCCATCCATTTGTCTTAGAGCATGTTTGGCCCTCTATTCTACTCCAAGTTTATCTCTTTCTACTGAAGTGTAAGGTCTTTACCTTATCTTCGTAGTGTTTGTTTATTGAATAAATGCATGGACTTTTGTGAGTAGATAAAGCATTACATCAACATCTTTAAATAAGGTGTATGTTATACTGTTCCATTCAACGTGCATAGAGCTGAAGACATCCAGACTGGGTCTGACGTTTTATTGCAATGGCCTAATAAATTCATAGTTTCAAATATAGTGCAACATAGTGCATTTTTCATTAGATAATGCAAATGAGGTGAACAGAGAAATGATCACACTTCAGCTTACAGAGGGGAGAGATGCTCACTTCACAAGCACCTCCACCAGCAGATTGCTGAACATTCTCTGAGTTTATTTTATAGTGTGCGTAGGCCCACTTTGCTGGAGGAAGGCAACTGAGCCAAGCTTTGCCAGAAATCTGGAATAAGGCTTATATTGGTACCACAGAGGGAAGCTTTCTTTTAGGGCATCCTGTAGATCTGTTTTGGCTATTTTTCAAGACTGCATTTATGCCTGGGTCAATAACAGGAAAAAATCTGTTATTAATTACTATAATTTGAAAGGAAGTTAAAATTGACCTCCAGCAATCTGTTTTGGCAGCATCAAGACTTTAGCCGCTCAAATCTTTGGAACTTGCCTTAGCACAAATATTATCTGCTGACCAGAGTGGGAAGTTTTTCTTTAGAGATATATCCACCTCCATGTAATTGTTATGATCCGGGAAAGGTGGTGTAAAATATTTTTTTTTCTTTTGTAAATGGAATCCTATTTTAGAATGTTTAATAAATGTTCCTCTGCAAAGGAATCAGCCTTATGGTATAGTAATAATTCACCCGAGTGTAAACTTGGATTTCCAAATATCAATTTTACCTGAAATGACATGCTTCTGTACTTGAAGATAAATAACAGTTTGGTTACAGACAGCGGAATTAAGTAATTTCAGGAAATGAATTACCATATTGACCTTGTGTGGACCTGGGATGACAGCTTGCCAAGATGGGGCCGTTGCCAAGTTCCTGTCTCATTTATGTAATTTGGACTGCACCTATTCTTCTGATTTATGACCAACTTGCTTTGGTAAAACAGATTGTTTGAGTTATATTTAATTGAATGTTCATTTCTTCTACTTCTCCTTTAAGTGTGGGTAACTTCAAAAATCCAAGGATCTACTGGAAGGTAGAGTTGAAAGGACACTTGTCCTTGAGCACTGACATAAGCTCAGAGATTGAAAAACCAAACAAATGATGCCCTGAGTGGAAGTTTGAAATAGATGGTTCCCAGCTTCTTTTCCTGCCATGTGGTGCTGATCTCATATATTCCAGAAGAAGTAGAAAACCTACCCATCATCAGAAATGGAAAACCCATCCATCCCCAGGTTTTGCATATTCATAGGAGCCCAGCATTCAAATCACTCTTAAAGCCACCATCTTCCCATAAGTGTGGGCAGGCACATGAAAATGCTTCGTGGGTGCACAGATATTTGAATCTGGGAGGCTGTCCCAGCCCAAGTTGCCAGACAGGTGGGCACGAGCAGAAACCCCTTTAAGGTAACATGATGTTCTCCTTGTAATCCTGCCCTACCCTAAATTACCTCAGTATTCTGTGTGATCCTCTATAACGGCATTTCTCATGGACTGCCTTGGATTAGAGCTATCTGTGTATATGTCTGTCTACCCCTTTCTCAACCAACCTTTACACTTTCACACAGTGGGAGCCAGGTCTCACACATGTTTTTTATTCCTCACAGATTCTAGGGTTGTTCACCCTGAGTAAGTGCTCTATAAAGGTCTAACTATATTTAATTTGTTCTTCAACTTTCTTAAAAACTGTTTGAAATATATTGTCATTATAATTAAAAATTTTAAGACAACATGGGAAGAACACAGATTTAATTTTGGTCCATAGTAATCTATTCCATACTTTAACTGCACAATAGCCTATGACAGCAGAGATTATGTTTCTCTTGTTTTTATATTCTCCAGCATGATGCACAGTTTCTGGCACATGGTAGTTACTCAAGGTATATTAGTTAAATAAACAAAGGAATTTAGATGTGCCACATGCCAGACATTGTGCTATGGGAGTAAACCAAAACGCACTCTACACTTTAAATGGACAAATTACATGGTATGTGAAGTTTATCTCAATAAAGCTGTTACAAAAAGAAACAAAAACAAGGGAACAACCAACCAAAAAAATAATCAGTATCTACATAGTAGTGAATAAAATGAGAATTTTCCCACTAAGTTTAACAAGAAGTTGTTCACTTAGTCATCTTGGAAAGAACAGTTTTGGGGGTAAAAAGCAGATTTGGGATGTTGGTAAGCAAAAAAAAGGTAAAAACTGAGGCCAAGTATTGATCATTCTTTTAAAATCTTGGCTCTGAAAGGAAACAAATGATGGCAGCTGAAATGGATATAAAATAAACATCTTTTTTGAGATAGAAGAAACTGAGTGGTTTTAATGCCAACAAAAAAGGCTAAAGCTCCAGAGATTAATAGTAATTGGTAGAGAAACATCCCAGGAGTGGAACAAGATGGCTTGAAGGAGAGAGGGATGAGCTTAGACAGAGGAAAGACTCTGCTTCCAGTGAAGCCAGCAAGAGAGGGGAAAAAGAAAGCACCAATAATGTAGGAACTTTTCTTTTTTCTTTTCTTTTCTTTCTTTTTTTTTCTTTTCTTTTCTTTTCTTTTCTTCTCTCTTCCCTTCCCTCCCCTCCCCTCTCCTCTTTTTTTTTTTTTTTTTTTTCCTGAAGGAATTAGGAGTAGGAGCATTTCAGAATGACAACACTGGGCTCAGGGGAGATTGGACCACGAGTGGATATAAGTCTGTATGAATGGGCAGATGTCTCCAGTAGTGCTTCACAGTCCAGGAATAGAATCAAAGGATTCTGATATTTAGGTGAGTCCAATGTTGGAGTTTCACAGGACAGGAGGGATGGTGGAAAAGGGACCAGAAAATTGAAGGATCTCTGGAGAATAATAGGTAGAATGCCTGGAAAGGGAAAAGAGAAGTTGGAAAAGAGTTGATCAGGGTGTAAAATGGCATGGTTAGGGGATTAGAGGAAAAATCAGTTTAAAGGATAGGTGTGTGGGTAGTAAGAATATAAGAAAACCATAATAATAGGAGATTTTAGTCAATAGATAAGATATCATATTTAGAAGACAAAAGAATTTTTGTAAATACTATCCAGAGTGATGATGAAAGTAGGCTGCTAAGTAGGACAGAAGGTCATTGGAATTCTAGAAATTGAAATACCATATATCAGATTAGTGGATGTATGTTATCCTAGGGCAATCATGCCATCCAGGAAGATTGAATAGAATGAAGGTGGAGAGAAATGTTGCAGTACAGGTGCCAGCATGCTCTGTGAATGTATGAGACTGACTGAAAAAATCAGCAGATAACAGTGACAAGGATGGACAGAATGGTCACGTGGCTTATGCCATCTGTGTATTTCATTTCCTCCTAATATTAGAAAAGTTATCCTTGTTGTTTTCTACTCTATAAACATAAATTTTATAACTGGTGGTGATAGCTATGGTTATAATGTAATTTACTGATCCCTTGCTGCATTTAAATTATTTTTAATTCTTCACTATGCCATGGTAAATATAATGTAGTACTTTTTCTAATTGTGCACACATTGGCAAACAAATTTGAAGTCTGTCTTTGAATTCAAACAGTTGTTTTGCTTTTTAACAACTAGTCAAATTTGGTCAAGTCACTTTGTTGCCTGCTTAAATTAATTTAATTCCAACCATTCAGGAGCTAAGCCCTCCCCCGGTTATAGTTTCAGATCCCCAGCTCACCAACAGAAAGTTGTAGATAGATAGGTGGATGAATCCTTAGTACTTCAAAGGCACAATTAGTTATTTTTCTGGTTTCCAAATTGGGAAGAAAATTTTCTGACTTTCTTCTTACCAGGGAATCTGTCAGATCTGATCTGTGAAGTAATTCAAACTATAAATTAGGACTTCAGGCACAAGTACGTGATAGCTATTTGGAGCAATGTATGATTAATGATTACGTCTTGATGAGAAATATGAAGTAAATTTTTGGGTTACCTGCTGGAAAATCAGAATTGGTTCTGTATTTTTAAGAGAGGTGTGTGAGTCCAGAAATCCCAGTAAATCAATGGAAAGCTAGGCTTTAAGGAAGGAGGCAGAAAGTGGTGAGAGAAGGAGAAATTTATGGCAGAAGGTAGACTGCTGAGATTACCAGGGAGAAATTCTCAACCTGAAGTCAGGAGGACGTCCTTGGTGGTTTCATACTGGGAAAGAAGAGGGAAAAGGAGAGAGGGTCAGCACAAGGTTAGCATATTCCAGGAATAGAAACTGGATATTACTATATAAAAAAGGGCCTAGCCCTTATTGAGGGCCTGCTGTATGTCAGACGTGTTAATAAATCACTTTGTTTTATTCTCACAATGACTATGTAGTAGAGGTACTCTCATCAATTAGCATTAGGCTTGGCTGCCTGTAAGAGAAAGCTAAAAACAATGCTGACTTAATCAAATGGGGCTTATTCTCTCAGTTAAAGTAGTGTGAATGAGTCAGTCCAGGGCAGATGTAGCAACTTCATCGTATCACAACCAATTCAGGCACCAGTTTTTCTTCTCCAATATTCTTAGAGTGTGACTTCATTTTTAAGATTCCAAGATGACTGTTTCAGCTCCAGCCATCACATCTGAGTTCCAAGCATCAGAAAGAAGGGATGTAAAAGGTTTTTTCTCCAACTATCCCTGCTTTTAAGAAGTCTTCGCAGAATGTAATTTGGTGTAGCCACTATGGAAAACAGTATGGAGGTTCCTTAAAAGATTAAAAGTAGAACTACCATATAATCCAGCAATCGCAATTCTGGATATATAGCTGAAAGAAATGAAATCACTGTCTCAAGGAGGTATCTGGGAGGTGAGGGGGTGGGTAAAATGGGTGAAGAGAGTCAAAAGGTACAAACTTCTAGTTATAAAATAAATAAGTCATGGGGATGTGATGTACAGCATGGTGACTATAGTCAATAATATTGTATTATATATTTGAAAGCTGCTAAGATAGTAGACCTTAAAAGTTCTCATTATAAGAAAAAAGATTTTGTATGGTGACATATGTTAACTAGACTTATTGTGGTGATTTTTTAAATAATATATACAAATACTGAATCATTTGGTTGTATACCTGAAACTAATATAATGTTGAATGCTAATCGTACCTCAACCAAAAAAAAAAAAAAAAAAAAAAAAAAAAAAAAAAAAGAGAGTGACATGTACATTCTTGTGTTCATTGCAGCATTATTCACAATAGCCAAAACATAGAAACAGTCTAGGTGTATATCCATGGATGAATGGTAAAAAAAATTATATATAGGGGCGCCTGGATGGCTCACTTGGTTGGGTGGCCAACTTCAGCTCAGGTCATGATCTCACAGCTCATGAATTCGAGCCCTGCATCGGGCTCTGTGTTGATAGCTCAGAGCCTGGATCCTGCTTCAGATTCTGTGTTTCTCTGTCTCTCTCCCCTCCCTTGCTCACACTCTGTCTCTGTCTCTCAAAAATAAATAAATATTAAAAAACATATATGTATATATATAAAATCATACAAATGCTACATTTGTGTGTGCATATACACATGCACATAGAAAAATATTATCCAGTCATTAGAAAAGGTATTGTGGCATTATTCACAATAGCCAAGACATGGAAACAGCCTGTGTCCATCCATGGACAAATGTATTAAAAGAGGAAACCCTACTACAAACAACATCATGGATGAAACTTGAAGGCATTATACTAAGTAAAATAAGTCAGACAAAGAATGACAAATAGATACAATATCACTTGTATGTGAAATCTATAAATTCCAAACTCATTGAAACAGAGAATGAATTGGTGGTTGCCAGAGGTGAGGAGTAGAGGCTGGGAGGGAAAGGGATGCTGGTCAAAAGGCACAAACTCCCAGTTATCAGAGGATGGAAAGCATGGTGAATATAGTTAACAATACCGTGTTCTATTGAAAGTTGCTAGAGTAGATCTTAATTGTTCTTACCATAAATTCAAAAAAGAGTAAGTGATGAATGTGTTAACTAATATATTTTTTAGCGCTTATTTTTTTTTATTTTGAGAGAGAGAGAGCAAATGAGCAGGGGAGGTGCAGACAGAGAGAATCCCAAGCAGGCTCTGTACACAGAGACTGATGAGGGGCTCAAACCTATGAACGGTGAGATATGACCTGAGCCAAAACCAAGAGTTGGGTGCTTAACTGACTGAGCCACCCAGGCATGTTTGTATTAACTAATCTTATTACAGTAATTATTTTGCAATAGATACTTGCATCAAATCATCAGATCGTACACCTTAAACTTATACAATGTTATATGACCATTAGATATTGATAAAGCTGGACAAAAAGAAATCTTCCCAGAAGACTCCAATTTTCCCTTACATCTTATGTTTAAGTACTCATATATAAAGCCACACCCAGCTGCAAGGGAAATTTGTCATATTCACTAAAGTACAATATTTCCCCAAATAAAAAACAGGGTTCTGACAGAAGAATGAAGGAGAAAACAAATATTGGGTAGCTAAATAGCATTGAGACTTCATTCTCAGTGCATTGGCCAAAGTCATGTGGCTAACAAATGGAGATATCAGGATTAGGACAGAGGCCTGTCTGGTTTTAGGCCAAGTCTCTTTTCATGATGTGGTAACAACTCTCAACAGAAGATAGTTTTCTCATAAAATTGACTTTTTTGGTCCACGAACCAAAAAAATCAGGGTTCAAAGGGGTTGTGACATGAGACCAAGAGGTTGTTACCTGGGCCTTATCTCCTTAAATAAATAAAGTTAGATCCTGGCCTGCATATCATTTTTCATCTTCAAAATAGTCTTGCTTTTTAGTCTTTGACTGAACAATTCCACTTGTAGAAATTTCACGTATGGAAATAATTAAAATGGATGCAAAGATTTATGTACTAGGATGTTCACTGAAGCTTTATTTATAATAGTGGAAAATTAAAAACAACCAAAATACCTAACAAAGGAAATTGGTTAAGTTATAGAATACTGGAACATCCATATGGTAGAACACATTGCAAACATTAGAAATCACATTCTTCAAGAATATTTAAGGACATGCATGATAAAGCTCATAAGTTATGTTAAAAAGATTAAAAATAGTAATCCCTATGATCTCAGTTTTGTAATATATGTGTATAGAGGCATAACATTAGGAAACCTGGAAGAATAAGCACAAAATTGTTAACAGTGGTTCTTTTGTAGATGATGCGATTATTATTTTACTTTTTATTTATGCTTTTCTGAATTTTCCAAATTTCTATAATGAATATGTATTACTTTTATAATCAGAAAAAAAACCCTTCACAAGTGTCAATTGAAAATATGCTTCCTCCTTAGGAAAACAGTTTTGTTATTCTCAAGATGACTGGCTTAGATGTTTAACACTGTCAAAGTGCTAGCATGAAGAAGGTTATGGCAGATTGACTTCAATAAATATTTATTGAGCGCCAGTCTTGTGTAAGCCACCATTCTGGGAATTGGGGGGAGTAGCCCGGGGGGAGGATCTGAGCTACAAAGATGAACAAGCCATGGTTTCTGCTCCCAGAGAGGTCTTTCTCTGAGAACTGTGGTTGGCATGTAGCGGCCATTGCAAAGGGCGTCAGGCCCTTGTGGGGTGACAGCTGAGGCAGAAAGGCCATGATCTAAGACTGTGTTTAAAAATGCAATAAACATGTAATGTAGTTATTAAAAATGCACATTTCTCATTTGTCTACGTGTCAGGTGTAGCACATGCAGACTGAAGTCAGCCTGGGCTATTCATCAGGAAAGCTACCCACTTGGTCTCCCCACTTGGGTCATAGAATCCCTATTGTGAGAGCCAGGCCTCCCAAGTAAGATAGCCATCTTGATTCCAGACAACAATAGCAGCAACAATTGATGACGGAACCCACTAGGGGAATGAGGATTCTATACAATTTCTGTATAGCTAGTCAAGCGTCATTGTACAACAAATGGACTGCTCTGTGTTCCAATCCATATACTACCATTTATCAGGATTTTGGTTGCCCCCCACCCCAAATCCAGTTTCTTCTTACCTTGAACTGGTAGGAATGCTGAGCCTAGTTTGAGTATGAGAACAATTTCTTTTAGCATCCAACCCATGTTTCTCCGGTTTGAGCCCCCAGATTTGTTTTTCTGTAGGTCTCACAATTCTGCTTTTGACTCTGGGAGGCATGGTCCTTAACCAGCTGGAGGAAATCCTCATCCTTTGTCCCTGCTCTTACTCCAAGTTCACCTTAAGGACCAAATCTTTAATGAACATTCTCAAGGAGGCTTTGCCTTCCCCATCTACTCTTCATATCCCTGCCATCAGTGATTATGGCCTGGGAACTTATTTCTCTGTTTGGTCCTGAGCTGGCTCTTTCTCTCTGAGTATTCTCTAGGCTTCCCCCCCTCCCCCCCCCCCCCCACACACACACAGCTTTTGTGTTTTTATGTTATGTTTTGGTAATGGGAAGGGTTTGAAATGCTTGTACCTTTGAGTGGATAGGGAGAAGGGTTATTCATTTTATAGACCTCTGTCCCACATTGTGTCTGGTTTCAGCAGGGGTGGGGGCATGGAGGCGAGTGAGGAAAAGGAGGTGGTGAGGCGAGTGGTTAACCTTATCGCTTCCAATGTCAAGGGAATGACATATTAACATGCATTTCCTTTGTAAGATTTTTTTTTTTTTTTGGTGAGATCTGGTTTCCGGAAACATTGCACCTGGTCAAGCACACCTGTCTTTTAAAATTATCCTTTAAAACAATTTGGCCAACTCACTACCCTGTTCAATACATTTTTCCTCTAAAAATAAATTGAGAACTCTTTGAACCCTTTCCTTCCATTCTTTCTTCCAGGAAATTAGACCATATGTTTTCTTGGCTTGGAGTAGCTATCCTTGAGTTCTCTTTCGCAACAGATGAGCAGCCTCTAACTTTGCTTGAAGTGCAGGAAAGGTCCAGGCATTTGCAGGAGGCCAAGGGGCAGGGATGCAATATGGTGAGAATTGACGTGCAAATGTCACACGTGCTCCTGTGAACGTTCAGTATATGGCCCTGGTTTACTGCATCTCAGAGCTTTGTGATCTACACTCAGAAGTTGCAAGAGCAGGGCATCATCCTTACAGGATGCTCATTTGCAGCGAATGCTACCAACTACGGGGGCATTTAAATGAGTGTCCTGGTTATCCTCAGACACTTTTTTCATCTATTCCATGGGGAAAATACCTTCCAGGGATGTCGTCATGGTCCACGTAGTGGCACTTAGGAGGCACCGCTGTAGTGAAACAAACTGGGGCTTTCTCTAAGTCAAGTGGAAGGCAAAGGGGTTTTATTTTTAAAGTAAAACTCTGTTTTTAAACTATTAAATATTGCAAATTTGACATCCAAGGAAATAAATGTTTTATTGTTTTGTGACTGAGATCTGCTATTTTCTTATGCTACAGTGAAAGCTCACTGTGAGCAGCCCTCGGGGTCCCCAGTGGTGGAGCAGACATAGTTTGGGCTTCCAGGTCTGTTAGGCCTCAGTCTTACTCTTTCTTCCACCTCTTAGGAGCTGTGGGTTCTTGGACAAGCTAAATCAACTTCATATCTCAGTTTCTTCCTCTGTAAAATGTGTTTTCATCATTTCATCTTTTTACCCTGGGCGCCAGGGCTGTGTTATCCCAAACTGTGTTTCTAGTAAGAAGTATCCCCAGGCTTCCTGCTTCGGCAGCCTCTGGCAGCCCAAGAATTCCTAGTGAGGGCTGCACCCCCACACCCAGGGCTCTGGGCAGCCACCACCTGGGCTATATGCCCTCAGGTGGGCAAATAATCTTCCTGCCAATTAACTACACCATTGTGGCTGGTAGTTAGGTGGGTCTTTATTCGAACAGGTAAAATGTAGTCTTGATAGCTCAGGGATTCTAAATAAACCAGCTTTTTGTATTTGATTATAGTCATTTTGCATTGTCCTTTATGCTTGGGTAAAGGATAAAGAGCATTCAAGTTTCTTGGAATGTGTTCTAAATCAGAGGGGGAAGGAAATGGGAGAGGGGGGCCCTCAGGAGGAAATGTTCCAAGTTAATTTGGGTGGAAAAGGCAGCACATGGCATCCCGGAGTACCATGTGGCTCCAATCAGAGCATGGTGGCTGTTAGCACTTTGTTTTTTTAAGCTGAGTTGCCTTTCTGTTTGTGTGGGTAACGTTTGGCATGACACTGTTCCAAAGCATTTGTTTGAGACATTTCAAACATAGCAATTTAATGAGTGGCAATAAAAATATCTTTATTCAAGCAATGTCTTTGGTTATTCATATAGTATATATATGTATTCATATTTTGTGGCTTTCTGGATGTGAAACAATTTGAGTTCCGAGTGTAATTGCAGGAACATGCACCATAGGGAAGTCGCTAGGAGCTAGGAAAAAAAGACCAGGGCTGCTGTTGTAACACTGTTGCAGATGGTTAATGTCCTAAAAAGCACACCCCTTTGTAGATGAAGGGTGCGTTTGTGAAGCTGCCAGTCCATCAACTTACCTGTAGGTTTCCTCATCAGGCAATGGTGGGGGTATATATTTTTCTCCTAGCACATCGATTCAACTTGTGTTATACTTCATACTGTAGATGGATTACTTTGATAGGCGATTTTTAAAATGTCGTGTTAAGTGAAGGACGATGATGTGTTTTTAATTCTAAAAGACTAAGGTTGAATTTTTGGAAAACTGTCATATGTGGACAGGGACTACACTTAGAATTGTGCCATCACTACAGAGACCAATATTTATTATTCCCACTTATACAATTGTCACTCAGCCCCAGACATGTATCACGTGGTTAGATAATGCTGGAGGCATAGATCACTGAATAAAATGGAGGTTAAAGTACTTAATCCTTAGTTTTTAAGTATATCTAATGGTTTGGAGGTATCTAGGACATATCCAGGCAATCCATCGGGGATTTTTCTAGACATCTCTTGAATAACCCTCATATGTCTATGATTGGAGGACAGAGATGATTTGCCTGGTGGCCTGACTTCACAGGATTTGGAGGACTGAGGATTGACCTTTCTCAATCTCAGGATAGGCCCTGCAGAACATGTGTATAGGATTTGTCCCATGTCTGGGGGTGGAGTGAATTCCTATGCCTTAATTGGGCCAAAAGATTGCCCGTCCCAAGATTTTGGGACCGAGACTGGGGAAATGAACTCTTTTGAGCAGTCCTCACTTCCAACCAAAGCAGTCTAGAAAAAAGTAGTGATGAAATACTTGGGCAGCATTTAAAAAATCTGTGTTTTACAATTATGGGTCCTAAAAGATACTAGGGGTCCTGAAAGATACTGGGGGTATCCATATCCAAATAAAGTTGGAAACTGCTATATACTAGGTTCTTTTTTGATATTCAAAATGAACACTAACATGTGAAAGCTCCTGAGAAATCAAATGCAATCAAGGAATCAGTTTTATTTTGTTCAAGATGTCATTTCCCAAGCTTATTCGACCCTGGAATCCTTTATTTGTGTAACCATATATTAGAATCCTGTGGAATGTTCTTTGGAAACTATTGCACTTCGTATTTCACTTAAAGCCAGGAATAAGACAAGAATATTTTCTATCCTCTCTAGAACTTCTTCCTTATGCAGTAAGTTGGAGAAGGAGTTTGGCAGAAGGAGGTATAGCCACTGGAAAGGAGAAATTAAGTAATCATTATCTGCAGAAACCCCAAGATAATCAACTAGGAAAAAAAATAGATGTAATATGAAAATGATTACAAGGTAGTGAGATACAAAATAATCACCAAAGCCAAAATCTTCCTTGTGTACGAAAGTGACAATCAGGTAAAAAAATATATACATTTGGGAAAAGATTCTAACTCATAACAGCAACAAGAAAACCCAACTTCTGAAAGGTAGCCTTGCAAGAAATATGTGTGATTTACATGAAGAAGACAAGCAAATATTGCTGAGGGAACAGAAAGGCAAATGTGAATAAATGAAAAACCAAACCATGTTCCTGGTTAGAGACAATAAATGTTGTATAAAATATCACTTGTCCACAGATCTACTTACAGATTGAATTCAATCCTAATCAAATCCCCATGGGGTTTGAATTCTGAACTGAACTGGGAAAATCTCATAAATTATCAAATCCAATTGATTTTCTCTCTTAAATATTTTCTGTGTCTCTCCACATCATATCATCTCTTCTGCAACTCAGGCAACTGCGATTTCTGGGACCTAAAAGGTCCACCTTGTGACTACTGCCTCCTTTATTTTTTAACCAATAACAGGAGAAATATCTGCTCTTACAGCTCCACTGCTTAAAATTCTTCCATAGCTTCTTACTGCTATTAAAATAGAAGCTCCCTTCTCATGGTGCTGTAACGTAGCCCTCTTTGTCTGACCTCACCAGTTGCACCTGGGCTCCTGTGCCTGACACATACCATGCTCCAGGGAAGGGGATTTTAGTTCACAGAATGCTAGTGTGTTTGCACCTCAAGCAAGGTCTTTGTTAGTCCTTCTGTTTGAATCTCTCTTTCTCTTCCTCTTCACCTGGTTAAGTCTTCCCTCTCTCTAAGCACAAGTTCAACATCATGTATTTCAAGGAAGATTTCAGTACACTCCTTTTGTTTAATTTTATGGCTGAATACTTCCTTCTGGAATGTATCACAATCCTAGTTAATAATGTTGTAATGGTGTAATTAACCATTTAATGACTGTACATCCTGCTAAAATATAAGGCTTAAGTGTGCAGAGACTCTTGTCTTACTCACCCATATATTATTTTGCTCATCACAATCCCTTATATTAGCAGGTACTCTAGTTTTGTGGAATAGTGAATGAAAATAAGGGGAAAAATTATTACAGAGTAGCAGAGGAACTGCAGTAACAGGTAAATGCAACAAAATTTTGAAGATTATAATATATTGCCTGTATTAGAACCGAAAGAAACATCACTGAAACAGAATATGAACCACAGAAACAAACCCTAGTATTGGGTAAATTAGGTATCTAATAGAGTTAACATACTACTAGGTAAAGTGAAATTTATTTAATATATGATGCTAAAATAGTTGGTTAACTCGGATTAAAAATATAGGACTCTACCTCCCAGATAACAAAATAAATTCCAAATGAGAGAAAACAGCATTTTCTAAATGTGTTAAAAAACAAACAAACACACTAACCAGTGGGCTATTAATATGGTTAACAAGAAAAAAAGTAGTTCTATGGCTACATAAGTTTGGGAGGTGTCAAACTGAATGAAATTAAACCGGTTTCCTTACTGCAAAAATTCTAAAAATGATGTTAATGTGTATTGTGAATTTACAAGCTGTATTATAATGCAGCATTTGGCATCACAATGTAGAACTATTTTTTTAAGTTTATGTATTTATTTTGAGAGAGGGGAGGCAGAGAGAGGCAGAGAGAGATGGAGAAGAGAATCTCAGCATGGTTGTGGGTCTTGAGCTCATGAACCATGAGATCATGACCTGAGTTGAAATCAAAATCAAGAGTTGGTCACTTAACTGACCGAGCCATCCAGATGCCCAGGCACCCTTATGTAGAATTATTTTAATTTTCAAATACAGCACCAATTAGGGAAATTTGGATTCCAAATTCTCAAAAACTAGAGTATAATTTCAAGGAATATTTTTATAATTTTACTGGTAGGAAAGTCTTTCTGAACATAATATCAAAGGTAGAACTTCAAAATATATCATTAAGGGTCCTTTGATTATAAACAGCAGGAAACCTCTCTGATTAATTGAGTATACGAGACTGTAATTTTGTTTCCGAATGTTTTCTATCTCTCCTTTGGGAAAGTTAATACTTTTTTGCCTCTGTAACATCTGCCTTGGCCATGTGACTTGCTTTGACCAATGACAAAGTGATGTGTACCACATCTAGGCAGAACATTTCAGAGGGATTTAACTATTTTCCCTGGCCCAGAGGTATGGACAAACATTTAAATTCTGTTAGCTAGGGTCCTAAGTGGCTCTGAGGAGCAGAACTTTCTTGCCAGCAAGAACTTGAGTGAGAAATGAACCAGGTGAGGTTTGTCGGAGTCTTTGTTACCTTGGCATAGCCCTGCTTACACTGACTGGTTCATTAAGGATAAAGATAGTCATTGCATTAACATCAGGAGCTCACAGAGTGGATGGTTGGGAACAAGCAAGCTTGGGGATGGTGGTTACCATAAGAACTTGGAGACTAGGATATCAATATTACAGGAATGATTTTGTAGCGGGAAGTAGTATGGTCAGGGCACTTCCCCTAGAGTTGGATGATTTCTAACCTTTTTCAGTTTCTTTGTTCCTCAGCTAAAATTTTTTATTTTAATTCACATATTTAAATTTAAATTTAAATCACATATCCACCGTCTGGCTAAGAGAGGTGAAGCTTCTAATTACGGTCCCACCTGACTCTATCCATTGGGAGAGGAGAAAGAAAATTGGACGGCTGCCAAGAAAAGGAAATGGATGCCAGGAAGTCAAGATACAAATATTTGCTAACCTAAAAACCAATAGATTTGACCATTAAAAAAAATGAGTACATCAAGAAACACCTTTTGATACAATTAAAGGGAAATTAAAAATTATTTAGCACCTGTGTGAGAGCCAAAGACTGATACCCTAAAAATATAAATATACAAATGAAAAGTAAAAGGAGACTCTCTCAATAGAAAGAGAACCATGCAAAGAAAAAATATAAACAAGAACTTCCAAAATATGAACTGTAAATAGCCAGAACATTTGAAAAAAGGAAGTTTAATTGACCAGTATTCAAAGAAATGTGAATTAAAGCAATGAGTTATTTTTAGCTGTCAAATTTTTCAGAATTAATTCTGTTCTGTTTTTTAGAGGAAACTTTTCCTGACTATAATCAGATTACAGAGAGAACAGTATTTTTCTCATACTCTATGATGAAACATAGAGTTCAGAATCTATGTACAGAACATATATACAGAATCTATAGAGAGAACGAGTAATTTATACTATGTATATAAGTATATATTTATGTATATGGTATGTATATATATGGCATACATATATGATGTGAATAATAGTGCTTAGACTCCTTTTTCCACTTTGATAAAATTAATCTGAGGAAATAGCTTTAGATTTAGGTGATTTATTCATAGAAATATTTCTGCATCATGTATAATAATGAAAAATTAGAAATAACATTAATGGTCAATGATAGAGGATTTGTAAAATAAATTATGGCTTATCTGTATGCTGATGCAGCAATTAGAAATGATGTTTTAGGAAACTATTTATGACATGAACGACTGTTTAAGTTATATTATTAATTATGTCAGAAAACTATGTGATAAAACAGGTACTATAAAATCCCAGCTAGATAGAAAATTGTTTACTCTGCTGATATAATAAAATGATAATGAATTTGTTTTGGGACACGGACTTTGGATGAAGACATAAAAGTTTTTCTTTCTGTTTTTCCTTATTTCTCAGCTGTTCGATAATGGTAACTTTTGCCAATAAAGCAATGCCTAATAAATGTTAATAAAATGTATCACTTTTAGTACATTTTAAGAAGCTATATATTAACATAGTAATTTTTACTGTATAGTTTATTAATACAAATAATATTGCCCACAGGTTTGCTTTAACATGCACTCTCCAGTAATTAGGAATTACAATCCACAAAAATATTTGTTATCCCTAGAAAATTTCTATGTGAAAATTGAATTTAACAGGGATATTTCAAGTGTTTTCATGAGTCTAATACCATCATATAAGGTGGTGTATGACTCCCTGGAGAAACCTACAGCAGAGAGAGAAGATCTTCTATGCAGAGGAAGATCAGCCTTATGGAAAAGAAAAAAGTTGATACAAGTTTTACCTGGAGTAGTATACCAATGAAAACCTTTCATTGTTCACACTCACGGGAGAGCGGTTTCTCTATGTGAGGTTTATAATGAAAGATCTATAGTTCTAGAAATTTTATTTTCAGGTTCTCTCTTCCCCAGCAAACATTTTTTGCCCAATGTTTAAAAGAAAGATACTGTTTTTAAAAATGATCTGATACTAGTTTTCGGAAATTTCCTTCTCCTTTGAAGAATGCATATAGGCTTGTTTGTTTCTAGGAGTCCAGGAGACTTACTTCTCCATAGACTCAAGCTTATATTTACTTTATACCTCTGATTTTATAACTATATGACAATGGATGTTTCTTCAGAAATTTCCTGGTTTTGCTTGTTTTTAGGTCACTGCTCCAGTCATCACCAGTAAAGCAGATATATAAGCAAATGTGTCCCATATTCTACACTTAGTTATAATAATGTATATCACACAAAAGTGAAATAAACAATACAAGGTTCCAGTTGATAAAGTGTTAAATAAATGACATATGCAATAGGGACTATTAGCATTCTAAGGAAAGCAATCAAAAGAGACTTTAAAGACTATTGTTTGATAATATACAAATATAACTCAAATTTCTGTTATAAACAGAGCATAAGCTATATGGTAAATCTATATTTAGAAGTCTATTCTCAAAAACCACTGTTCTATGGTAGATTCCACAAGTGAGCTATATTGTCTAGGAGTAATTTACTTCAGGCAATAGATACATTCCTAAAAAGTCAGGTGAAAGTGTTATTTGATGAATTAAAATTATTTCCATAACATCAGTAATTTAGAATAATAACTCCAGGGATATTCTAGTAGTCATATGTAAACTTAAAAAAAAAGTCAATCTATTTTCATCATTAGAGAAAAATGAAAATACAGAACCACATGATTAAACTTGCACATTTCTCTCTAGAGGACCTGTCACTGATCTTTAGTTAAAGCCAACTCCCTCACTTGTCCACTAAAGCTTATCCTCTCTCAAACTAGGAAATTGGTCTAAGAATTGGTCTTCCTCCCTGCATCATCATTTTCTCCTGTCCAGTGGATTATTCTTGTCAGCACACAAATATGTGACTATTTCTCTCATCTTAGAAAAAAACAAAACAAAACAAAACAAAACAAAACAAAAAAACAAACAAACCTTTCTTTAGAGACCACTTCCTTTATTGGACCACTCTGTTTCTCACCTTTTCTTTAAAAAAGAAACTGAGAGTTCCCCATACACACTCCAGTTTCCCTCTACTCATTCTATCTTGTACTGTCTTCATCAGGTTCTTGTACACACCACTTGGCCAAAGCTTCCATTATCAAGGTCACCAATGACCTGCATGTTGCTAATCCCAACAGCCAATTCTTGGTCATCATTTTACTGGACCAACAAGCAGCATTCGACATAGTTGTCGATACTCTTTTTCTTGATGTATTTTTTGACTTGACTTTAATCCTCTGCACGTTACTTTTTTCCCTTCCTTATTAGCCAGTTCTTAGACTCTTTCACTGGTTTCTCTTTAGGTGCAAACATTTCTAGGGTTAAACATTAAAGTATTTTCAGGCTCAGACCCCAGATCATTCTTTTCTTTACATGTGTATATTGGCTTTATAATCTCATTCAGTTTCATAGCTTTAAATACCATCTATTCACTGATCATTCCCAATTTATACCTTTGGCTGTAACCTCTACTGTGAACTCCAGACTCTGCATCTGGCTCTCTGTGTAGCATTCTACTTAGATGTCTGCTGTGTACATAAAACCAAACAAGTGAAAACCAAAGTTCTTGCTACTTCCCTTCAAACCTGTTCTCCTCATAGTCTTAACATCCCATCCAATGGACACTACTTCCTTCCTGTTGCTCATCTTTAATTCTTCTCTTCCTCTCTTATTCCAAATCTTATCTGCAAGAAAATCTTACAGTTCTACTTTCACCATTGATCGTGGCTGTGACTGTTTTTCATCAGTTCTACTGTGATGGTCCAAGCCACCACTATTGCTTTTCTAAGAGCAATAGCTTCCTAACTGATATCCTTTATATCCCTCCTCTACTTCCACACCCCAACTACACTCAACACAGCAGCCAAAGTAATCAACAAATCCACTTATGCCACATCTCTGCTCAAGCTCCCCAATCTTTTTTGTTCACACAGAGTAAAAGCCAAAGTGTTTGAAAGGCCCTGGAAGACTACATGCCCTGTCCCTCCTCCCTATTATCTCCTCAACTTCATCTCCTCCCTGTCTCCCTGCTGCTTGCCCCATTTCAACCACACCGGTTTCTTCTAACTCCTTTAACACAGTGATCAGACTCCTGGATCAGAGCCTTTGCACCGGCTTTCCCTCTGTCTGTAAAGTTCTTCCCTCACACATCAAAGTGGGTCATTCCCTCACGTTCTTCTCTTTCTTCATGGGTCACATCCTCAGTGAGGCTTTCTTGGGCTATTTCAACTAAAATGACAAATTTCAGCCGAGGTTTTTTTTTTCCTCTTCCATCTCACTTTTTTTCTAAGTGTCAATACTTGACTATATTCTTCACAAAGTTAGACATGTTAGGCAGCTTGTTCTTTTCATCAAATCATTCCTTCACTTATATGTTTTAAATCCCTCAATGAGTTGAACATGGGATTTCAAAGATAAATAAGACACAATCCCTGCTTCCAAAAACTTTATAGTCTACCGAGAAAGAGTAACAAATAAATACAGAGAAGCATGATCTCACTCCTCACACACTATCCTATCAGATCTTCACCTATCTTCTATTTCTAAAATAGAAGTCAATATGATTGTGAATAAATTGGTGTTATTTTTGTCATTTGAATCTTTTTTGTGAGGAATTATCTTGTAAATATAATCATTCTCTAGTTAAATCATAGACTTTTTAAAAAATCTTTTTTAATCTTTATTTATTTTTGAGAGAGAGAGAGAGTGCGAGTGGAGGAGGAACACAGACAGAGGGAGACACAGAATCTGAAGCAGGCTCCAGGCTCCGAGCTGTCAGCACAGAGTCTGACACAGGGCTTGAACTCATGAACCATGAGATCATGACCTGAACTGAAGTCAGATGCTTAACCAACTGAGCCACCCAGACTCCACTCAATCATAGACTCTTATACTGGATGGGCCCTCAGATATGTCTCATAGAGTTATCTTACAGATCTGAGGAATTTGCTGCCCAGAAATAATGTCGTTAAAATAATAATGATAATAATACCAATTTTTAATTGAATATTATTATCTATATACTAAATATTATGCTAAGCATGTTACATGTATTATCGCATGTAATATTTATAACAGCCTCATGAGTGGCATACTATTACTCTCTCTCTTTTATAGATGAAAGAAACCTGAAGCTCAGGGAGTAATTCACGCAAGGTCGCACAGGTGTAAGTGGTGGAGTCTCTGGTCATACCAAGGCCTATCTTATTTATTAAGCCCAGGCTCTTAAAAACTGAACATGCTGCCCTTGCCCATAGAGTTTTGTAAGTAAGTGACATATTAGGAACTGAAGCCCTTTTTCCGATTTCCAGTCCAATGCTTTTTCCACAGAAAATTAGTATTTTTGTTTCCAAAATGAGTTCTACGGTGATTTTGTTTATTTTTTTGTATATTGACATTTATAGATTTAGTAAGTCCTACATGTAAACAACCACGCTATTAAGTATACTATGGCCATCCTTTCTCATCCATTTTTTAATATTTATTTTTGAGAGAAAGAGAGACAGAGTGCGAGCAGGGGAGGGGCAGAGAGAGAGAGGGAGACGGAGAATCCGAAGCAGGCTCCAGGATCAGAGCTGTCAGCACAGCAGACAGGATTCGAACCCATAAACTGTGAGATCAGGGCCTGAGCCAAAGTCAGACATAACTGACTGAGCCACCCAGTGTCCCTCTCATCCATTTTTTAATGATCTAAGAATAAGAGAGCAAATAGAGATGGTGTTGCATCTTTATAACAATGTAAATAGCTTCCTTTATTTATATGCCATTAAGCCAACAGTCTGAAAGACAGGAAGACATCTTAAACAGTTCAATAGTACAAGAGCAATGAAGTAGCTCTAATACATCAATGTATAGTGCACATGACTGTTTACATGCAAACACATACTGTAAGCACGGAACTGTTTGCGATAGCCAGAGAAAATCATCATAGAAGTTTTCCTTTCCTTGCATCACTCAGAAAACCGTTTACTCTTCTTAATGACAGAACAATCTGTGTATTTTTGTCATCACAGTAAGTAGCTCTAGAAAGCATTGTAATAACATCAATGGAAGCACAGTATGGTAATGTAAAATTAATGAGCAAGATGGCAATCTCATTTTTAGGCAAATCGTACTTTCTAACACAGTGCACTCTCTCAATGAGCCTGTCCTTGGGAACCGGAAAATGCAGGGATTGTGGTAAAGTGAGCATCTGAAGAGGTGGGAGCAGCTAAGGAAGATGGTTGTGACTGATAGGCGGTGCACAATGACTGCACATAAGATACAAAGAACTGTACACTGAGAGAATATGCATTTCCTCTTTTTTAAATGTTTATTTTTGAGAGAGAGGGAGACAGAGTGGGACAGAGGATACAAAGCAGGCTCTGTTCTGACAGCAGACAGAGCTGGATGTGGGACTTGAACTGACAAACCATTAGATCACAACCCGAGCTGAAGTTGGATGCGTAACTGACTGAGCCACCCAGATGCCCCTGCATTTGCTCTTTTTTGAATTTATTTGTTGATTCTCTCATAGTGGTCAGCAACATGATCAAAGCTTAACTGACTTGTATTTAGTAACATAAATAACTAAATAAAGTAAGTAAACAAATATATAAATGGCCTCCTAAAGTGTTTCTGCTTTCCCAAAGTGGTGTATATTCAATGGCTAGTAACCAGCAAAATGCATAAAGATCTAACCTTGCTTCCCATCGTAATTATCAATTTCATCATTGAGCCTGAGATTCCGATTTCCTTTCCTAGTGTTGAGATCCAGATCTCTTAATAAATACTGAACTGCAATTTCAAGGAGACGGGCTGTGGTGAGCTTTTAGACTCACTGTTCCAGAGGAGTTAATTTGCAGGAAATCAAAGGAGATTGGGAGGAATCTTTACAAAGCAAATGCTTGAAAAACAGTGTACAAACTGTGTTCTACCTCAAAATAATCCAGGAGGATTGATCTAATTGAAGCACATGGAGTAGTATGATGTGATATTCCATTTAGGTTTGGTGTGGTTTCAAACAAAACACTGTTCTGTAGGGTTTGTCTTAATTGCTACTTAATTTTCTTCTTTAAATTATGGCCTGTGGACCAGTAAATGAAGATGATGAAAACTGTTAGTGAATGTAGTCAAGTAGCTTTAAAATGCTTATGTTTTTAAAATTTTTATATGCCAACTATAGGAAATGGAAAGCAAAGGTGTATGTGTAAATACAATAGAAAATTATTTGTTACATAACTGCCCGGAGAAAAGCACTCTTGATATTTTGGTATAGAAATCACCTAGTCATTTCACAAGGTATTTGCATTCATCATAGTACAGGGTTTTCTTCCTTCTTCACATGCTCAATCCCATATTGGCACTCAGCCATATAGGTTATAAGTTATTACACAAAAAAAGAGATCTTTCATAAGGCTGAGAAAAATCAGTGACTCTTAGCACATTGTAGTTATGCTAAAAGATGGTCCACTTCATAATAGAAGCTTTTTTTGTTACCTTGTAAATATTTTACCTAAGGCTCGATTGGAATGGGAAAGCCCAGCTGGAAGAAAGAACCTGGGGAATAGTGCCTTGTTTAAGTGACTCCCTAAGGGAATTGGGGGGGTTGCATGTAGTGGGGGAAGAGAGGGAGCTTGTGCTCACACTCCCTGCCCCTAGGAGTTCTTTGTAGGGACTTGTAGGTGGTGAAGGAAATAAACAATCTTGTGTACATCATTCTCTAAATTCTACTGTGTGCTTGAGAAACTAATAATCAGAGCTATCTCTTAACGGGTTGTACCTTTAATCCATCCACATGTTAAATGCCTAGTAAGGGAGTACCTATGTGCTGCTTACACAGTTAATTTGTTCATCAAAAAATACTCATGCCGTGCTTACTCCACGTGAGTCACTTGTAACTGACACACAGACTAGACTGGGCGTTTAACTGCTGTCAAGAGCTGGGCACAGAGTGAGAGAATGCAGGAATAGCAAAGCCAGCAGGAGCCATCACTGGCCAATAGAGATCATGCTCTCCACACACAGTCGTGTACTTATTTTTTCTTGATTCAGGACGATATCATGAACATTTTCTCTTGCCTTAAGCTCTTCATAGGCACCACTTTAAAATAAGGCTGATTTTATTTGTAGATGTTTCATAATTTATACAATCATAACCTAACTGTTGAACCATAGAGTTTTTCCTAGTTGTTTTTATATTGTTTTATTATAACAAAGAATTCCTCATTAACAATCTTTTTGTTGATATCTTAGTCCACAAGAATCATTTTGAATGTAGAAATTGGATTGTTGGGCCAAACGAATGAACCACTCTTTTTGAACTTCTGATACACCTTGCCAGATTTCTTTCCTGAGAGGTTGTACCAAGGCATATTCTTTGCAGCCGTATTCAGAGTGACTAATGCCACACGAGGTGCTCTCCCCAGGGTCAAGCCACAGTCAGGGTTCTTCATGTAAAGTAAGCATAGTCTCCTGGCATATCTACTGACAGAGCTCATTCAGTTAACTCACACACAATGCCTGTTCACTGGGATATATGGACATTGGTTCACCTCTCCCCCAGCAACCTTATGATTGCTCTAGATATGAATAAGTAAAGGTTACACCAATGACATGCCAGGTCATAGTGAATCCATGTCTTCATAGAAAACCGCTAGAGCTTTCTGGTTAAAAATAAATAAAACAACAAATTAAAAAAAATCTCTTTATCTGGGAATACCACTATTGAAAAATTCTAAATAACTAAAATGTAATTCATTTGATGTTACAGGTATACTAAACACGATTTAATTTTGGATGATTTAGAAAGTACATATTAAAGCATTCTCTTTTTCCCCATGCTTTAGACATGTTAGTCACTTGACCTGTAATGGCTTTCTTTTCATTTGACAAAATCTTACTCATTTTTCACAATCCAACTCTGTGTTTCCTCTTGGGGGAAGCAATCTGTAATCTCTCCTCCCCTCTTCAACTCTTTTTCTCTCGCTGCTTCCCTGGCAGAGTTTGGGGCCACTTCCTTCGTGTCTTGCTATCACACCTAGAGCATGCGTCTGTTAAATATCTACCTCATGTGAAATGCTAGTTTAGATGTCTATTTCTCAGCCTAGATTGAGAATTTACTTAGTGCCATGTCTTGTCCATCTTTTTATTCCTAAAATTTACTGCAGTATCTGGCAGTTGTCAGATGCTTGGACAAATAACCAGTCTCCTACCCTGGATGCTAAAAGTGTCCAGGTGTGGCTGAATTGCTTCTGGAATGGCATCATTCACACTGTTGTTCCAAAAAATCAAGCAATATCATTGGTCTGGATGTCATTTGTGTCTTAAATGTATAGAAACATTTTGGCATTTTGAACATACCAGCTTTGATGCCAGATGGATGGTTCTTTACTCATCAAGCACAAGTAGCATCTAAAAAAATCTCTTTTCAAATTGGTATTATCACAGTGGATAAACTTCCATATCTTTGAGACGGGTACCTAGGAATTTCTCAGCGAACACCTACTTCTCTTATCAGTATGCCAGAGCCAAAAAACAGAAATGGTAAATCTTCCAAAGGTGGAATAAAACTCACATGAGCATTTGGTAGAGTTGATTGTGAAGATCTTGTTTCATTTATAGTTTATGTGTTTTCATGTGTCTTGTTTTCCTAGACTTAAGTTGACATTTTAAACTTAGTGGTGGTATAAAAATTTTGTTGCAGAGAAGCTTGCTAATTGCACCTAAAAATGGTAGGATAGGAGTATACATATATAGCTACCCTGGTATAATTGTGAATGAATTTATCTAAGGAAAACCTTGCTTTCACCCAGTCTACCTAAGTACTATACTTAAAAAAACAAGAACTGTGCACTCACCATTGATAGTAACTAATATTAATTATAATTATAATTAATTGCCACATCTCAACTCTATTTGTTTATGTATAGAAGTCTTTTGAAACCAACATACTTGCCTCTCTCTAGGAATATTGACAGAACCAAATTTGTAGCTGTTTAAGAAAGAAGTCTATTATTAGCAAGAGTTGTTGCCAAGGAAGATTTATTCATTCATTAATTTAGTTCACCAATGAAACTTTCAAATGCCTACTGTGTCTGAGATAGTATTTAATACTGTGATGTACAGAAAGTAATATTAGTTAGAGCTCCAGGAAGTAAACTACCGGAAAAGCTAAGAAATGTGCTAAAATCAAACAAACATGGTAATTATAATACTGTGAGCATGAAACACCATCATATACTTAATGTAACAATTTTAGGAGATAAAGAGAAAGGGGCTATTTCTGACTGAAACTGGGGAAGAAGCTTAGGAAACAAGGATAAATTTGGTTGGGTCTTTAAGAATGCACAGAATCTTGATAATGGGAGGTGGCAGCAAGGCTTCCATTCATTGAGATGGATTGTGGCCAAGTTAGAGTGAGTGAAACATCATGGTAGTCAGGGATCATGAGAGAAACTGGAGTAGGCAGAGAGTTTGTTGGAGAAAAGCAGTTAAAGATATTTTGGAGGGCTTTAACTAGGAGGCTTAAGATTTTGGACTCTGTTCGGTGGGAAAAGGGAAATCATTCATGGAGACTTTTTGAGTTGGAAATAAACACAAACAAATATTTATAAAGATTAATCGGGTATCAGTGTACACTATGGCTAAGAATTCAAAGAGACTGGAAGGCAATTGCAGTATGCTAAGAGTGAGATAAACGGTCTGGTGGGATAATGAGTGAAAATGAAATCTGATGTAGAGTTTTATATGAGGCTCCCAAGTACAATGAAAAGATATTTCCCTTTCTTCTGGTGAGAAGGGGAACTGGATCTGGTTAAATATGCAAGAAGTTTGGGGATGGTGAGGGCAAATTGGAGAGTTTAGTTTTTTTTAGGGAGTGGGAGGAAACCTACCAAAGCTGACTCTCTGCTTCTGGGGCAGAGAGTGGTCCGTAGACTCAGAGGCAGAGTCCAGCCCCTGTTCTGAAGACAGAACAGCCAGCTGGGGACCGAGGAGAGGCTGTAAGGCCACCTTCCCCCTTGCTTTCCTCCCCCATATTTTCTCTTTTCTCCTCCTTGTTAATGTTCATTTTGAATAAAAAAAAAAATTGTTCCAACCCACTCTAAGAGTCTTTACCTGCTGGTAGAAAACAAACAAATAAACAAACAACGCTACAGAAGTTTTGGTTCCAGTGTCATCCCAGATTCAGCTCAAAGACATCAGTTGCATCAACCTAATTTTGCGGCTATATGGCTCTGGGGGTGAGGGGAATGGACAGTAGGGGAGATCCAACAATGTTTTGTAGGAGATCAATAGAGCTTAGCAACTAATTCAAGATGGAGGGAAAAGGGAAATAAGGCATATGGTGATCCCATGATTTTGAGTATGGGAGACAAGAAAAAATTTCAAGAGAAGAAACTGGTTTGGAGAAAAGAGTAATAAATTATAGAATCTCACTGTTGATGGGACCTTAGTTAAAGCTTATGTAGTCCAACCTTACTTCTAGTGTTCAGGTCCACTCTACATCATCTTGCCAAGAGAACATTCAACACAAGGATAGATATCTTCAATAACAGGGAACATTCTATCTCCTAAACAGTATATTCTACATTTGGAGATTTGTTTCAGAGTTCTTGAGTTCATGGTGAAGAGAGGCTGTTCAGATTATTGGAAATGTAAGATTTTAAGTTAGTAGAGATTAGGGTTAGAGATAAAGATTTGATGTCAAGGAAATGAGGTAACATTGTGACAAGTAGTTAGTCTGTGGTGGATGGAGAGAAGAGGTGGAGAGAGACCTATGGTTTGCCTTTGGAAGAAAGAAGGATGGAAAAGGAACTTCAAAGGGGAAAGAGACAAAAGAAATAAAAATTACTGTAAATAAAGTACAGTGTCATGGAAGTCAGGAAAAAAGAGTTTCGAAAGAGGGGAAATAATGTCAAATCCTGCAGAGGATGAGTAGAAAGAACAAGACCAGAAAACTCCTCCTGGATTCATCTGGATCAGATCTTCAGAGTATAACTTGGTCATCTTGTTAGAAGTCATTTCCTAGGACAGAACACACAACTATGTTTCAATTTAAGGATTAGATTATATTCCCAATCCAAATATAAACACAAATTCCCAAATCAAATTATAACTAAATAGCTTATTCTTTTCAAATGGTTGGAAATTCGTTCATGTACCAGATTCAATACACAGTGTAGCTTCTTTCTTGGCTAAGATGAACGTTTGAAATATTAAAATCAAGGAACCCTGGGATAAAAGTATGTGGTATCCAATAAGGACAATACTGAGGGTTTGAGGATACTGTGTATGTTTTTATATGAATGTTTTCCCAAGTAGTTTTACACTGTTTTAGTGGACTCCATAGTGAAGTGGTTTGAGTGATGAATGTACTTTTTGAGAGAGACGGTTCAAGTCTGTCATAGGTCATCAGTGTAAGGCCTTTGATGATTTCATTTTAATCTATACTGAAAATTTCTCTATATCACAGAATCACTGGCCATGAAATTTGGCAGAAGTGACAATTTTGTTCACTGCAGGGCTAGCTTTAACAGGATACAGGATATTACAGATCAGATGTAAAGTGTTTTATCGCTGCTGTCTGAGAAAGCTCTGTGATACCTGAGGTTATTTCCTACAACCTGTTACCTAACCTATAAACCTGATAATCATGGCTAAACAATTTACCTTGTATTATATGGATAAAAATGCTGTTGACTACTGGACTACTATAGGAGATATAATCTGAGGGGTTCATAAAATGATCCTTCAGGGAAAAAAAGTTCACCTCATTAACCTAGGTGTAAAGCCTCAAAATTCACACATTATTCACATTTTGGGGGAGGTCAAGTTAAGGTATTGACTCATGAATGTGTTGATACGATTAGTTAACTTGACACACAACATTTCCTTCCACGAGTGGGATGTGGGATAGTGATATTTTGATGGAAAGAAAGTCTGGGAAAGGTCCAGGGTTTGGGATGTTGTCTGGAAGGGCAGGTTGTGAGCACCAAGGTGAGGGTATGGGGGAACCAGAAGAGAGAGAAGACACTGGGCTTCTGGAGAAAGGCTGAATGTTGAAAGCCAGGAATATGCAGGCAAGAGATTAGGGCAGCACAGGCATGCTATTTCAATCAACATACATATCCACTCGTTCATTTTCCTCCTTCACTTTACTGAATAGGTGTACCTCTAGTGCTAAGAAGGGTTACTAGGAATGGGTTTTCCTGAACTTACAGAGGACAACACTGGGGCCAAGCTGTGGGAGAAGCCAGAGCGGGATTCAAATACAATCACTAACATCTTCAAGTTGCAAAATTTGGGAATTTTGCTAATGTTCTTTGGTTTCTTCTATCTGTTAAATTGCATATCTTCCTCAGAATGTTGTCACATAGTTAAATCCAATGGTAGCTATTAAATACAACCATCCCATGTAAAGCTTGATGCTGATCAGTGTTCTTTTCCTTTCCTTTTGGCCCCCAAAGCCTTACCTACTACTAAAGAGCAGCCGGTGAGGAGGCTGAGGGAGAGTAGCAGGTCACTTTTTTCACCTTTTTTCCCATCAAAAAGCCTCTCCTTGGCTGCCTGGTCTGTGTGTCTCTTGAGGTTCCAGCCCCATATGACAGGGGCTTCCTTTGCCACAGGCAAGGTGGGCTTCATGCGTGTGTGAGCTGACTAGTTACCCAGGACCCCATGTTGACAGGAGCCCTGGGCTGGGTTTCATCTTCCACTGTGGTTACCTGGAAATTGTTAATACTTTTGAAATAGGGGCTTAGTGTTTCATTTCAGTTTGTATCCCACACATTATGTTCTGGCCAGAGGACGTTCACTTGGGGGCATAGTCCTGTCCTCTGTATACATATGGGCACTTTTTTTGACTTCATTTTCCAACAATATGAACCCCTCAGAGGTGATGACTAGACTAACTACCTTTTGTGGTGAAAACAAGGGAGGAGGATGAGAAACACTCTTGGGAAATCCTTTTTCTGGTATGAAAGAATAAAAAAAAAGAAATGAAAAAGAAACATACTTTCTATTAAGATTTACTTGGTCAGTGAAAGCACTCTGCAAAGTCAGGATGCATATTTAGGTATATTCCTTCTCTACTTCTTTATATTCCATATTTGTAGCCTAAAAATTACATATTCACATATCCTTAAACACAAACCAAATAATACAGCTGCCAAAGGATGTAGATATTTTAGGACTCATTTGTTTCTCTTACATTTTGTTGATGTCTAAACACAGTCCTTCGAAATGAAAATTCCCTCATCTAATTTAATTTATTCACATTTTTACATTGACTATTTGAGTGGCTTTTATGATGGGTGATGCTGAAGTTATTTCCAATTTCTAAAAGCAAAGACCAAGGCTCTGTAGAGTATTTTTACCGGAGACAAGACATGAGTGATTTCACTACACTTGGCCATTTCTTTTGCCTTACCTGGGCCAGCCTCATAGAAAAGTGTTCCCTGACTCATCTAACAAATACCAGAAATCACTGTGCTTTTGAAATCCTAACACTGGCCCCCGGTTTGGGAGTCGAAGTGAAGCCAACGTGAAGTGAATGTTGTTGCTGAGAAGGGCCAGAGTTAAAACTAAGACTCGTGGACCAGTAAACACAGCTGACATGGTCATTGTGGCACTGAAAGTGATTGTGCTGTAAAATATAAAGAGATGCTTTGTCAGAGTCTCTTTACTTTCTGTCTAGAGAAGTTTCAAAGACCTTGAATAGCCAGAAAAAGGCATCAAGGTAAGTGTGAGCACAGGAGCCTCCTCAGCTAGGCAGCTCTCCCTGCAGCTGGTGACATTGCTTCCCTGCAAAGACCCAGAGGAGGTGGTGCTTGAAGAAGAGAGAGAAATGGGGGTCTTCTGAGCAAGGTTTATCACCTGTGAAATGGAGCTCAGTGATGGAGGGAAAAAAAAAGGAACAGATGAAAGGTTTGATTTTGATTTTCCTCTAGATTTTTGACCAGACTAGAGATGGAAAAGCCACAATTACCATGTGAAAGCCTAGTCACCAGATACTGTCTCCTCCTTTAAAGCAAAATAGCAAAGACAGCACAACGAACCTCTTCACCATAGTTCGAAAATTTTTGAGCATATTGTCATAAGCCAGAGAAGTTTGGATAAGCATGTAACATTTTAATTAAATGACTTGATGGACAAGGTAAGGACCTTGCAGAGTATAAAGTGCCATTTAATTGCCTGGTATTATTATTATCAAGTAAAATCAATTAAACTTCTATTTGAGGCTTGTGTCTTTTCATGGGAACTATGCAAATTGTTCTTAGATATAGTGCTTAAATGGAGAATACATAGTTTTATCCAGGAAGGATAACAAATTGGAACCTACTGAGAACCAGGAAGTCAGGGTTACTAGGGAATTCAGAAAAAAGTGATGGTTAAAGTCAATTCCCTGAAAACTAAAAAGCCTAACATTCCTTCTTAATTTTAAAAAGGAGGGGAAAGTTTTACATTGGAAGGCTGACAAACCAACAGGAGGCTATCAACTGGTTTGGAAAATGGAGAGCAAAGTTAGTTGGTGTTGCTAGGCAACAGACTTCTGAGCTGAGTTCTTCTTAAAGGACCAGAGCACTGTTTTGGTTTTACAAATACTAGCTATTTATTTACTTATTCATTGTGAATTAGAATGACTGTTCTCAGAATAAGACTGGCTCAGCCAGAAAGAGCACAAATGCAGGCAATTCAAATACGATTAGGAAGCCGAATGTTAATGTTGGGCATCCAATAAGGCATTCGCTGTGGAGGTGAAATAATGGCTACCTAATGCTACTCAGACAGAAAAAGCTTTATATGACCAAAATGATTCCTAATTAGAGCTTCAAGTCTAAGAGAATTATAGATGACCAATAAAAATTTACTGCAAAAGATAAAATGACGCACTGAAGACAAATGGCAGAGAGGCTGACAGCCAAGAAAGTGAAGAGTTGTCCTTTGGAAAAAGACCCCGCATGTGTGTTCAAGGGTCATGTCCCACAGGAGACTGTCCCTCTTTAGGTCATCACTTCACAGACACACAAGGTTGGTCGCTGCCAGTTCTCAGGTGCTGGTTCCAAGCCCACAGTGGAGGGGCTGGAAGACTGACGGTTTAGTAAACGGGTCTGACTGAGGACGTGGAATCTGTGGTCTTTGAGATGAAAGCTCTTCTGGGTCTCCCTCACAACAGAGCCACTTCATCAACTTTCCTGATGTGGAGTCAGACTTAAAGCTGGAGGGAGGGAAGAAAAACACTTCTGGCGCTTGAGAAAAGGGGAGGATTTGATTAATGTACAGCGAGGGAGTAAACCAGTTCTCAGGGAAAAGAATCTTTGATCAATGGTAGGAAGAAGAATCTTTCAAATCCCCCAGATTCCAGTACTTTAAAAGGAACAAAAAGAAGCTGATTCAGAGCACAGCTGTTGTTATTAAAAACAAAACCAGAACAACAAGGCAAGGAAAAACTGTGAAATATCATCTCAAATGGCTTATCTGGAACAGCAGCAAATGAATAATGCTTCTCCTCAGAATTCACCTCAAAACTAGAGGGGCAATGTTTGGGCCTCTGTGTTGGAGTAAATACGTGCAGATCTTCTGGGAGAGCTGAGGGAGATTTTGTTGTTGGCCATCTTTTCCCTATAGAATAGTGCCTGTGTGTGCAGGATGGATACAGTCTAAAATAAGCAAGACGACCTATCCAGTATCAGGAAGGAAAAGAACTTTGATCAATTGCCTACTGTGTGCAGGCCACTCTCACATGGATTATCTAATTTAAACAGTATTGTTTTTCCCTGAGAGTTTATATTGTATGAAATTGCCAAGAGAAACATGGCTTCTGTGTGCTCATGTTAACAAATGATGGGCAGGTGCCTCAGAGAGTTGTGGTCATTTCGTCTCAGATGCTCGATACCTGTCTCTCTTGAGTTCCTTTTGAACTCAGATGTCAGTGGTTCATGTCAGCTTTTCCTGGAGACATGTCATTTCCCTTAATTATTTTCTTTCTGTTTATCAGCCAAGTATTAACTTAAAGCTTCTGGATGCTTGACCTCTCTGTTCCAATCCTCTATGAAGTATTGTGCATACATCTTTATTTTTAAAAACTATTTGTGGTTTCTCCTCAGAAGATACAAAAGTATAAATTCAGGAACTCAGATTCCTTCACCCTCTAGACCTGAGTGGCTCATCCATGCCTAGCTGCGAAAATGTCACCGACTGCTACTTCTCTCATTCTTTTTTCTTTCCTATTGCTTCAGGTATCTGGTTGATCCACTGCTGCTACTCTCAAAACTTTTAACGTGCTTTAAATTCGCCAGCAAAATTGCACAATATTTGTAAGGCCTGTTCTCTTTGTTGTTCGGAAGAAGGAAGTGTTTCTGCGTTATCCCATACCTGTCTGGTGAGATACAGCTGAGACTTAAGCAGCAGAACTGTCACACTGGAGGGCTGCCTGTGATAAGGACTCTGCCACCGATACTTCTCTGTTGTCACGTACCCTGCTCCGTGTTCCATCTGTAGGGTATCTTAGGCTGGGCCCAAATACTGGAAGGGATGCAGCTGCAGTGACTCCTCAGATCACGGCTGCTGGTCCAAGCAAGCTGGAGGGTGTTGCCAAGAGGCACAAGGGCAGCGGCCTATTTGATTAGCACCTCCATGATCCATCTTGGAGCCAGCTCCTCAGCCTGAGTTCAAGAGAAGTCGTGGTTCCCGGAAGCGCTCTGACTCAGCGCAGAGTGCACACTTCACACGGAGCACTACAGCACTACCGCAGGGAGCTCTTGTGTTGGCCTTTAGGTCTGCTCTGCGGTCTATGCTGGTCAGCATGTCCCCAAGGACCCGTTGGTGGCCTTCATATGGTTTTCTACTCTGTTTCCTGGGGCATCGCCTGTCAGTGTCCTGCTGAGAGAGCATAAATCAGTGACAGCTCTCAGTTCTTTATCTCCAGTGAGGATCTCGGGCTGCAAAAAGGGGCCTCTGGTTCATAACCAAATGTATTGATCAGGGCCTGCTGGAGTCTAGACTAAATGCGTATGCTGAAATGGAGTTTGCCATTAAGTGTGGAGCTAAATAGTTCATTTTCTTCTGTGGGATGAAATAAAATCACTCAAAGAAGCATTTGGGATTGCAGATCACAGTAGCTGAGAAGCTATGGAGGAACAAAATTAAGTTTTTCAGAATTGATTGCGATATTTCTCATGATATTCTTTATCTTTTCACAAAATCAAACTCTTCAGTGGCTTCTAGTGAAACCTATTTTTACGTTTCCTTTTGATTAATGGAAAGGAGTCATTTTATTTTTCTTCACCATAATAAAAATCAAGCTGTCTTGCAGTGCCCTTCAAAATAGAAATCAAGAGATGATTTGAACAGAATATTAATAATGTTCTTTTAAACTTCTGTTTTTTATCTTATTTTAATAAACTAACTTTTCAGCTGATCTCTCTAGAGTGCAACGTACATTTTGTGAAAATATGAAACAGAAAAAAATTTACGACAACTTGATCATGACCTTTCATACATTCTTTCCTATTTACGGATAGCAGAGAGAAGTAAGGCTTCCACTCGTTTTTTTGTGTGGTGTGTGTGCTTGCAAAGTCCTGCCAGAATGTGTGATTAGGTGAATTTGGGCATCTCAGTCATTTTATTGTAGCTATTGTTATAGTTTAGAATTCATGGGCATCATTTTTAATTCAAGAATACACAGTGGATTTCTCTCTTTTAAGAAGTGATCTCTGGTTCCAGTGATAAGGCTTTTCAGAATCAGGCTGGGATCTAACTGAGAACACAATGGACTACACTTAACTATGCACTGATTTAATTTAACCCCATCCTGCAGCTAATCTGGAAACTTTTGCCAATTATGATGTCTTCCAGAAGCTCTGAGGCCCTCCAGAATCTTTAGCAGGCATCAGTATCATTCTAATGCTCGGCCTTAAAGCCTCTTTCATCTGAGCATCCTTAGTTTTTCCTGCCACCAAGTTAGCATCTGTTTATTCCACTGAAATAGTGTTTCTCAATCTTTTTTTCCCCATTAATAACCTCCCTCCCCTCTCCCGAGCTTTTTTAGACATTTTTCTTGGTTGCTCCCTTTCCCCATGAAATTGTAATACCTCAGATATACTGTACATCTGTTTTTATAGTGTGGCCCTCTGTTTGACCACAAGTGATTATAATAACTAAGATTGTGTTGCCTCCCAAGAACCAATTTTTATCACCTTGGGGCACTGTCACTCCCTCTCACTACATGTACAAAAATATACACACAATACTACCAAGTAAATACTACATTTTAAGACACTCTATGTGAGTAAAACCTTTTGAACTGATTAGCTACTAACTGAAATGTGCTTATAATATTTAATGTATATTTGCATTAAAAGATGATGCACGTTGAGCGTGTACCTCTTCCTGGTAACATTGGCACCATGGCTGTTGGGCTGTTAGGGGCAGTGAGGATATGGCTGGATGCAAACTGTGTATCAGATGACTGCTCTTGGCCTAAGGTATCGTCAGAATTTAGCTCAACCCACTGTGGAAGTGAAAGTGCCTTCAATTAATCCTAGTCTGCATACTGCACTCCATTTTGTGGGTTCTCCACCATGGCTTTGAGGTAACAAAGATTTTCTCCCCTGCAGTCTTCTTCCTAATGTTTTCAACTGGATCCTGATACCTTCAACCATAAAGATACAGTTTCCCTTTGTCCACTGCTACAATGTTGAGTTTTGGTGTCAAAGAGGACAGAGATGAAGAGTAGGAATACAAGACGAGAGAAGAGGGCAAGAGAAATAGGAGGAGACATTAGGAAAGTCATAGTAAAGTGTCTGATAAGAGGTAACAGAAAAAAGGAAAAGTTTGGGTATTATTCTAAATACTTTATAGACCCTCACAAAATCTTCCCAACAAGACTTGCTTGTCACCAAAACCCTCATTTTCCAAGGAGGGAAGGATATAGATTATGAAGAATGTACTGATAAGAAGATTAAGTCATTTGCCCAAGGTTACACGGGTCGAACCTTGTGGAACCAGAATTTAAACACAGACAAATTGGTCCGGTAGGCCATGTTCATCATGGACCCTCTGTTTTCACACCAAGAACCTGACCAGGTCCTCCAGATAGCTTTCTTTCCCTAGCCCTCTCTTTGAATTCTCCAGGAGTTGGCATTAGTGCCCAGAACAATGTTTTTCAAATTGTTCTTAGCAGAGCTTGGGTGATGTCATTCAACTTTTAGCATTTCAAAGAATTCCCCAAGGATCTCATTTAAAAAGCGGATTTTCATGTTCTATGCATGGAGAGGAAGATCCAGAGGTTCTAAGTGGAGCCCAGAAATCTGTCATTCGAACAAGCAGTCCTGTACCTCCTTGCCCTCAGTGCTTGATCCTATTTTACTCAAAGCAATGCCACCTGTTATCTGTTGCATTGTTGGGTTATTGCCTAAAATTGCTTTCAAAGAGAGAATTCTTCAGCTGTGACATGTCAGAATACCTCTGGTCTCATTGATTACACACCTGTCACAGTGTTTATTTGGGGAACATTATGACAAATTATTTTTGATTAATAAATTGTCAAAAATTTTAAGTACAGCGATATGAGTATAATGTGCATGTTTTATGTGTATTATTTTACTTGTACCCTGCCGTATTGGGCTAATTATCAAAAGCTGTATGATACAATAGTGTTTTAAATGTGAGGAATGCAATATAACAAAAAAAAAATGGTTAAAAAAATAAGATAAAGGTGGGACATACAGCATATGTTGGCCTGTGAAATTTATAGCAGTTAAAGAGGAAAATTTATCAGTGTTATGATGCTTTGCAATAAGCCACTTGCCCCTCAAAGGAGTCCAGTCATTTCTATGATCAGAACCCCAGAGAAGTGATACCCCCTGTAATAGGACAGTGTATGATGCTCTGGGCAGCATCTTCTTGGGAAACCCAATCTTGAAGTTCATCTGCCATGTCTTATGCTTTCCTTTGTGTAGTTTCATGGAACTGTGGCAAAGCCAATTCAGTAAATGTAATCTATCCAAGGGCCAAAATGAGGAAGTCAGGTACCCCATTCTCCACTGGGGAAGAATGCATTTTAAACCAGCTAGACTTTAGGATGGGGTTGGCGAACTATGGCTTGTGGGTCAAATGTGAATTTTTTTGGCATTTATAAGTGGTTGAAAAAGAAGAATATTTCATGACATGTGAGAATCACATAAAATTTGAATTTCAGTGTCCATAAATATAATTTTGTTGGAACACATCATACTCATTTATTCATATACAGTATTTTCTATGCCTGCTTTTGTGCTACAACAGCAGAGTTACATTGTTGTGACAGAGACCATATGGCCCACAAAGCCTAAAATATTTACTAGCCAGTCCTTTACAGATAAAGTTTGCCCCTGCTTTAGATTCTTGAGAAAGGGATAGACTACATATCCTTTAGTCTTGTTTTTCTCAACTGAATTTTGCTCACCTCTGAGAGGCAATGAGTTAAAAGTTCAAGTCCCTGGAGTGCCTGGGTGGTTCAGTCGGTTGAATATCTGATTCTTGGTTTTGGCTCAGGTCACGATCTCACGGTTTGTGAGTTTGAGCCCCATGTCAGGCTCTGTGCTGACAGTGGGGAGCCTGCTTGGGATCCTCTCTCTCCCCCCTCTTTCTTCCCCTACCCTGCTCATACACACACTCTCTCAAAATAAGTAAACATTAAAAAAAAAGTTCAAGTCCCTGACAAGTATATAGAGTGTGCATATGCTATTTTTTCCTCCCATTAAGGTAGACACATAGTTTTAAACAGTTGAGCTGTTATCAGACACATCTGGTGATGTCATCCCTCTTCTGAAAGTTGGAAGACTTAATGGGAACATGTTATATATTTGTGATATAAAACCACAACCATGAACCCACATGTGCATGGGAAAAGAAACAGGCTGTTGAGCCAGCAGGATCAGTCATTACTGAATTTCCCTTTGACTATCTGCTATTTGTTCATCCATTTTATCAGCTGCCAATGTATTCTAACAGACACGTGGGGAGAAATTGCCAAGGGTATTAGAAAAATATATGGAGAAAACCATGATTATTGTTAACTTGACAGTCATTCACTACAACTTTTTCCTAGACGGTTTGTGTTGGACATTGGTTATTACTTGTGGGATATTTAGCCCAGCTTATGGAGCACAACTATTTTATGGAAAGTTTAAGAATGATCAGTTTAAAACAGTGGCAGATGCTAATGCCTTTATTGAAAGACATGTATCTGAAATTTTACAGAGTGAGGGGAGTCTAGAAGTGACTCTGTCATCAATCAACAGCTATATAATTTTATCACAATGATGCATTCTACACAGTCTAGGTGCCTGGATAAATACATTCCTGAAAGTGCAAAATGTAAGTGCAGAAGAATAAAGATACACCAGTCTTCTGAGCATATGGGCGTAACAACAAAATTTATAAGCTCTTTTTTTTTATACAGTAGACTAGAAAAGTTGGGTAGGGTATTTGCTCCCTAATCATGTTCCAAAGGTGTAAGAGAAGGCTGTCCTGGCTTCAGCTGTCAATCGTGTTTAGAAGTGTCACCAATAATTTGTAGCCTGGAAGTGCTTGACTTGTGGACCCCTGGTGCTAATTGGATCCACTGATTTCTGTAAAATCCCCACCTGTCATCAGCTCAGCAGTAGGTATGATATTGAAGCTCTAATGAACCCAGGGAAAACTTTAAATAGCCAGTCTGATTCCTTTTGATTTTATTACTGGGCAAAAAGTTTGAATTTCTAGGGAGGGAACTTTATTTTTATAGTCTCTTATAACCTTTCATTAGGATCCACGCTGTTTAAGAAAGAGGTCAGGTTTTATCCTGGAGGATACCCTATTCCCGCAGAAAAGTTGTTAGAATTTAAGAACTCCATCCAGTGAAGCTTGGTTAGAACCTGGAAGGAAAATGAATCCAGAATCCTTGTTAACTAGAAACCAACTTGTTTCACAACTGCAGCAAAAAAATCCATTCTGGGAAGTGGGGAGCAGGTGACCTAGGGCTCAGGGTTGTTGCTTGTGTTGTTTTGCTTCGATAGCTATTTTCTTTGGTGCTTCAGTTTCAAAGCAAAATTCACTTGCAAACCTGTTTTACATCGCTGTGGGAGTTCCCCACAGAGGACAGGCGGAGACTGTCCTGTCACAGAATACTGTCCTCTGGGAGAAATAGGAATACATTTGGATGAGCTCCAGCGTTCATCTCTGTTCTCTGATACTATGAATGAAGCTGCCAGTGTCTTTCATAGCAGGGTACCCAGGAGCTGTTTACAATGGAGGGGACCAGAGCTGCACTGCCCACAGACTGTCACCACCTTCAGTTGTCCTGAGCTTTGGTCTTTGTCAGAATATTCTCCTTCTGTTATCTAGGCCAGAAAAATCCTGTTACATTCTTATGTTTAGCTAGATGGACAGGATGTAAAATGCATTCCTTCCCCAAACATAACCACTTGGATACCCCACAAGGACCCAAATGTTCTTATGAAATTTGTGTTGATTGGGAAGAAGCAGTTTGCTTTTATGGCAATGAAGAACTTGAGTGTGAGCAGACAGAATACACTCACATCTGACTACATTGTTTGCCCACACTAACAATTTGTTAACCCATCCCCGTAAACCAACGTCCAATCACTATCAACTGAAATAATTTCACCGATTTTGTTCTTGTTCTTGGAGCTCTAGGACCCTCACAGGGGCTTTAATCCATGCACAGAAATAGACAAACAAGGAAAGACTTGTTAAGTCATGCAGCCTAGTCATCTGACTCTGGTGGATATTCCCTCTGGTATGTCTTTCTGAGGCCCTGACTCGCCTGCATTTGAATAATGCCAGCACCAGACTTCAGCTTCTTCCCATGGGAATTGGTAATATATTCTCTTCTTGATTTCGGCATTCCCCCACCCCCTTCATTTCTTGATTCATTCAATCATTCTTGGGAATGCCTGAGCTGGCTCTCTGCTTAGGGCACCCTCCCTCATTCTTCTCTTGGTATTTCCTGAGATTTACACATCAGAAAGATGGAGGGCATCTTATAGCTCTGCTTCATAGTTGTGCTTTGTCTAAACGCTGTCTGCTTTGGATTCCTTTATGACACGAGCTCATTTTTTAAATTTTATTTTGTATTTTTTTAAGTTTACATCCAAATTAGTTAGCATATAGTGCAACAATGATTTCAGGAGTAGATTCCTTAGTGCCCCTTACCCATTTAGCCCATCCCTCCTCCCACAACGCCTCCAGTAACCCTCAGTTTGTTCTCCATATTTATGAGAACAAACTGTTCTCTCTTCTGTTTTGTTCTTTCCCTGTTTTTATATTATTTTTATTTCCCTTCCCTTATGTTCACCTGTTTTGTCTCTTAAAATCCTCATATGAGTGAAGTCATGATTTTTGTCTTTCTCTGACTACACTTAGCATAATATCCTCCAGTTCCATCAATGTAGTTACAAATGGCAAGATTTCATTCTTTTTGATTGCCGAGTAATACTCCATTGTATACATATACCACATCTTCCTTATCCATTCATCCATCGATGGACATTTGGGCTTTTTCCATACTTTGGCTATTGTTGATAGTGCTTCTATAAACATGGGGGTGCATGTGTTCCTTCAAAACAGCACACCTGTATCCCGTGGATAAATGCCTAGTAGTGCAATTGCTGAGTCATAGGGTAGTTCTATTTTTAGTTTTTTGAGGAACCTCCATACTGTTTTCCAGAGTGGCTGCACCAGCTTGAATTCCCACCAATAATGCAAAAGAGATCCTCTTTCTCTGCATCCTCGCCAACATCTGTTGTTGCCTGAGTTGTTAATGTTAGCCATTCTGACAGGTGTCAGGTGATATCTCATTGTGGTTTTGAATTGTATTTCCCTGATGATGAGTGATGTTGAGCATTTTTTCATGTGTCAGTTGGCCATCTGGATGTCTTCTTTGGAGAAGTGTCTATTCATGTTTTTTGCCCATTTCTTCACTGGATTATTTGTTTTTTGAGTGTTGAGTTTGATAAGTTCTTTATAGATTTTGGATACTAACCCTTTATCTGATATGTCATTTGCCAATATCTTCTCCCATTCTGTCAGTTGCCTTTTAGTTTTGCTGATTGTTTCCTTTGCTGTGCAGAAGCTTTTTATTTTGATGAGATCCCAATAGTTCATTTTTGTTTTTGTTTCACTTGCCTCCAGAGATGTATTGAATAAGAAGCTGCTGTGGCCAAGATCAAAGAGGTTTTTGCCTGCTTTCTCCTTGAGGATTTTGATGGCTTCCTGTCTTACATTGAGGTATTTCATCCATTTTGAGTTTATTTTTGTGTATGGTGTAAGAAAGTGGTCCAGGTTCATTCTTCTGCATGTCACTGTCCAGTTTTCCCAGCACCACTTGCTGAAGAGACTGTGTTTATTCTATTGCATATTCTTTCCTGCTTTGTCAAAGATTAGTTGGCCATATGTTTGTGGGTCCATTTCTGGGTTCTCTATTCTGTTCCATTGATCTGAGTGTCTGTTCTTGTGCCAGTACCATACTTTCTTGATGATTACAGGTTTGTAGTATAGCTTGAAGTCTGGGATTGTGATGCATCCTGCTTTGGTTTTCTTTTTCAAGATTGCTTTGGCTATTCAGGGTCTTTTCTGGTTCCATACAAATTTTAGGATTATTTATTCTAGCTCTGTGAAGAATGCTGGTGTTATGTTTATAGGGATTGCATTGAATGTGAAGATTGCTTTGGGTAGTATCAACATTTTAACAATATTTGTTCTTCCTCTCCAGGAGCATGGAATCTTTTTCCATGTTTTTGTGTCTTCTTCAATTTCTTTCATAAGCTTTCTAGAGTTTTCAGTGTATAGATTTTTCACCTTTTTGGTTAGATTTATTCCTAGGTATTTTATGGTTTTTTGTGCAACTGTAAATGGGATCAATTCCTTGATTTCTTTTCCTGTCACTTCATTGTTGGTGTATCAGAATGCAACCAATTTCTGTGTGTTGATTATATATCCTGCAACTTTGCTGAATTCATGAATCAATTCTACCAGTTTTTTGGTGGAATCTTTTGGGTTTCCCTATAGAGTATCATGTCATCTGCAAAGAGTGAAAGTTTGACCTCCTCCTGGCTGATTTGGATGCCTTTTATTTCTTTGTGTTGTCTGATTGCAGAGGCTAAGACTTCCAATACTATGTAGAATAACAGAGGTGAGAGTGGACATCCCTGTCTTGTTCCTGACCTTAGGGGGAAAGCTCTCCGTTTTTTCCCATTGAGGATGATATTAGTGTTGGGTCATTCATATATGGCTTTTATGATCTCGAGGTATGCTCCTTCTATCCCTACTTTCTTGAGGGTTTTTATCAAGAAAGGATGCTGTCTTTTGTCAAATGCTTTCTCTGAATCTATTGAGAGGATCATATGGTTCTTGTCCTGTCTTTTATTGATGTGATTAATCACATTAATTGTTTTGAGGATATTGATCCAGCCCTGCATCCCAGGTATAAATCCCACTTGGTTGTGGTGAATAATTTTTTTAATGTTTTGTTTGATCCGGTTAGCTAATATCTTGTTGAGGATTTTTACATCCATGTTAATCAGGAAAATTGGTCTATAGTTCTTCTTTTTAGTGGGGTCTCTGGTTTTGGAATCAAGGTAATGCTGGTTTCTTAGAAAGAGTTTGTAAGTTTTCCTTCTATTTCTATTTTATGAAACAGCTTCAAGATAATAGGTGTTAACTCTTCCTTAAATGTTTGGTAGAATTCCCCTGGAAAGCCATCTGGCCCTGGACTCTTGTTTCTTGGGAGATTTTTGATTGCTACCTCTATTTCCTTACTGGTTATGGGTCTGTTCAAATTTTCTATGTCGTCCTTCCTGTTTCAATTTTGGTAGTGTATATGTTTCTAGGAATTTGTGCATTTCTTCCAGATTGCCCATTTTATTGGCATACAATTACTCATACTATTCTCTTATTATTGTTTTTATTTCTGCTGTGTTGGTTGTGATCTCTCCTCTTTCATTCTTGATTTTATTTATTTGGGTCCTTTCCTTTTTCTTTTTGATCAAACTGGTTAGTGGTTTATCAATTTTGTTAATTGTTTCAAAGAACCAGCTTCTGGTTTCATTGATCTGTTCTACTGTTTGTTTGTTTGTTTGTTTGTTTGTTTGTTTTTTTCTTTTGGTTTCGATAGCATTAATTTCTGCTCTAATCTTTATTATTTCCTGTCTGCTTCTGGTTTTGGGTTTTATTTGCTATTCTTTTTCCAGCTCCTTAAGGTGTAAGGTTAGGTTGTGTATGTGAGATCTTTCTTCCTTCTTTAGGAAGGCCTGGATTGCTATATACTTTCCTCTTATGATCGCCTTTACTGCGTCCCAGAGGTTTTGGGTTGTGGTGTTATCATTTTCATTGACTTCCATATACTTTTAAATTTCCTCTTTAACTTATTGGTTAGCCCATTCATTCTTTAGTAGGATGTTCTTCAGTCTCCAAGTATTTGTTACCTTTCCAAACTTTTTCTTGTGGTTGATTTCAAGTTTCATAGCATTGTGGTCTGAAAATATGCATGGTATGATCTTGATCTTTTTGTACTTACTTAGAGTTGATTTGTGTCCCAGTATATGGTCTATTCTGGAGAATGTTCCATGTGCACTGGAGAAGAATGTATATTCTGCTACCTTAGGATGAAATGCTCTGAATATATCTGTTAAGTCCATCTGGTCCAGTGTGTCATTCAAAGCCATTGTTTCCTTGTTGATTTTTTGATTAGATGATCTGTCCATTGCTGTGAGTGGGGTGTTGAAGTCTCCTACTATTATGGTATTACTATTGATGAGTTTCTTTATGTTTGTGATTAGTTGATTTATATATTTGGGTGCTTTCTCATTTGGCGCATAAATGTTTACAATTGTTAGGTGTTCTTGGTGGATAGACCCCTTGATTATGATATAATGCCCTTCTGCATCTCTTGATACAGTGTTTATTTTAAAGTCTAGAGTGTCTGATATAAGTATGGCTACTCTGGATTTCTTTTTTTGACCATTAGCATGATAGATGGTTCTCCATCCCCTTATTTTCAATCTGAAGGTGTCTTTAGGTCTAAAGTGGGTCTCTTGTAAACAGTATATAGATAGATTTCATTTTCTTATCCATTCTGTTACCCTATGTCTTTTGATTGGAGCATTGAGTCCATTGACGTTTAGAGTGAGTACTGAAAGATATGAATTTATTGCCATTATGATGATTGTAGAGTTGGAGTTTCTAGCAGTGTTCTCTGATCATTTCTGTTGCTTTTGGTCAATATATATATATATATATATATATATATATATATATATATTTCATCTTTTCTCCCCTCAGAGAGTCCCCCTTAAAATTTCTTGCAGTGCTGGTTTAGTGGTCACAAACTCCTTTAATTTTTGTTTTTCTGGGAAACTTTTTATCTCTCCTTCTATTTTGAATGACAGCTTTGATGGATAAAGAATTCTTGGCTGCATATTTTTCTGATTCAGCACCTTGAATATATCCTGCCACTCTTTTCTGGCCTGCCAAGTTTCTGTGGATAGGTGTGCTGCAAACCTGATCTGTTTTCCCTTGACTTTTTTTTCCCTTGCTGCTTTCATGATTCTCTCCTTGCCTGAGTATTTTGTGAATTTGACTGTGATATGCCTTGTTGATGGTCGGTTTTTGTTGAATCTAATGGTGGTCCTCTGTGCTTCCTGGATTTTGATGTCTGTGTGACATGAGCTCTTGTCCCCCCTCATTATTTCATTGTTGCATATCTGTAAATTATCTTTATTTTTTTTCTTGGCCCTTTCACTCACCATGCTATTAATATGTCAACATGAAAGAAAAGCAACACGGGAAGAAAGGGCACATGAGCTAATGGTTGGTCTCAGGGCCAACTGGGAGTCAGAGATGCCAAAATGGAGGAAAGACTAGAGATGTTGGCTCTTCAAGATCTGGGATGGGAACTGTGAAGCTGAAATCCTAGGCTCTTGCAATCCTACCACCTGCCATTTGTTTGGATCAAATTGCTGGCCTGGGTTTTTAGCTTGAGCTACTTTCCTTTCTGGCCACAGCCTCTTATCTCTGTTCTCTATTCTCACTATGGCTGGTACTTTCCCATAACCACAGAACATAGTATTAGGATGGGGCTGGGGGGTTGAGAGCAAACCCCTTCAATTAGATATCAAGAATCAGGCCCCAGAGAAGTGATGACTTCTTCAAGGTCACCCAGCAAGCTGCTAGAGAAGCTGAGGCTAGACACCCATCTTCAGAATTGCAGGGCCAAATTTGTCTTTTCTAATGGATAGCTGCTTACATTCAGCAAAAGGTAACTTTGTGCTGAAGCAACTGCCTCCACGTGTGCTCAGAAAGCAATGGTGTACAGCCGTTTGCCAGAGAGAAATGGCAAGGGAAAGAACTCGCAGCACTGAGAGAAATGTCAGGTAAACCTTCCATTAGCCTTATTCTTCCATAAGAAAACTGAAATTAACTTCATATATAACACCAAATTAAGTGATTTGACTTGGAAGCTAGTCATTAACATATTCTGGGTTTCCTCCCCTTCATACTTGTAGATATTTTTCTCTTTTCTTAAATAGGAAAAAATAGATTTCTAAGACAGGTGTTCTAGGTGTTACTTCATCATCCAAAGTTTCTTTGCCGATAATCCCTGGACCAGGTGATAAATAATTGGCTAATTAGAATGTGGAATTTGGAATAAAGCCTCTGAAGTGGGTTCTATGGTAGGCAGCAACATGTACAACTAATAATAAGGTGACAGCCCCTGGTTATAAAATCCTGTGCCTCTGTTACTGTTTCTGATTTGCCCTTGAGCTGTCCTGTGGTATGTTACCAGTGATTGTTTTCTTTCATTGACATGTGCATGTGAGAATAGTCTAAAAATATGTGGCGTTCCATACAGTGAGAATCCTCTCAGCCATAAGAATGCTTTTCTGGGGTGTTAATTATACAATTCACTGATTCTTAACGCTAAGTACAGTCCATAAATGGCAGTGAGTCCAACTAAAGGTGAGGAAAGGTACCTATCTCCTATTTTGGTCCTGAATACTTTAAACTAAAAGCCTAATCTATTTTTCATGTTATGAAATGTAAACAAAAAAAAAAAAAAAGAAAAGAAAAGAAAAAGAGAAAAGAAAGCCACTAGAGGCACCTGGGTGGCTCAGTCGGTTAAGTGTTTGACTCTTGATTTTGGCTCAGGTCATGATCTCACTGATGTGGGGTGGAGCCCTGCATCTGGTGGGGTGTGGAGACTGCTTGGGATTCCATCATCTCTTCCTCTCTCTCTGCCCCTTCCTTGCTCATGCTTTCTCCCTCTCTCTCAAAAGAAAAAAAAAAAAAAAAAGAAAAAGAACGAACGAACGAACGAAAGAAAAAGAAGCAACTAAAAATTCCCCCAAAGATCTACATGGCTTCATACGCTAGCTTTGTTCCCTGTGATTTTACAATGGTACTTCTAAAGTAACTAGAGACTGTCAAGGTCCTCACCTAAGAAACCAGGGAACTATAAAGGAGATTGAATGAAGACTCCAGACAAGAAGGGCTTCACAATTAAGGTGGGGTGGTGAAGAAGTGATAGGATAGCATGGTGGCTTCACCTGAGATGAGGAAGTTCTTTCCAAAGATTTCACATTATTGGATATCAGTAGATACATGTGTGTCTTTTTTGACCTTCATGTATCTCAGTGCCTAAACAACTGTATGTGTACTCAAGGTTTTGGTTACACCCTTCCTGGAGAAGCCTTCTTTAGTTGGAATCAGATCTTTGTCACTGACCATAACCTATTTTTTTTATTGTTTATTTACTTATTTTGAGAGAGAGAGAGAGAGAGAGAGAGAGAGAGAAGGAGACAGAGTGTGCATGAGCAGGGGAGGGGCAGAGAGAGAGGGAAAGAGAGGATCTCAAGTGGGCTCCATGCTGTCAGTGCAAAGCCTGACCAGAGGCTGGATCTCATGAATTTTGAGATCACGACCTGAGCCAAAATCAAGAGTCAGATGCTCAGCTGACTGAGCTTCCCAGGCACCCTGAGCATAACCTCTTGAAGTACTTGTAGTAGACAGTGCCTCTTATCCTCCCCTCCAGGGCACACACTTTGTCCTCCCAAACGCAGTGGTACAGAGTTTCATTTTAAAAAAGTTATAAATAGTGACAAATCCAGTGGGTTAGGTGTGGAAACTGAGAACCTTGGTGAACAGCCTTTTAAAAATCTGTCTCCCTCTGTCTTTCATGTTTTCCTGCTTTGGGTCTTTCTATTTTGCCAAGTATGGTGTTTCTGGTTTTTAGGCACTCGTATTGGGAGGAGAACTGCTTAGCCCTTGAAACACACCCAGATACACAGGTGCTGAACCCATGCAATGGACATTTTATACCGTCTTACTCTGTTGCTGTCCCCAAGATCCTTTTATAACCCTCCGCTTCACCCCTGAATAGAGAAGCACCAAGCTGCTACTTCCCTGTCTTCACACCAATCCCATTTTTTAAAAATATTTATTTATTTGAGAGAAGGAGGGGAGGGGCAGAGAAAGAGGGAGACACAGAATCTGAAACAGGCTCTAGGCTCTGAGCTGTCAGCATAGAGCCCAATGGGAGGCTTGAACTCACAAACCGTAAGATCATGACCTGAGTGGAAGTCAGACATTTAGCTGACTGAGCCACCTAGGCTCCCCAATCCCATTTTTGATAATGAATCTGATTCCTGTCCTAGGTAATGCACAATCGTTTGAGGAATGCCTCTTGTCTCACAGTGGTCAAACCACCCTCACCTGTGACCTGTCCTCATGAGAAGCTCACTCAGGCCAGGCCCTAGTCACAGGTAGGCCTAGACAGTCACGTCCCTGGTTGAGGCACATCTTTATTGTGAGATATGTTCAGTGTATTCCTTGAACATAACCTCTAACAAAATTAGACTTTTTCATCCACCTGTGGTTCTCACCTCTCCATTCTGAGAATCTCTATCCTACTCACCACCCTGAGTTCTCCAGCATGAGAACTTGACTTGCGATTCCTATGTGGCAAAAGCATGACTATCCTCAGGACCACCTTGGTTACTTAAAGAGAAGGTTTTGTTTTGTTTTGTTTTGTTATTTATAGGACTAAATGCATTAAAATTAACAGAACCAGAAATATGTGCTTACAGGTCCTGAAATAACAATTTGGTACTTTAGAATATTTTCCAAACAATGAGTGGGCTCTCATTTTTTTTTTTCCTTTAAGAACTTTGATTTTATTTAGGGATCAATCTTTTTTTTTTTTCTCACACACATATATTTAACCAAACACTTTTACACAGAATGCTAAAGGCACATTTCTTCATATTTTACAGAAGGGCTTGAAATTTATGCCATTGCACAATCAAATCTAACTCCTGAATAAATGGATTACATTTTGTTTAGAGTTTAAAGCATTAATTGTGGGGCTCCTGGGTGGCTCAGTTGGTTAAGCTTCTGACTTCAGTTCAGGCCATGATCTTGCATTCAAGACCCGTGCCAGGCTCCGTGCTGACAGCTTGGAGCCTGGATCCTGCTTGGGATTCTGTGTCTCCCTTTCTTGCTGCCCCTCCCCTGCTTGCACTCTGACTCTCTCTCTCTCAAAAAATAAACATTAAAAAAATAAAGACTTAATGGCAATAATCATTATTATGATAAATAATAATTACTGACTGAAAAATAAATTCAAAACATAATGAATTAAAATTAAATTTAATATGGTCTCATATGCCCTGAAGGAGGTGGTACCTGATTTGAAGGAGTTTTTGCTATGTCCAAATAACATCCTCTTTGGAATTTCTGTGACCCTGGAGTCATAAATCATTAGTCTGCTCCCTTTCTGCCAGACATCATGCATGCTACTAATCTCCTTTAGTCGCTGGCCAGGTCTTTTAAGATCTATAAAAAAATTATAATATTGAAGTGTACACTTTTCTTTCTAGCTTCTGGATAGACTTCCATTAGTCAGATTTGCACTAAAAACCCAGCTCTGCTATGTAAGTGACCTTAGACAAGCCCTTAGCACCTCTGTACCTCACTTGCCCTGTCTGTGAAATGGGAATGATAGTCAATAGAACTTATCACATGGGGCTTGAAGAGTAAATGAGATGATTCACATGAGGTACATGCACAGTGCTCCATAAATACAACATGTTATGCTATTACTGTTACTAAGTCAAGAAGAACAAAATACACAGCAGACTGTGCTGCTCCCTCAGCCTGTCATTGAAGAGAGGGATACCTACAGAAGGTATAAGAAAACCCCAAATTACTAATTTTAGTTAAATTGTTTTCATTTTTCCCCCAAGGTGTGAAATGTATGTCTCCTGGAAAGAAAGACCACCATTCTTGGGTTTCTCATGCTCTGACACATCCTGCTGGACAGAAGACTCTAATGGCTCTTTAACTGGGCCAGTGCTCAGTGTTGCATGTGAGGCTGGCAACCGTAAGTCATAAGGTTACATCTTTCACCAGACAGTGAGCAGGCTGGCTGAGTTCTCCAAACTGTGTCCCTCAGCTGTGTTATAAAGTATCCTGCTGTGTGCACAGTATCCATCAGGGTCCATGAGACTTAGGGAGGCAAGGGAACCAATGAAAATACATGGTACTAATGCTACTTGCTGTGCTGTAATAAGGTCTACTGTCTTTGACCCAGGAAAGTGCTTTCTGTGAACATCCATGACATAGTAATAAGCTGATTGGCTTGTGCATAAGGTAAAATCCCAGACCCCATGCCTCTCCTTTCCCAAAGTATTATATCGAGAATATGTCTGCACTCAGTACCAACCCATATGGTCTGATACTCATTCTTTTGAGTTTCCTTCCAGAAAGATTCCATTAAACAAGGATGTGCCAGCACAGTAGTGCCCGAGAGCTATACATCCAGGGGCTGTCATACATAGTCTTGAGGACTGAAGCAAGAGCAGGCACTATGTGGCATTTAATGCTTAGGACAAATGATGATGAATGTTGCCATGTCTGCTTCTGTAGATAATTCTTTATAGGTTCTTGTTGCCTGTAGAATAAACTACAAATTCTTTCCAAGAGATGCGTAGGTCCCTTTATGACTTTCTTATTATTAAAAAATCCTTATCCTTTAATATTCCCCTGCTCTTTGACTAAGTTACAGATATATGGAACAACTACATTATTCATCATACATTTATTTATTCAATCAGTGTCCACTGATGGCACAGGATATGGCAGGCTGTGTGTTAAAAGTGGGGCAAAGCAGGGGACAAACTGGTCACATTGTTCTGTTCTCTCTAGAACAGGCACACTACTTCTTTTTTTTTTTTATGAAATTTATTGTCAAATTGGTTTCCATACAACACCCAGTGCTCATCCCAAAAGGTGCCCTCCTCAATACCCATCACCCACCCTCTCCTCCCTCCCACCCCCCATCAACCCTCAGTTTGTTCTCAGTTTTTAACAGTCTCTTATGCTTTGGCTCTCTCCCACTCTAACCTCTTTTTTTTTTCTTTTTTCCTCCCCCTCCCCCATGGGTTCCTGTTAAGTTTCTCAGGATCCACATAAGAGTGAAACCATATGGTATCTGTCTTTCTCTGTATGGCTTATTTCACTTAGCATCACACTCTCCAGTTCCATCCACGTTGCTACAAAAGGCCATATTTCATTTTTTTCTCATTGCCACGTAGTATTCCATTGTGTATATAAACCACAATTTCTTTATCCATTCATCAGTTGATGGACATTTAGGCTCTTTCCATAATTTGGCTATTGTTGAGAGTGCTGCTATGAACATTGGGGTACAAGTGCCCCTATGCATCAGTACTCCTGTATCCCTTGGATAAATTCCTAGCAGTGCTATTGCTGGGTCATAGGGTAGGTCTATTTTTAATTTTCTGAGGAACCTCCACACTGCTTTCCAGAGCGGCTGCACCAATTTGCATTCCCACCAACAGTGCAAGAGGGTTCCTGTTTCTCCACATCCTCTCCAGCATCTATAGTCTCCTGATTTGTTCATTTTGGCCACTCTGACTGGCGTGAGGTGATACCTGAGTGTGGTTTTGATTTGTATTTCCCTGATAAGGAGCGACGCTGAACATCTTTTCATGCAGGCACACTACTTCTGATTGCTCTCTTATCTGCCCTCTCTTCTGTGATGAAGACTCACATATGTCCTACATGATTTCTCTTAAGATCCACCTGCTCCCAGAAGTCTTCTCTGACCCTGAGTCTTAGGTTTCCTTCCATTGCGCTACTCTACCATTGAAGGCATATCTCTGCCATAGCAATAGTCATCCTTATTTTAGCCAGTTATTTACTTACATGATCTTCTTTCTATACCTGTTAGTTCCATCCAACATTCAACTCATATTCAATGTCATTTGCAATTTTAATGCTGGATCTATTTTTTATTCACATTTTTTATCTGTAGGGCCTTGTTCAGCATCTGACATGTAGTAAACACTCAATAAATATGTTGTAGAATCAATGAATGATTAATTTAGTGTGGCTTCACTCTGACATTACCCAATAGACAGAGTCATACATTTATGCAACTGTAGGGCTGAGAGAGTTTTGCAAGAATACTTCTAATTCCTCATGTCACTGATAAAGCATTTCCTAGTTGAATCACAGAAAGCAACACAAATACCAGATACCCCCTATTTGGAGCTGCCGAAAATCTGTGAACAGAAAAAAAAAAAAAAAACTAAAGAGGAGATCCTTCAGTGTAGCAGTTTGTCAAAGTGCTAGTTAGTAGAACAGGTAGGACCTTTGAGTAAAGATGATTGTGTTGAAGCCTGCTCTACTTTATTGAGCTCTAGCTTCAGAGTCAAGAGCTGCAAAACATTTACTCGACAGTGAGCTTGACGATGAATCATGTATTACTCATCTTCTGTCTTACAAACCACATGTATGGAGATGTTCCATAAATGGCTACCAGGTGGGGTGAAGAATTTCTCAAGATCAGGGTAGAATGCTTGAGACATACCCAAAAGGGGAGCAAAGTGTTAAAGACTGTTTCTTTTTATTTATTCATTTATTTTTTAGAGACAGAGCATGAGTTGGGGAGAGGGGCAGAACGAGAGAAAGAGAATCCCCAGCAGGTTCCCCACTCAACATGGAGCCCAATATGGGGCTCCAACCCACAACTCTAGGATCATGACCTGAGCTGAAATCAAGAGTCTGATGCCAAACCAACTGAGCCACCCAGGCGCCCCAAGAATGGTTTTTATTAGGTGACTGGAAGGGGACTTGAGTCTGTGGTCTGCAGGAGAGCTATCCTTGTCGGGGCTGGGAAGAGGGCAAGAAGGAAAGGACTTTGTTCCGACAGGAGATATGAACATTTTTTATCATCTGATGTATGCTCTCCTTTAATTTTGTCTTGCTTTTCTTTTTCTTCTGTCCTTGTGTTTCTTCCATGGAAATTGCTGTTTGTCTTTGGCATCAGCATTCATTTTTTAAGATGCAGCCACCTGTGAGTGTTACAGAGCATATGCTTTTAATCTTCTCACAAGTTGCATTTAGAGTGAGTTAAGTTCCACCAGAGTGGAATCTGCCCAAGAAAATATCCAACAACTGTGGAATTTGATCAAACTATGATGAAGACAATTGTTGATCTGAGAAGTGACTTTTCTCCCTGACAATTCATGACCAGGCCAATTTGATGTTTGAAGTATGTCCTCAATCTGGTGATTTGCTTCTTTAACTGATGGCTACTCTCCTCAGGTCTTTTAGTCCATCAGCTTATAATTGTTAAAAGTGGCCAAAAAGGGAAAACAAAACACCATGTTTTTGGTCTAATTAAAAACAAAACAAAACAAAACAAAACAAAACAAAACAAAACACTCCCTTGATACATTAAAACATGGAAAGACAGGATCACTAAAAAAATATTTTACAAGATATAAAGTGAAGTTTTAACAAAGTTTCTAATATTTATAAATGCAAAACAATAATTATAAGTTTATATTTTATATCTTCAAATAAAATTAACAAAGAAGTACACTCTGTAGCCTAGATATTCTTCCCCTTGGCTACAAAACTTTGTATAGGTGTTTAGGGGTGGCTACTGTGTATACCCTGACTTCTTCCACAAACTTAAACATAATGCAAATGAAGGTCATTTTCGATGATAGTTATAGTTCATTTCATAGAAAAATCGACAAAATATTTTAAAAATAGACTGGTATTATTCTGGTAAAATATTTTATTCCAGTAAACATGCTCCTTTGTGCATGTACAATTTCATTTCACATTGTTTCCTTTCTCATTCTCTTGATTCTCCTTCTCTTATTGGTTAGGCCAACCTGTTTATTGATAAAATGTTGGCTAACCAGAGGGTCTGAGCTGTGCAACAGAAGAAGAATGACTTTCAGGTTTGTCTTTCCTTGTCAGGAAGCTATCATAATTTTTCCCTCAGAATTTGAAGCTAATGTGCCCAGCAAGGAAAATATCCTAACTCCTTCGTTTCCGTATTTCCAACTTCTTTTTAGTGATCATTAGTTTTATCAGAAACTTCTAATTTCCTTTAAATATGCCATTTTAACAGGATTTGGTGCATTCTTAAGTACCTCTACTCTATCTTCTAGTGAGCATTTTTTTCCCTGAAGTTATGTTAAAATTTATAATGGATTTTGATGTAATTTTAAATATTTGATGGATTTTTAATTTTTAATTTTTCAATAGTTTATATATTACATAGTAAAATATTCAAAGCATATAAAGAATATATGGATACACATGTAAAGTAAAGCTTTCCCCATCTTTGCCCCTCCATTTCCCATTTCCACTTCTTTCTATGACAACCATGATTACTCACTTCTTGTGTAAACTTTCAACAAACATACATGTATATATGCAGAGTATTTACACTCACTCCTCCTCCTTTATACAAATGGTAGTGTATTACACACTGCTCTGTATTTGATTTTCTGCACATATCTATGTATCTCGGAAAATGTTCAAAATCAGTTTATATAGAAGTACTGTCTCATTTTTGTAGCTGCACTTTATTGCATGGAAATGCCATAATTTATCCAACCAATTTCCTGCTGATGAACATTTAGGCTGTTGCTAATATTTTGCTATTGTCCTCCATTCTGCAATGACTATCTTTGTTCATACTTTGTGCACTCATGTGAAATTATCTCTAAAGTTTCATATTCAGATTGCTTGGTCAAAGGGAATATAAGCACACTTTAGTTTTGATAGGTGTTGCCAAATTGCCCTCCAAAGATGTTTCCCAATTTACACCCACAGTAACGTGATTTGAGAATGTGGATTTCTTTTTAAAATGTGCACCATCTAGAAAGGGAAGTAAACTGCTCAATATTTGCCACTATGTCTTGCAATCAGCAACTGAATGAATCTACCAGACACTAAATATAATTAAGAGCCTATTACAGTTACTACTGAAATTAGTCAGTGTAATGCTTCTTCTCACCTTCTCCAGCTGATTAAATGTATACTTAATATCCATGCCTCAACTTGCAATCTTGGAAGTGTTTAGTGGCTGTGCACAGAGCATTTGACAGCTATGCTCATTGACAGGAGAGAGAGTGTTCTATGTGTTTTAGACAAATAAAGGTCAATGTCTTAAGCCTGATGCTGCTTTGTTAGACAAGTATTTAAACTGTGATCTTATATCTCAAAATTCAGTACAATATTAAACATGATGGTGAGTTCAGCAGGTGTTTGCTATTCCTGCCTAAAACTGTCTGCACTTATGATGTTGGCTCATAATCAGATCATTTAGACACAGCCTGAAACAATTGTCTGCTTTTAACATGTCAATAAAAAATAAAAATGGCTTCAACTTCTGATTTTAGAATTAGGAATGTTAGTTTTATTATTACTATTAGTGGAGTGAATATTTTGTAGTGAATTCTGTATAAATAATTATTTTTCACCTATTTGGAAATTCTCAGTTTATACCATAAGATTCCTTTTTTTCTCTTTGATGTGTTACAACCAAGCCCACCATTTTCTCTGAGTGCTGAGATGAATTCTCATACCTTGCTTTGTCAATCTGGCTCAATGCTTTCCCCTCTCCAGACATCAGTTTGCCATCCACATTTGAAGTCAGTGTTTTCTTGATAGAATTTGGCAGTTTATTACACAAAAACCTGAGGGTGAGAATCCAGATTTTTCAGTTATGTAAAAGTAACAACATGTAAGGAATTAATTATGAAATATTCTCATTAATATACATCTTTAACATTCTTCTAAGACCAGAAGTTGAAGCCATTTTTATTTTTTACTGACACATTAGAAATAGTATTGTCAGTGAAACTTCTATGTTTCTTTTTTTTTCTTCCAAGATATTACTTAAATTCAAGTTAGTTAGCATATAATGTAGTATTGGGAAACTTCTACATTTCTAATTGTCAAGTTAGTGGCCCTTACAAATAAAAGTAGAAATGATCCATAAAGTCCCATAGAATGGCATGATAATTATTCTTTTCTTCTACTTCTATTTTTTATAATCTAGTTTCCTTTTCACTATTTCTTCTCTTAACTTTATATTTTAATAGGTTCCTCCTCATTTCATAAACACTCTTGCCAGCACAATAAAGGTGAACATTTTCCAAACTGAATTTATTTCACTCCCAAACAGCTCCCCCTCCAGAGTTCCCTGCATCAGTGAGTTAGTGGCGCCACACATCCAGTGGCACCTGGTAACACTTTTTTCTCCCTCCTCTGCCATTCCTGCACAGACCATCAGTCACCAAATATTGTTGTTCTACATCCTAAATATCTCTCAAATCTATCCACTTCTCCCCATCATTACTGTACCATCCTAGTCTTACTGGACATACCTCCTAAATATTATCCCCCCAGTTACTCTTGTTCATTTCTAGTTACTTTTCTACATAAGAATATATAAAAGAAAAGTTCATGAGACATTGGACATCAGGCCATCAGGTAATAAAAGAGACAATTGAAACATAGGAAGCAAATAAGATGAATCCCAAAATGACCTAGCTTATTGTGTGGAGAAAGTTTCCAGGCTATGATGCATGGAAGAGGAGCCACACCTGAGCCTAGTAGACTCTCTGAGTTAAGTAAGGGGGGCCTAGAAGCATAGGAAGATTGAGGGGGTTGGATTTAATAGGATAGAGTGTCAGAGAAGAGAGTTGCAGAGAAAGAGCTCTGGAGAGCTGCTTCGTGTTCTCCAAAAGTATCCAGTTGAATAGTGATCAGTGCATGTCCATGAGGAAACTACCCATGCTTGGTGAAGATCTAGTCAAAAGGATGTGAATGAAAAATGCACAGAGCTCAATTAGGGCCTACAATAATGCCCATTCCCAGCAGTCAGAGTGGAAAACCTCATAATTTATGGTTCATTGAGTAGAGTATTCAGAAGGGTATTGTCTAAGTAGTGAGGAAAATTCTCCCTGGACATAATGCTCCACTGGTTCTGCCTAACAATGCTTAAAAGCAATACCCAAGAGAATCAAACTATTTCTAATTTGACCACATCCCAGGAAAAAAAAGACAATTTATAAGATTATAGAAAAGTTTTGCAGCCAACAAGGTAAGAATTACAATATCTGGTATCCAATCATAAATTACCAGGCATTAGGAAAAACAAAACAAAATAGTGTGGTACAAAATATAAAGAAGATAAAAATCAAAACGGACTCAGAATTAATAAAGATGATAGAATTAGTAGACAAGGATATTAAAATGGTTATCATAACTCTATTTAATGTGATCAAAAACTAGAGAATGAATGTATTAAGTAGAGGTATAGAAAATATTTTGAAAAAATTTTTAATGTTTATTATTTTGAAAGACAGAGAGACAGAGCATGAGCACGGGAGGGGCAGAGAGGGAAGGAGACACAGAATCTGAAGCAAGCTCCAGGCTCTGAGCTGTCAGCAAATAGCCTGATGTGGGGCTTGAACTCACAGACCTTGAGATCATGACCTGAACCAAAGTCAGATGCTTAACTGACTGAGCCACCCAGGAGCCCCAAAAATATTTTTAAAAACAACCAAATCAAACTTCTAGAGATGAAGCTTACATGTGTGAGATGAAAATACACAGGATATGGCAAGCAGCAGATTAGACATTGCATAATAAAAGATTAGTATGCATGGAAACAAAGCAGTAGAAACTATTTAAAATGAAACAAAGAGAAAACAGTGCAAGAAAAAAATGAGACCATTAATGAGCTCTGGGACAATTTTAGCAGGTCTAATATTGTGTAATTGGTGTAGCACAGAAATGTTGTTTGTAGAAATAATGGCCAAAATATTTCCAAACTTGATGAAAAATATAAGCAAATGGATCCAAGCAACTTTAAAAACAAGAAACATGGGGACACCTGGGTGGCTGAGTCAGTTAAGTATCTGACTCTTGATTTCAGCTCAGGTCATGATCTTGCAGCCGTGTGATTGAGCCCTGTGTCAGACTGAGTGCGGAGAGTGCAGCCTGCTTGGGATGCCCTCTCTCCCTCTCTCTTCGCCCCTACCCCACTCATGCTCTCTCTCTCTAAAAAATAAATAAATAAACTTAAAAAAAAAAAACAAGAAACATGAAGAAAACAATACGAAGTTCCATCATAATCAAATATTTTAAAACCAGTCATAAAGAGAATATACTAGGAGCACCAGGCGGATCAGTCAGTTAAGAGTCTGACTTCGGCTCAGGTCATGATCTCATGGTTCATGAGTTTGAGCTCATCGGGCTCTCTGCTGTCAGTACGTGTCCCCCCCTCTCTCTACCCCTCTTCTGCTCGTGTGCATGCTGTCTCTCTCTCTCTCACTCTCAAAAGTAAAATAAAACATTAAAAAAGAGAATATATTAAAAAACAGTAAGAGTAGAAAGACACATTAAATGCAAAGAACAAAGAAAAGCAGTTTTCTCCCCAGAAACAAAGCAAATGAGAGGACAATGGGGTAACATCTTTAAAATTCTCAAAGACCAGAACTCAACTTAGAGTCTTCACCAGTGAAAACAGCATCTTTGCAAGATAAAGGCACATAAAAACTTATTCAGACAGTTAAAGGTAAAAACATTTATTAGCAACACACCTACACTACAAGAAATGATGAAGTTTGTTAAGCAGACGAAAGTGACTTCGAGTGGAGATCTGTATCTACACAAGGAAATGAGGAGCCCAGGAAATGGCAACTTTTTGGATACTAAAGATTTTTCTTATAATTTATATCTTTTGAAAAGATAATAAATTGCTTAAAGCAATAACAGTGTATTGTGGAGTGTATGTCATATGTAGGAATGAAATGTATGATGGCAATAGCATGAAGTCTGGGAGGGAGAAATGGAAGTATACTGTTGTAAGGTTATACTACATGGGAAGGGTAGACTATGATACGGTAAAGATGTATGTATGCTATACTATGAGCTCTAAAATAATTGCAAAAATAATGCTGCAGAGAGTTATAACTAATAAGAAAACATGGGGGTAAATAGAATCAATTAAAAAATACACAATTCAAAGACTTCTGGTCCAGGCAAAATGATATAGACTCTTTTGTCCCTCTTAGGTACAAATATAAATCCTGGAGACAATGTAAGAGGCAACCAAAGGAGAACTCTGAATGGCAGAAAAAGGAAGGCAACTGATTAGGGACCTCAGGGCTACAGGAAAAGTAGCATCGAGGTATCTTACAATCTTCCTGCCTAACAGAAGAAGTGGACTCAGGCTTGGCATTTTTCTGAACCACAACTTCAGGTAAGTAGCTTTAGGAAGGCTCATTCATCTCCTAGACTTAGTGAGAATCCTGCCAGCAACAATAGGCAAGCTCAGAACACCAGCAAAGAAGATTAACTGAGAGCCCTGCTAATGATAAGTGTTCAGGGGAAGTGCTCACCTTCCTCACTGGTGACCCAATCCTCCTTTCTCTAACCAAAGATGCTGGAAGGCATTAGCAAGGGACATCCCACTGCAAAAAGTGGCTAGCCCAGGAGGCATTCTTATTCCTCTCTAAGCCAGAGACTCCCTCTCACCGTCCACCAAAGACACTGAGTGGCTGGGTGGCACTATGAAAGGGGACCCACCACAATAAGGACTTGGTTTAGGAAGTCTCCTTGTTCTCCTGGACAGGTAATCCCTTTCTCCCTGCCAGACACACTAGATAAACTATAGTGGGTTTGGGTAAACTATACCCCATCATTCTAAGCAGTACCAGTAGAAAACAGCAGACAAAATAGAACCTTATGGCTCTGAAAATTAAGTTGTCTTTGGAACCATAGATTATACAATCAGGCCAGGGCCTGTGTGCTAAACCTAAATATGGTGACTGCCTGCCATCATAAAAGATCTAAATAAGGCCCAGAGTCTGCTAACATAAAAGTCAAAATGTCCAAGATAAAAGAAAAAAATCACCTACATACAAAGCACCAGGATTTTAATAGTCATCATAATAATGCTTCACCAAAGTATTATAAATTCTCTGGAAACAAATGAAAAAATAAAAAAATTTCAGCAAAAAAAAAAAAAAAAAAAAAAAAAAAAATTAAAGTGATTAAAAAAAAGAGCCAAATGAAAAATGTAGAGCTAAACAATGCAAAAAGAGAAACAAAAACTAGTTGGACAAGATCAATAGTAGAGTGGATATGACGGAGAAGAAAAAGCAAGTATGACCAAAAGAGTATGCCATGAAATAATGGCTAAAAGTTGTGGCAAAAGAAATAAACCTACAGATTCAAGAAGTTGAGCAAACTGCAAACAGGATAAAGTAAAAAAACAAAAAAAAACAAAAAACCCACATTAAGGGATATCATAATTAAATTTCGGAAAGCTAAAAACAAAGAAAAAAATCTTGAAAACAAGCAGAAAGAAACAAAACATTACCTACAAGGGAAATGCCAATTTGAATGACAGTTGATTTCTAATCTGAAAACATGGAGGCCAGAAAAAAGCAGTCCAACATTTTTCTTTTTTTTTTTTAAATTTTTTTTTTCAACGTTTATTTATTTTTGGAACAGAGAGAGACAGAGCATGAACGGGGGAGGGGCAGAGAGAGAGGGAGACACAGAATCGGAAACAGGCTCCAGGCTCTGAGCCATCAGCCCAGAGCCCGACGCGGGGCTCGAACTCACGGACGGCGAGATCGTGACCTGGCTGAAGTCGGACACCCAACCGACTGCGCCACCCAGGCGCCCCAAGTCCAACATTTTTCAAGTGTTGAAAGAAAAGAACTGTCAACCATGATTATTCTGTGGGTGAAACTATCCTTCAGGAATGAAGGGGCAATAAACATATTCTCAGATGAAGAAAAACTAAAATAATTTGTCACTAGCAGGCCTACCCTTAAGGAATAACTAAAGGAAGTTCTATAAACAAAAAGGAAATGATAAAAAAAAATTGGAATCATCAGCAAGAACAATGGGAAGAACAGAAATAGATGGCCATACAATATACCATCCTTCTGTTCATGAATTTTAGAAATCAAATTTGGGGCGCCTGGGTGGCTCAGTCGGTTAGGCGGCCGACTTCGGCTTAGGTCATGATCTCGCGGTCCGTGAGTTTGAGCCCCGTGTCGGGCTCTGTGCGGACAGCTCGGAGCCTGGAGCCTGTTTCAGATTCTGTGTCACCCTCTCTCTGACCCTCCCCTGTTCATGCTCTGTCTCTCCCTGTCTCAAAAATAAATAAATGTTAAAAAAAATTAAAAAAAAATCAAATTTGATGACTTAAACAAAAACTGTAATGTCACCTGATACTTAATAATATTTAAAAGCAAGGAAGCTCAAGGGACCTAAATTTTCTAAACTTCACTGGAAGTAGATGAAAATGTTGGCATGAATAGATGAGCATAACGTAGATATGTCATATATACTCAGAGCAACTAACAAGAAAGCTATACAGAAAGCACTAAAAAACACTATGAACAAATTAACAAGGAATTCTAAAGTTATATTGGATAAGAATCCAAAAGACCTTCCATGATATAGCTACTGTATGAACACGTATGCCCAATTCAGACAATCAGAGAATTTTATGGCTGGAAGATGATTTAGTTCAGTGTTTCCTAATCATTAACATGTATTTTAATCGCTTGATAATCTTGTTGCAATGCAAATTATGATCGATTAGGTCTTGGGTGGGACCTAATATTCTGCTTTCCAAAAAGCTCTGATCCAAGAACCATGCTTTGAGTAGCAAGAATTTGTTCAATCCCTTTTTCTAACAGATGGAGAAAAATGGCCCTTCTCCTGGCTTTTTAGAGCATTGCAATGACTCTACTGGGCCTAAAGCCATTGGACCTGAGTTTTATTAATAATAATGCCTCAAACTTTTATCACAGAGATCATTGCTCTGGCTTTGGTTGCTGCCTTTTCTGTGTCATAGTTTTTAATGTTCCTTAGATTCTGAGACTGTATTGAAAAATCTTTTTCAATTAATATCCTTTTTTGCTGTAGCTATCCAGAGTTGGTTTCTATTGCATGTGATCAAAAGAACCGTCACTAACAGAGTCTGTGTGTTGGACTTGAGTGCAAAGAAATATACCGTATTTGCAGCAGAAGAACATGAATTTTACCCCTTGGAGTATCACAATTGAAACATTTTCTTAAAAGTTTACACAAGCCCACTGGTGACTGAAAAATTTGTCTCTAGCATGATCTTCCACCTCATCTTCCAGGCTCCTATCCAACTTCTTACTTGATCTCTCCATTTGAATACATCTCAAACTTACTATGTCCAGAACAAAACCTAATCGTCTGCAGTAAACGGCACCAGCTTTCACGTAGTTGTTAAGATAAAGCCCTAGAAATCATCCCTGGTTTCTCTTTTTCCTTTCCCCAATCCAATTGCTCAGTGAGTTCTGTCAGTTTTACCTTAAAAATATAGGCAGAATCCAACCACTCACATCTGAACAACTTTATCCTTCTCGAAGCCATCCTTCTCTCTCTTGGAAAACTGCAATAGCCTCCTAATTATACTTCCTGCTTCTACTCTAGCTTTGCCAAATGGCAGCCAGAGTGATTATTTTAAAATGTAAACAGGATCATGTTACTTTCATGCTCAAAACCTGTCAGTAGCTTGTCATCACAACGAAAATAAAATCCAAATACCCTATCATGATATAAGGCCCTATGTGATCTGACCCTTGATTGAAACTCTCTCTTCAGTTTTGTCCACTCTCTCCTTGCACATCTTGTCCAGACATGCTGGTCACCTTGTTATCTCTCCAGCTGAAGAAGAGGTCTCAGAGGGCAGGGATTTCTTCTCTTTTACTCACTGTTGTATTTTCAGAGCCTAGAGTAATGCCTGACACAGAGTAGATTTCAATTAATAGTTCTTAAATAAATGAGTAAATTTTTAAAATACTGAATCAAAAAGGAAACAAAGAAAAAGGGACAAAGGAGAAAGAAGTAGATGGGACAAATAAAAATAAATAATGAGATGGTAGACATAATTTAACAATATCTGTAATTACATTAAAACACAATGGCCTAACACTCCAATTAAAAGGCAGAAATTGTTGGATGGAGAAACAAAACAAAACACAACAACAACAAAAAAACAAAAATACAAACAAAAAATAAGAATCACTACATACTGCATGAAAGAAATACAGTTTAACTATAAAGACACAATTATGTTAAAAGTAATAGTATGGAAAAAGATATATCACACTCACACTAATCATAAGAAAGTTTCAATGGCTATATTAATATCAGCCAAAGCATTTTTAAAGTAAAGGATATTAGTAGTGATATAGAAGGTCATTTCATAATGATAACAGGGTCAATTCATTATAGAATACTTCCATTGCAAGTATTAATCCATTTAATAACAGAATTTCAAATTATAGGGAAAAAAAACCTGATAGAACTGCAAAGATAAATAGACAGATCTTATGAATGTATAAAGAAGATGTGACATATATATATATATATATACATACAGTGGAATATTACTCGGCAATCAAAAAGAATGAAATCTTGCCATTTGCAATGACATGGATGGAACTAGAGTGTATTATGCCAAGCGAAATGAGTCAGTCAGAGAAAGACAAATATCATATGAATTCACTCACATGTGGAATTTAAGATACAAAATAGATGAACATAAGGGAAGGGAAGCAAAAATAATATAAAGCAGGGAGAGGGACAAAGTATAAGAGACTCTTAAATATAGAGAACAAACTGAGGGTTGCTGGAGGGGTTGTGGGTGGGGGGATGGGCTAAATGGGCATGGGGCATAAAGGAGAACATTTATTGATATGAGCACTGGGTGTTATATGTAAGGGATGACTCACTGGATTCTACTTCTAAAATCATTATTGCACTATATGATAACAACTAGGGATATAAATTTAAAAAAATATGAAAAAATAGACAAATCTTGAGGAGTGTACATAAACAGAACCGTACATATATGGTCAATGAAGTTTTGACAAGATTGCAAAGGCAATTCAGTGAAAACAAGGATAGTCTTTCAAACTAATTTTACTGGAGCAATTGGACAACCATATGTGCAAAAATGAACAAGTTCACATCTTGCATCATTTACAAAAATCAACACTAAATGGATCATATAATCTAAATATAAAACATAAAAACATGGAACTTCTATAACAAAACTATTATATTCATAGAAGAAAATCTTTGTGATGTTTGGTCAGGCAAAAATTTCTTACATATGATATCAAAAATGTAATCCATACAAGAAAGTAGTTTGAAAAATTAGATTTCATAAACTTAAGAACTCTGCTTTTTAATGTTTATTTATTTTTGAGAGAGAGAGAGAGAGAGCAAACAGGGGAAGGGAAGAGACAGAAGGAGACACAGAGTCTGAAGTAGGCTCCAGGCTCCAAGCTATCTGCACAGAGTCTGATGTGGGGCTCGAACTCACAAACTGTGAGATTATGACCTGAGCCAAAGTTGGATGCTTAACCAACAGAGCCACTCAGGCACCCCATTAGAGCTCTGCTCTTTAAAAGAGCTGCAAAGAGAATGCAAAGACAGCCATCGATAGGAAAAATATTTGTAAATCACAAATCAGCTAAGGAACTTATATTTGGAATATAAGAAGCTTCAAGACTCAATGATAAGAGGATAAAATGCCAAAAACAAAATGAAGAAAAATTGTGAATAGACATTTCACCAAAGGAGATATATGGGTGGTAGGTAAGCTCATGGAAATATGCTGAACATAATGAAATGAAAATTAAAACCACAATGACATTTCACAACACACTGATTAGCATGTCCAAAAGTAAAGAGACTGATGATACCAATGTTGACAAAGACGTGGAGCAATTAGCTCAATTCTGCTGGTGGGAATGTAGGTGCATACAACACTTTTGGAAAAAATCTGTCAGTTTCCTAAGAAGTTAAAGATACACTTACTCTAGATGATTCAGCCACTCCTAGAAATGAAAATATATGCCAGACAAAGATTTATACACAAATGTTCTTAGAGCTTTATTTGTAATAATCTCAAACTAGAAACAACTGCAATGTTCAACAGGTTAATGAATAAATAAACTCTAGAATCTCCATAAATCAAATACTGCTCAGCAATAAAAAAATAGATGATCAATATTTGTAAGAACATGGATAAAACTCAATATAATTATGCCAAAATACTTATGTTGGACAAAATAGACTTTAAAGCAAAGATTTTTAATGGAGACAAGGAAGGAGACTATATAATAATAGAGGGTATAATCCAACAAGAAGATATAACAATTGTAAATATTTATGCACCCAATATGAAAGCACTCAAATGCATAAAACAGTTAACAACAAGCATAAAGGAACCAATCTATAATAATACAATAATAAAAGGGGATTTAACACCTCATTTATACCCATGGACAGATCATCCAAACAAAATCAAGAAGGAAACGATGGCTTTGAATGACACACTGGACCAGATGGATTTAACATATATTCAGAACATTCCACCCCAAAGAACATTCTCCAAAATAGATTAGATATTGGTCTCAATAAATTCAAAAAATTGAAGTCATACCATGCATCTTTTCTGATGGCAAGGCTATGAAACTAGAAATCAACTACAAATAAAACTCAAGAAAAGGCACAAATTCCTGGAGGTTAAATATGCTACTAAACAATGAATGGGTCAGCCAAGAAATCAAAGAAGAAAAAAAAAATTACATGTAAACAAATGGAAATGAAAACACAGTGATCCAAAATCTTTGGGATGCAGTACAAGCTGTTCTTCTTTTTTTTTAACGTTTATTTATTTTTGAGAGTGAGAGGGGGTGGGGGGAGAAGCAGAGAGAGAGACACACAGAATCCGAAGCAGGCTCCAGGCTCTGAGCTGTCATCACAGAGCCCAACACAGGGCTCAAACTCATGAACTGTGAGATCATGACCTGGGCCAAAGTTGGACCCTTAACCAACTGACCCACCCAGGCGCCCCAGCATAAGCTGTTCTAAGAGGGAAGTTTATGCCAATACAGGTCTACCTCAGGAAGCATGAAAAGTCACAAATAAACAACCTAATTTTATATCTAAAGGAAAGAAAAAGAACAAATGAAATCCCAAACCAGCAGAAGGAATAAAATAAAGATTAGAGCAGAAATAAATGATATAGAAACTAAAATAAAACAAACAAAAAGAAAACAAAACAAAAAAAATAAAATAAAAAACCCAAAAAACCCAAAGAAACAAAAAACAACAATGGCAACAATAACAAAAAACAAAACAAAACAAAAAAACAACCCAAAACCCAATAGAACAGATCAATGAAACCAGGAGCTGCTTATTTGAAAAGATCGATAAAATTGATAAATCTCTAGCAGGCTCACAAAAAAAAGAAAGAAAAAGAAAAAGAAAAAGAGGACTAAAAGTCACAAATGAGAGGAGAAAGAACTACCAACACCACAGAAATACAAACAATTGTAAGAGAATATTATAAAAAATTATAAGCCAATGATTTGGACAACTTAGAAGAAATGGGTAAATTCCTAGAAACAAAAAAACCAACCAAAACTGAAGGAGGGGGAAATAGAAACTTTGAACAGACTGATTACTAGTGATGAAACTGAATAAGTACCAAAAACTCCCAACAAACAAAAGTCCAGGACTAGACAGCTTCAAAGGCAAATTCTACCAAACATTTAAAGAAGAGTTAATAGCTAGTCTCAAACTACTCCAAAAAAATAGAAGGGGAAGAAAAACTTCCAAATTTATTCTATGAGGACAGAATTACATTGACACCAAAGCCAAATAAAGACATCACAAAAAAAGAGAACTACAGGTCAATATCTCTGATGAACATATATGCAAAAATCCTCAACAAAATACTAGCAAACTTAGTCCAACAATACATTAAGTAAACTCATTCACCATGATCAAGTGGGATTTATTCCTGAGCTGTAAGGATGATTCAATATTTGCAAATCAATCAAGGTGATACATGACATCATTATGAGAAAGGGTAAAAGCCATATGATCATTTCCAAAGATCAGATAAAAAGCATCCGACAGAGTACATCATCCATTCACGATCCCCAACAAAGTAGGTTTATAGGGAATATACCTCAACATAATAAAGACCTTATATGAAAACCCACAGCAAACATCATACTAAGAAACAAGACAAGGATGTAAATTCCCAACAATTTTATTCAATACAATACTGGAAATCCTGACCACAGCTATCAAACAACAAAAAGAAACAAAAGGCATCCAAATTAGTAAAGAAGTAAAACTTTCACTATATGCAGACTCCACCAAAACCTAGCAGGGACTGATATAAAACCCTAAAGACTCTGCCAAAAAACTACTAGAACTGATAAATGAATTTGGTACAGTCATAGGATACAAAATCAGTGTATAGAAATCTGTTGCAGTTTTATACTCTAATAATGAAGCAGAAGAAAGAGAAATTAAGAAGACAATCCCATTTACAATTGCACCAAAAAGTGATATGTAGGAATAAACTTAGTCCAAGAGGTGAAAGACCTGTACTCTGAAAACTATAGAACATTGATGAAAGAAATTGAAGATGACACACAGAAATGGGAAGACATTCCATACTAATAGATTGGAAAAACAAATATTGTTAAAATGTCTATACTATCCAAAGCACTCTGCAGATTTAATGCAATCCCTACCAAAATACTAACATCATTTTCACAAAACTGTAACAAACAATCCTGAAATTTGTATGGAACCACAAAAGACCCCAAATAGCCAAAGCAACTTTGACAAAGAAAAACAAAGCTGGAGGCATCACAATTCCAGACTTCAAGTTATATTATAAAGCTATAGTAATCAAAACAGTATATTCCTGGCACAAAAAAAGATACATAAGTCAATAGAACAGAATAGAAAACTCAGAAATAAACCCACAATTGATCTTCGACAAAGCAGGAAAGAATATCCAATGGGGAAAAGATAGTCTCTTCGACAAATGGTGCTAGGAAAACTGTACAGCTACATGCAAAAAAAAGAAACTGGACCACTTTCTTACATGATACACAGAAATAAATTCAAAATGGATTAAAGACATAAATGTGAAACCTAGAAATCATAAGAATCATAAAAAATAAGCAGTAACTTCTTTGACATCAATAGTAGCAACATTTTCCTAGATATGTCTCCTGAGGCAAGAGAAATTAAAACAAAAATAAACTATTTGTACTACATCAAAATAAAAGCCTTCTTCACAGAAAAGAAAACAATCAAAACTGAATGGGAGAAGATATTTACAAATGACATATCCATTAAAGGGTTATATCCAAAATATACAAAGAACTGACACAACTCAACACCCAAAGAAACAAATAATCCAATTGAAAATGGGCAGAAGACATGAACAAATATTTCTCCAAAGACATCCAGGTGGCCAATGGACACAAGAAAAGATGCTCAACATCACTCATCATCAAAGAAATTCAAATCAACACCATAATGAGATATCACTCACACCTGTCAGAATGAGTAAAATCAAAAAACACAAGAAATAACAAGTGTTGGTGAGAATATAGAGAAAAAAGAACACTCATGCACTATTGGTGAGAATGCAAACTGGTGCAGCCACTGTGGAAAACAGTAGGGAGATTCCTCAAAAAGTTAAAAATAGAACTTCCCTATGATTTAGTAATCACACTACTGGGTATTTACCCAAAACATACAAAAACACTGGCACATCTGGGTGGCTCAGTTGGTTAAGTGTCCCACTTCAGCTCAGGTCATGATCTCATGGTTCATGAGTTTGAGCCTGCACTGGACTTCATGCTGTCAGCACAGAGCCTACTTTGGATCCTTGGTCTCTCCCTCTCTCTGTCCCTCCTCTCTCTCTCTCTCAAAAATAAACAAACATTAAAAAAAATACAAAACACTAATTCAAAAGGACACATGCACCCCAATGTTTATTACAGCATTACTTACAATAGCCAAATTATGGAAAGCCCAAGTATCCATTGATAGATGAATGGAAAAATAAGAAGTGATATATATATATAGTATCCATTGATAGATGAATGGATAAAGAAGAAGTGATATATATATATATATATATATATATATATATGAATAAGTGGAATATTACATATATATATGAAGACGTGGAATATATATATATGGAATATTATATATATAATGGAATATTATTCAGCCACAAAAAAGAATGAAATTTTGCCATTTGCAACCATGTGGATGGAGCTAGAGAGAATTATGCTATGTGAAAAGATAAACACTATATGATTTCACTCATATGTGGAATTTAAGAAACAAAACAAATGTGCAAAGGAAAAAAAGAGAAAGAAAGAAAAAGAAAGAAAGAAAGAAAAAAGAGAAAGAAAGAGAGAGACAAACCAAGAAACAGACTCTCAATTATAAAGAACAAACTGATGATTACCAGAGGGAGGTGGGCAGGGGATGGTGAAACAGGTGAAGAAAATTAAGGGTACACTTAGCATTATGAGCACTGAGTAATGTATGGAATCGTTGAATCACTATACACACCTGAAACAAATATCACACTGTATGCTAACTACACTGGAATTAAAGATTTTTATTTATTTATTTATTTTATTTTTTTAACGTTTATTTATTTTTGAGACAGAGACAGAGCATGAATGGGGGAGGGGCAGAGAGAGAGGGAGACACAGAATCGGAAGCAGGCTCCAGGCTCTGAGCCATCAGCCCAGAGCCCGACGCGGGGCTGGAACTCACGGACCGCGAGATCATGACCTGAGCTGAAGTCGGACGCTTAACAGACTGAGCCACCCAGGCGCCCCAAGATTTTTTAAATCTTAATTAAAAAAACAGTGACTATTGCTTGTTAAGTAAAACAAATACTAAGGCATTAGAGACAGAAGAAATCTAAGAGTCCTTACCTTCTAGTAGTTGAGGTCTTCTCACTTGATTTCATAATATGGTTCTTATTTATTTATTTATTTATTTAGAGTGTGTGTGAGCAGGGCAGGGGCAGAGAGAGAGGGAGAGAGGGAAAGAATCTTAAGCAGGCGCCACCCTCAGTGTGAAGCTCAACATGGGGCTCAATCTCACCACCTTGAGATCATGACCTGAGGCCGAAATTGAGTTGGAGGCTCAACCAACTGAGTCACCCAGGTGCTCCCATAATATTGTTCTTTATTAAAATTCAGACAATTCTGATACTGTGTTTCTCAAAATCAACAGAAAAATACATTGTTAATAATCAACGAGGGTATACTTCAGATGTCTTAAGACACATGGTGGTCTTCATGGATTCAAATCCAACATTTCTAGTAATGAGTTTCTCATGGAAATAGAAAAAAACAATTATTCTGAGTGAAAAAAGCTCGATGAAAAAAAGAGTTCATATTGTGTAATTGTATTTATATAAAATTCTAGAAAATATGGGCAATTCTATAGTGAAATAAAGCAGATCAGTGTTTGCCTGGGAATTGGAATGGGAGTGGAGGAGGGGTAGGACAGGAAGAAGGGATGACAAAGGAACATGAGGAATTTATCTGGGTCATGGATACGTTCATTACCTTGATTGTGGTGATGATGGGTATTACATAAATCAAAACTTATCAAATTGTGCACTTTAATTATGTGCAGTTTATTATATGTCAGTTATACCTCAATATATATCCCCCCCCAAAAAAAAAAACAGTGTTTGACTGATTTAAGTGTTTCATATGCTACCATTTGTCCTATAAAATACAAGTCTTTTTATTTTTTTTTAAGGCTGTGTGTCTTTAACTACAATGCAATTATATATTCGAGATCTTAGGAATTCTGTAATAATTTTTTTTAGGTGAAGAAACTAGACTGGATGGGTAAGGATGTGCTCCAAATTACATAAGAATGCAGGGTGTCTAAACTAGACCACAAAATGAAAGTTTGGGTTTTGTGCCACCCATAAGGCTAAGTCACAGTGACATTTTAATAAATGGTCAAAATACTGCATTCATGTGGTCTGAAACTTGACTGGCTAATAGTAAATCTGCTGGTTGAAAAATTTAAACAATTTCAAATCATTGTTGAGTATAGCACAAAAATAACTAATAGTTTCATCTGACCATAAATCTCAGTCAAAATATTGTGGTATGCACTGTAGCCCATATTGATGGCTTTAAATGGAATGCGTTTAATATAGTTAGTATTTGCTTCTGTGTAAATTAGAAAAAGGTATACTTTCCTCGGGATTTTTTACCTTCCACTCACAGAAAATTGTCATAATATGCTGTTTTTGGTTTGTTTCAGATCAAAAGACTTTAATTCCATCTGCTGGAGAATGGTCGTAATAAATACCACGACTTTTCCAATGTGAATGGCACCCTACAGAGTTTTGCAACGATTGAGACCCAGATGTACATTTATCAGAAAAGAGAATTTACCACTAAGTTATTAGAAGTATCATTGTTCTAATTTCAAACAAGGTGTTTAAGTATTATTAACTTTGAACTTTTAATCTTGCTCAACTGGTAAACAGAAATGTATTCTCCCGCAGAGGTGTCTAAGTAACTTTTAAACTCATTTTATTGACTTGACATCTTTTGGACATTTGGGAGTCAGGGGCAAGACTTATCTTCATCTTTAGGAAAAAGTGCTGTGTCTTTTATAAGTTGAGTATGTAAATAAGCAGGCTCAGTTATATTTTAGAAGAAATTTTTTTGCAGTAACACTCTTTCTAGTTTAAGATGACTAAGGATGAGGTAATCATGGCTCAGCAACATGTTTCAGTTAAGACAGCACTCAAGAGAATTTCATTTGCTTTCCAGCCCCACAGTTGGGCCAAGAAAAGTAATTACAGTGATTAATAATAATATTTGATTTTCAAGTCCCCAAGCCCACTCCTCAGAGCTGGTATTATCTGGGGGCAGAGAAACAAATTGCAGGAAGGAAATGAGAAGTATGTCCTACCATTTGAATTCTTGAGCATTACGCAGTCCCAATGCTGCCATTGCACACCCGGCTTGTGTCACCCCATGAATTTTTATACAGGATTTTCAGCATCTTGTTTTCCTGGTCACCCTAGAACTGAGGGCAGAGCAGAGGTGATGTTTTCACTCTTTAGGGATGCATTTTAATTAATGCCTCTTTGAAGAGCCTCTCCTCCTGTTTGGAAGTGCTGTTAGGAAATTTGCAAGTGGTGATGGAGAGCAGATTTAAAAGAATCAGGGCCTCTGCTTTGAAAACCAAAAAATGAAACACAACAAAAATAACACATCTTTTGTCCTTAAAAGGCCTTATGTTCTCATCTCTGACAGGATTCTGATGGCCAACACAAGGACAGTTCTAAGATACCCAAGGTTTTATATAAACAAATAAATGAAAAGAGAGAGAGAGAGAGAGAAAAGAAAAGAAAAAAAAAAAAAAAAAAAAAAAAAAACGTGCCCAGGGCAGGGCTGGGTTTCAAGACTCCAGTAGCCTTCAGCTCAGCCACTACCAGGAGGAGTTGCTATGGGAACCATTGCAAAAGATTAAATATATCAAGAGTACATGATTGTGAGAAATGGGTGGGAAAGAGAATTATATTAATGTTGAAATGATGGTTCTTCTATTTGTGGGGTTTTCACTTTTTTTTTTTCTAAATTGCATACAAAATCTCCTTCACAAACAGAACTCATTAACAAATAAGTCTTTGCTGTATGCTAAACAGAGAGACAATGGAATGTTCATATTTCATCATGAAAATTAAAGGGCTGTGATTTTTTGCAGTGCTTGTTTGTTTTCTAAGCCTAGAATCGCTTTTGGAGTAAACTCTGCCTTTTTGCCTTGCCTGCTACAGTAATCTTATAGGGGTGCATTTGCAGAGGGGTCTGGAGCAGGGCAATGTGGGGTTCCTTGCTCTTTTCCTCCCATCACATATACCATATTTATTTTGTCCCTAGGATCTGGAAAAAAAAAATTAACCTTCTTGCTTATTGCAATTCTCCTTAGAAAACAATTGTCAGGAGGGTTGAGGCTGGGAAGGTAAATCCCTTAAGAAGATTCTTTAAAAAGGTGTAAATGCTGTGACTTGAATTCAGTATTCACAACATTCAGAATCTCTCAAGAGAAGCTTTTTTCTTCTTATTATTATTGTGAAATTTTCTCAGTCTGTGAGAAGTCAGTTGTTGAATCTCACCTGGTAAGTGGGGATAGCTGATCAGAAAGTTTCAGGAAGTGACTCCTGATCACGCAAAACAGAACTGAAACTCTGAGGGCACCTGGGTTGTTCAGTCTGTTAAGCATCTGACTTCAGCTCAGGTCATGATTTCATGGTTCGTGGGTTCAAGTCCCACGTCAGGCTCTGTGCTGACAGCTCAGACCCTGGAGCCTGCTTCGGATTCTGTGTCTCCCTCTTTCCCTGCCTTTCCCCTGTTTGCTCTCTTTCTTTGTCTCTCTCAAAAATAAATAAACATAAAAAAAGAACTGAAATTCTGCATGGTCCATTCGTTGTTTTACCCTTAACCACACTGCCACATGCCCTGTTGGAAGAACTTATTTATTTTAAGAAGTAGGATTCGAATTAGAAAAATCTATTGTTTCTTAATTTTAAATCAACCATTCAGATGAGGTAGGTTTCTAAAGAATTATGGGAAAGTATTTCTCTCTTTTGCAATTATGTAAGGTCATGTTTCAAAGCAAATCTCTGCCAGGAACATATTGCACTTTTTGGTTTATTTTGCCTTTCCCACAGCACAGAACTGCACCCTTTATTATTATTGTCACAGTTGACTGAGGAAGAGCTGTATGTCCAATAAGATGATGCTCTCCAAATATTTATTCTATACAGAAATATTGTTTTTTAGAGAAATAGTCTAACCACAAGAAATTTATTTTTATTTTTTAAAATTATTTTTAAAAACTGTAATACCTATCACATATAGATGTATCTAACTTGATATTTTTAAAATTAAGAAGTAGGCTATGTGTTCATGCTTTTTAAAATGTGGCCTCACTTTATTTCAAGTCCATAAATTTCTTACTTTAGAAATAATTAACAACTGGGGCACCTGGGTGGCTCAGTCGGTTAAGCATCTGACTCCGGCTTAGGTCATGATCTCATGGTTCATGGGTTTGAGCCCCGCATCAGGCTCTGTGCTGACAGCTCAGAGCCTGGAGCCTGGTTCAGATTCTGTGTCTCCCTGTCTCTCTGCCCCTCCCCTGCTCAAACTCTGTCTCTCAAAAATGAATAAACATTAAGAAATTTAAAAAAAAATAAAAATAACAACTAGGATAAGGAAGAAGGAACATTGTAACCAGGAGGGAGCACAAGACCTAAGGTTGTGGCAGCACCTCAAGGTTGGGTCTCCAGTATTTTCTGGACCCTGGGGGCACCCCCAAGGAGCCGCAAGTCTCCATAGCCCAATGCTGCTTTTTGGCTATTTTAGAAATACGGTAGTGGTAGGGGCAGACATCAAAGACTGGATTTTAAAAGGCTGGAGATGGTCTCCTGAATGGGAGATAAGGTAAAGTGTCTTTGAAAATTTGCATGGAAAACATGAATAAAGACATTTTTTGGGGTAAAAAAAAAAATCAACTTTTCTCCTGTCAATCAGTAAATAACAAGAAACAAAAGCAAGCAGTACCATATAGAAGAAAGACTCCTAGTGGCCATTTGTTTCTCAAACAAAACCATGTTGACCGTCTTCTTTTGAAGCAACTCCAGAACATCAACTTTCACCTGAATAAAAGCTATTCATATTTACAGACTGCGTGGCTCCCTAGCTTAGGGGTGCCTCAAACAAATGCCTCGTCTTACCTGCGGTTTGGGAGGTGGCAGAAAGTGAAGCGACATTGGCTAACTGATACCCCCTTTCTTTAATGGCTGAGGATCTTCGAGGGCTGTGGCCAGGGCCGCAGTGCTGTCCAAGTCAGGAGTTCTCTCTTGTCCTTCTTTCATGAAACATTTTTGTCTTTCCAGCACTAGAAACATGCCCATACTTATTTTAAGATGATGAGAGTTTGGTAATTAAATTAATCCTACCACTACCCTTTGCTGTAGGGCTCTGACAGGAGCATATTAAATGTACACACCTTGTTCCTTTTATAGATTTGCTCAGAATGATCTCACTGTGGAAGGAAATCAAATGCAGAGTCATATTTTAACGCATTTAAAACGAGAGGTTTACATTCCACAAGCTTATGTTTCATTTGTGGGTATTTTCCTCCTAAAGTGCTGTCAATTGCCACTTCGTTTGATTCTTTTCAAATGCAGCTTGGCGGTAGTGCTGACCACATCAATTTCATATTCTCTTTTGTCTGACTCAAGGATATCAGACACTGCTTCATCTTAATGAGGCCTAGTTCTCCTCCTATTACCAGGCTATTTTCCTCTGATAAATCACAGTGTCCTGTGGTGTCATTGCACCTGTAATAGCAGGCAGGTGAAGAGTGAATGATGCTCCTGAGCGCCCGTGCCTCTTTCCTAACTGAGCTATAGCTCCCATGCTGAAGCTGCCTGGTCTCAAGTTCTTGAGCAAATTCCTAACCTGTGGATTTCCCTGTGTCATGACTAGGCTTGCCCTCACAGATGCTCTGATTGGTGGTGTGAAACAAGGCTTCCTTAAGAGAATACAATGCGTGGCTCACTTGAAAGGTTTTCTGTTTCCTGGGAAGGGTCACATAGGAAAGCTTTTCTCTTTGGTTTTTAAGGAGTGACAACGCTGGTCGTAAAGTCTGTTTTCCCCTGAAAGGATTGAGTCAAATAAATGAAAGATAATGAAAAAAACAAAACAAAACAAAACAACCTTTACTTTCCTGCGTAATGAAGCCAAGAGAAAATTCTGACATGATTCATTCACTTGTTCAGTCATTCATTCAATATTAATTGATCTCCAACTTTGAGAAAGACATTGTTCTAATCGATATGAGGGATACACAGTTGACTGGCCTTGAACATGAGATGGGATCTGAGAGAGATCTCACTAGAGGAAACAGTTCAAGCATTGAAAAAGCTCTGGGAAAGTGCAGAATTTGCAAGGGGCAAGGATGTTTGTAAAAGCAGGTTGAGATCCAAAGATATCACAACTTATTTCGGTAGGAAAAAGAAAGTAACACTTTCTTTTTAATGTTTATTTATTTTTAAGAGAGAGAGAGAGAGTGGGGGAAGGGCAGAGAGAAGGGGACAGATGATTCAAAGCAGGCTCTGTGCTGACAGCGGAGAGCCTGACGTGGGGCTCGAACTCATGAACCATGAATTCATGACCTGAGCTGCACTCAGATGCTAAACCAGCTGAGTCACCCAGGTGCCCCCAAAACAACACTTTTAAAGTCAGAGGTATGCTTTAGGAATCTAAAACTTTATTCTATCTAAACTATTCCAACTTGTCCTGAGATATCTTCCCAAGGTGTTTCTGGACTGAAGGAGATTGAGAAGTGATGATGACCAACCAAGGTCAGTGAGAAGGGAGAAGCTTTGTGAAGACTGCGACATGGGATTGAGATTTGAGAAATACCATTAAAGAGGATTTTTAAAAAGTTCCCTAAGTGGAATGCAGGAGGAGGATTGTGTGATATTGTTCAACATTTTTCAAAGGCTTGTTTTTGAGACAATAGTATTTCGGGAAAACTGCCTGAAGGACGTGCAGCCCGTTCATTTCGTTAAATGCACAGAATGTTCTTCATTGATAAAGCCAGATGAGGGTACCCTGATTTTCTGGAACTCATTATGCTACCATCTCATGCCATTCTCTGCTGAGTTCTTCTCTAGGGTTGAGCCATTGGCCTACACCGAGGAATGTATAAAACTCAAGTTTTTAAAAAGTCATAAATATACTGTGGAGGAAAGTTATTGAGAAAATTATACAGTATTTGCCCTGCACTGTCCCATGTCAAAAATTTTCACTCAAGTCTTACTAGTACCAATACCAGGACCAACTATACTTATCCCGAGCAACTGCTTTATTTGAAAATAGTTTCAAAGAGTGTTTCTGTCTCTGGGTTGGCTGCTAGAAAGTGCAGATCCCAATATGCAGACTTCTAGTGAAGTGTACTTACGGCAATTATTTTTTTTTCTTTTTCCTCATGTTCTTGGCTTCATTTTAAAAGTATTGTATGTGCTTATGTAAATCACATCAAATCATTTTAAGGGTAAGAAGTGACATAAATAACAACTAAAATATGAATTACAGAAAACACAATCTTCCAAAATATTCTAGGCTAAGAGTTGAACTGTCTCCCTTTCCCCTCCCCCCCACCCAAGGGTTGAAACTCTGAATCATAGAATCTTTGATTTACTGGAATCTGTAGCAGAAAAACAGTATTTAAGAAAACCTCTAGACTTGTAGAGGGCCAGATACGTTCCCAGTTCATATTGTCTTTTGGCATTGTCTTATGTGACCAGTGTCCAGATAGTTATTTAAAGAAAGTTCCCAAACATAAATATCAACTAGAAAAGAAAGGATTTGGCAACTTTGGAACTTAGGAATTCCAAACAAAAATGAGGATAGAACATTATGTTCTTAAATTTTCTGATGCAGAATCTCTGGTAATCAAGAGCTACAAAAAATTACAAATTTGGAAAAAATGTGTCTCTTTTCTCACACACAGAAAGACACACTAACGTACAAGAGAATAAGTCCACATTATATATATTTAAACTAATTTTTGTTTTTTAGGTCAATTTGGTCAAAACTTTGCATACCCAATTTCTCTTAGAAAATATATGTATTAATCCCAGAGTCAGATACATCTGTAAATAGTTGAAAATCAAACAGTTCATGCCACTTACACTGCCAAAGTGACACCCCATTTAAATTTTTCATAAATGTTTTCCAGATTTGCAAATCCTCTTTGATGTTTTAAATTTAATGAACAAGTGCTGAAATGGTTTTACAGTGGAAGTGAGGCTTTTCAACCAATAGCTGAAGTGGCTGTTTTGCTCAGATCACCCGGGGACACAGTTTTTAGATGGCCAAACAGAATATACCTGTCTGGGAGTCATTGACTTTTTCAGTTGAAAGTATTGTGTATATCCCTGCAATTTCCCTTTGAGAGCGCCTCATTCCATCACCACCAAATCAAGTCCAACACCAAAGAAAGCCCATGCGTTGAACAATCTCAGCTCTCTTTCCGGAGCTAATGTGATTCTTGGTTCTCTTGACAGGTGTGCAGAAGTCTCCAAGGGCTTTTAATAGGCCTAGATATAAACCATTGCTTGCAGAGAAGGGGAGAAAAATCTCTGGTATAACATGCAGGGATATCTTGATTTGTCTTAAAGACTGAGAACACGAAGAAACAATAACAGAATAACAACGGGCTTCCGTTAATTTATAGAAGTGTTCAAAAAGCTGTGTGTATATTTGAACCAAACTTTTCCCAGTAGGACCCTGATGACAGAGATGGTTCCATTACAGAGAGCCAACACCTGGTAGTGAACCCTCTCCCCTGGTTCGTGGGAACATGGGCTCTACTGGACAGATTCGATGCTTCTCACCTGTAAGCAAGTCAACATTATTTTCTACCAGGGCACCTAACCGAATATGTCTTTGCACTGCCTGCTAAAGGAACATGGAGACTGAGTTTCCTGTAATATTTCAGTCTTGAATATCAATAAAGCTGTCTTTAAAAAAATTTTTAACGTTTATTTATTTTTGAGAGAAAGACAATGTGTGAGTTGGGGAGGGACAGAGAGAGAGGGAGACACGGAATACAAAGCAGGCTCTAGGCTATCAGCACAGAGCCCGATGCAGGGCTTGAACTCACGAACCATGAGATCATGACCTGAGCTGGAGTCGAACACTTAACTGACTGAGCCACCCAGGTGCCCCTCAATCCAGCTGTTTTACAGAAATGTGTCTATCTATAGTACCAGAAGTGTTGGCACCACTTGGTAGTTTGTTAGACATGCAAATTAACTGGCCCCAGCCCAGACCTACTAAATCAGTCTCTGGGGCTTGAGACCCTTCTCCCCCACCACTGCCCCATGTGTGATCACAGGTGATTCCAAAGGATGTTGAGCACTGACCAGAAGCCGCCTTTTGCTCCCTGTGCTCTTTAAACCTTTGGTTTGGTCTCTGCTGGTGCCTTGCTTCTAGCTGTTCTCTACATGGAACCCTCATTCATACTGCCCTTGGTGATGGCATTCAGCTCCTGCTGACCTATTTTCTGCCACCTTACCAACGGTGCAATTCATCCTCCACTGTTCCTAACATTGGGGCCACTTTATGCTTCCCTTTTTCATCCTTAGGAGAGAGAAGAACCCTTGACTTTTTTCTATTTATTCCTCAACTGTCAGTGCCAAGCACTTCAATGGTTTTTTTGTCACTTACTTTATTCTTAGTCACAGATTTGGATAACTAGCCTCCCCAAAGGTGAAGGTGGGGTCATTATCCAGGTTAAAAACAACATGAAAATAATCTACATTGAGCAAATTACACTGGTAACTCTTGACAGAGACCAGGGCCATTCCTTCCCCTAGCAGCCTGAAGTTCTGCCCAGGTGAGAGTGGTCAGGGAGAGCTGGCTGGGAGTGCATCTGCTTTTCATTCTGACATCCAAACCCCTGGCCTGTTTTTCACCACTGCTCACCATAGTGGAACTAGCTTTCCTGTTTCTGCCAAGATTCTTGGTGGCGTTAGTGTATGTATATGTGTCCCTGCAAGTATAAATGTTGGGTAAAAAAAAAAAAAAAAAAAATGGAGAAAGAAATACAAAAACCAACAATATCGTCAGTAAACCTTCCTGACGTCCATGCTGAGGCTAGCAATTGAGTCTTCAAAAGCAAACTCTGGGGTTGTGTAGGATGTGGCTGGACATTTGGAAGTGAAGGCTGTTTCCTGGACCTTTCATGAGGACCTCAAATTCGTCACGGTTATATAGAGTGCTTCCAAACAGTTTCTGGAGGATCTTACAGAATTTACCCCCTACAAGAAAGTTTGGAGTAAGGTCAAAGGGCTAACTGCATCCTCCCTTTTGAATATACAAATTCAAGAATTTATTTCCCAAGAGCTGGCTTTAATTATTAGTCATATGGAAGATTTGGGATCCTGACTTGGGAATCAGGATATTACGTCGTCTTTCTATCAGACTGTTTTGAGCCTTAACAGACTGATCCAATTAATTGCTTCTTCCTACTTATTGCTGCCTTTTGTGAGCCATTATTCTACCTCTTTTGAACTCCACTTCCTGCTCACCACTCAACCTTCACAGTCGCACACAGATACTCTTTTTTCGCCCTTCCCCTTTGTCTTGAACTCTTTTGGTTTAAATATCTTTCCAAACTCTTGAAGAAACACTTGAATTGCAGAAGGATGTCACCTGTGTGCTGTGTTTCCCAGAAAAAAATGTGTCATTCATTGCAACCCCGGCGCTAACTTTCTGACCATAATTAGCTCATCCACCAAGTGCAATTAAAACTGTCATCTTACTGGTGTCATAGAGCAGCTCTGTCGCTGATCCAACCTACCTCTGCCTGCAAGCTTTGAAACATGTTCAGACTTGCTTATAGTTTCCAATACGATGTTCCCATCCAGTCTGGAAGACAAGAAGGTGCTTGGGGGTACCTCCCAACCAGTCAGCTTTATTCTGACCCTTCTCCCTATAAGCATGAGAGCCATCTTAAAGCTGATACCACAGACAATATGCTACTTCTTGTCCTGATTAGAGTATGATAAGGAGAAAGGTGTATTGTTTTAGGGCTATTGTCTTAGTCCGTTCAGGCCATTATAACAAAATACTATATACTGGGTTGCTTATAAAACAACAGAAATTTATTTCTCACAGTTCTGGAGGCTGGAAAGTCCAAGATCAAGGTGTTGACAGATTTGGTGTCTGGTGAAAGCCTGCTTCCTGGTTCATAGAAGGCTGCTTTTTCTTGGTGTCTTTACATGGCAGACAGGGGCAAGGGTGCTCCCTGAGGCCTTTTTTATAAAGAAACTAATCCCATTCATTATGACTCCACCCTCAGGACCTATTCCACCTCCTAGAGACCCTACCTCCTAACACCATCCCATTGAAGCCAGGTTGTAACATGAATTTCAGAAAGGCACAAATATTACATTTATAGAAGTTGTGTATTAACATAAGAATTCTAGAGAATTAATGGATGCTCTAAGTGTAACCCTTTCAGTAAAAACATGCCTAAGTATTTGAGGAAACTGTGAACAAAATTAAGGAGAAAAAAAGGAAGGGAAAGATTCTTGTAAATAACTCCCAGAAACTTCTTGATGAAATGGAGGAGGGCCCAAGCCAGGAACTTAATGACAGCTATGCTAAGTTTGACCTTCAGGGTAATTTTCCCTCTCCTTTCCCTGTCTCTAACACCATGGCCATTCCACTCAAGTATGCCCTCCTGTGCCCCTCAAAAATCTCCCTGCACTGTCCACTTTAAACACCCAGTCATCAGTGGCTAAAGCCTCGGTGACTGTATATCACTCTTTGTTCTCAGATTTTTTTTTTCATTTTAAGAAGAAAGTACTTCTGTCTGGAGGCTTCATGAAGGCAAGGAGCTTGGGTCCATAACTGGTGCCAATAAGTATGTGTGACTGATTGCTGCAGCTGTAAAAGGTCAGTCTTCAGGTTTCATGTTGGGGTACCAGGACAGTTAGTGTGATGCGGGCCTGTTGGTAGGACGGACCAAGGATCTTCGGGATCCTTGCTCATGCTCATGCTCAAAATGGAGGACTGATTCTCTGTGTCCATGAGTGGTAAGCTGCCCTCAGTGTGAGCTTTCCTGGGGAAGGGGAGTTAGTTTTGGGAATCAGGTGAAACAGGGAGGAAGAGGCAGAGAAGTCCTCTAGAATTCATGTTTGGCTTCCTCCTTTATGCCTTCTGCATTTTGTCATTCTATGAAGTGATGGATTACACATAGAGAGGGATCCAGACTGGGGTTGGGCTGAGGAGTTTCAGGAATGGAAATGTTTCTTTCTGAAGTTCAGCCACCAAGCTGGTTATTCTCAAAATCTCATTGGCTTGAAATTCACAGCTCTACCTTGCTGCCACCTTTACTGCTGCTTTAGCCTACACTCCCCAGGTTATTGGCAAGCTGCAGAGAAGGCCCGTGGAAAGCAAAGGGCCAAGAACATTCTGGGTCTGGAAAAGCCACTACTCTGCTGCTAAGGAGAAAGAGAGCACCAACTAGGGCTTTAAGAGGCAAGACAAGGTTCCCCAGCTGCTAGAATACTGGGAGGGTCTTCATGAGTGGCTGTCATATGATGTTTCTTTGTACTGAATGCTAGTCTTTTCACTCCTGGTTTCTGTACTTCAGAGCCCTGTAACTGATTGGGTAGACGTTTTCTTGTGCTTTGTGTGTGATATATAAAATTTTAACACCACAGGCTTTCCATATGTGTTTTTATTAGACACTGAAGCAACAATATACAGATTAAAATAGTTACATGAATTTCCAAGTATTGTGTGAGGATTATTATAATTATGAAGTACCTCTTTACATAGATCTCCAAAGACTAAGTCTGTTGAAAGATCAGCTTTTTTGTTTTCTAACTCATTTCAGTCCAGTCCTTACTGTATCTAGGAAGTCTTTATGTTCTTTCTTTGGTGTATAATGGAAACCGTTGTCTCTGCTCCTTTTATGTGTGGAAGAATAAATTGTCTTGCATAATTATAGTTTAAATTTTTTATTGTGGCCAATTTTTTATATAAATAAATTGCTGTTACATGAACTTCACCTCTGAAAGTGATCCTCAGCCATGGTTTGAATATAGGTTCACAGCAGTGCTGTCCATTAGAAATTTCTGCAAAGATGGAAATGTTCTTTGTTGTTCCAGGCAGTGAGCCCTTGAAATGTGCCTAAAGTGATTGAGATTTGAAATTTGAAATTTTATTTGATTTTAATTAATTTAAATAAAAACAACCACAGTGGCTACTGCTTACCATAACAGATAGTGCAGGCTCAGAGGTTGAACAGTGGATGAGATCAAGTGAATGGAGTGATTTCTCAAGGATCCAGAAGGGTGTTGTCTCCAAAATCCTTGCCCCACCCACCAACTCACAATTGTGAACGAGATTAAGTGGCAACAAATCTGCTTATGCCCTGCCTGTATCCTTCTGCCCCATTCATATGTTGAAATCCTAACCCCCTCCCCACATGCCATAGTATTAGAAGGTGGGACTTTTGGAAGGTAAGCAGGTCATGAGGGTGGAGCCCTCATGAATGGGATTAGTGTTCTTGTAAGAAGAGATATGCTGTGCACCACAGGAGGACACAGGAAGAAGGTGGCCCTCTGCAAACCAGGAGGAGGGCCCTCACCAGAACTCGATCATGCTGGCACCTTGATCTCAGACTTCTCAACCTTCAGAACAGTGGGAAATCAATGTTTGTTGTTCAAGCAACTCAGTGTGCTGATTTGTTATAGCAGCCCAAGCTAAGACAAAAGTCTTGAGTGAAAGCATCACTGGGACTTAAATTCTTGCCATGGGTGGAGGTCGTGTTGGCTCTATAGAAATGGAGGACATGGCTTTCAAGAAGTCATATAAGAAAAGCAGCCGCCTTACTTTAGAGTGACAATCTCCTCTTAAAGATGCATTGCTGTGCTCTAGTCACAAGAGAAATACATGACAGTTCTTGTTGAATGACTGACTTCAGACCATTTCCTGGGGGTAGAGGGGGATGGTTTGAGCCAGATGCCAGGATTTCTGACATGGCTGGGGCAGGGATAGCAAGCAACACCGGGAAGGAGAGAAAGGGGAGGGGCCAAGATGAACTAAGCAATTCATACTTCTGCGCAGTCACTTCACCTAGGCTGAGAAGAGGATGTAGTAGGAACATTGCAATAGCCCAGGGGGCCCAGAGCAGAAGTCCCTTGGCCCCACATTTCCAACAGTGGCAACAAATGGGCAGTTTCCAAGTGCCTCCCTTGAGCCAGTCTTCTGAGGGAAGGGACTGCGTTTTATTCATTTCTGAATCCCTCACAAAACTAGGTCTCCATGAATACCTGAGGACCAACTGTAAGGGTGTCTGAACTATGCTTTTTCACCTTTGCTAACTCCCTTTTCAAAACAGGGACCGATCCTGTCTCTGCTACCGTCTGCCTGTGGGGAAGCCCCTTGGTGGACCAGGAAGGCAGAATGGTTAGACCCTCATCTCCTCCTTCCTTCAAGGGTTTATGGCCGTGAGGAAAGGACAGTATTTCCTGAGAGGTATTTTAAATGCCTTAGCTTCCAACTTGTTTGAGAACCACACACAAAAGAATTTTGAAATGGAAAGACGTTCATATTTAACAAATGATTTATGAATTCCATTAGTTGGAACTCATTTTACCTTATCTTTGGCAGCTGGTTTGAGAAAAGGTGAGGTGTAACGCAAATTTCTGGACTCCACTGAAAGAACTAGAATATCCTTTTTCTTTTTAGTTGTTTGTGTGTTTATTTATTTATAGTTAAGAGCTAAATTTTGCATATGGCAATGCACCTCCCATCTCTGCTTACCCAGCTCACTCCCTCCTTTGTACCTCCATCCCCCACCACCGCTATCACTCCTGTACCAAAATTATTTTCTTTGAAAACGAAAGGCTGGGATTCGTCAAATTATTAATTCTGTTTAGTTCTGCGACCAAGGGAACTTTGGTGAAAATCATTTCAGATGATATATTTGGTATGGGGCAACTGGTGGCTCAGTCAGTTAAGCATCCAACTTCAGCTCAAGTTATGATCTCATGGTCAAAGAGTTCGAGCCCCATGTCAGGCTCTGTGCTGACAGTTCAGAGTCTGGAGCCTGGTTCGGATCCTGTGTCTCCCTCTCTCTCTCTACCCCTCCCCCATTGACACTTTATCTCTCTCTCAAAAATAAATGTTAACAAAAAAATTTAGAAAGAACTGACCAAAGGAGACTCAGGTTTAAAAGTTGACATCTTAGGGGCGCCTGGGTGGCTCAGTCAATTGAGCCTCCAACTCAGGCTCAGGTCATCTCACAGCTCATGAGTTTGAGCCCCGCATTGGGCTCTGTGCTGATGGCTCGGAGCCCGGAGCCTTCTTTAGATTCTGTGTCTCCCTCTCTCTCTGCCCCTAACTCACTCACAGTCTGTCTCTGTCTCTCTCAAAAATAAACATTAAAAAAAAATTAAAATTAAAAAAAAAGAGTTGACATCTTAGTAACACGCTTTATTGGTAGAGTACAGAAAGTTTTATTGGCCAAGCTAAAAAATCTGTAACACGAACACTATAATATTTTCCATGTATAGTGGTGTAATGAAATAATTCTAAGACCATTCTCAGCTCTTTCAAGTAAGGATGCTACATAAACAACGTTGGTGATATTATCACTGTTCCCCATTTCTTTTCTTTATTTTAAGATTTTTAAAAATGTTTCTTTATTTTTGAGAGAGAGAATGCAAGCAGGGGAGCTGCAAAGAGAGAGAGGAACAGAGGACTCGAAGTGGGCTCTGTGCTGACAGCAGCGTGCTGATGCAGGGCTTGAACTCATGAACTGTGAGGTCATGACCTGAGACAAAGTCCGATGCTCAACCAACTAAGCTACCCAGGCACCCCTTCCCATTTCTTTCCTGCTACTGAAAAATTTTTGGACAAGTACACATACTTATCTTCTACTAGCACCCAACCTCTCAAGAAATGAAAGAGACAAAGAAATTAAGTGTCTGGAGAAATAACCATAGTCTCTAACTTAGCTGCTACAACATGTTGCTAGTTTAGGAGGAAAAAAAACAAACAAACCCAAAACAAAACTATGTACAGCAGTTGATGAACAGAAGCATTGTTCTCAATGAGAGATTCAAACTATTGGATTTCCTGTGTAATGAGCCACTTCTGGCGGCAGGGTGCCTGGATTCTTGGATTCAGAAATTCCACTACTTTAGAAGAATGCCATAGATTCATTTTGATTACATAATTTATTGAGTAAAGCAGTACTCTCGGTACTTTAAAAAATATTCTTGGATTTTGTGAGTGGTTGCTATAGTTCATTAATGCAAGTTATATTCTATGATACAATTACATCCTGGTATGTGTATTTTATTTTATTTTTTAAATTTAATTTAATTTTTTGCTTTTTGAGAGGGAGAGAGAGAGAGTGCATGTGTGCAACCTGGGGCTCGAGCTCACAACCATGAGATCGTGACTGTGAGATCATGACCTGAACCTAAGTCAAGGGTTGGATGCTTAACTGACTGAGCCACCTAGGTGCTGTTTTATTAAGTAAATTCTAGACTGCTGAAATGTTCTCAATTTAAGCTTTTTAGAGCTCCTACTTCCTCAGGTCTTTTATACTTCCCAGCCTTTATCTGTATCTGAATTTCAGTGAGTTCAATCTTTGCTACAAGTGGGGCTTATAAATATATATTGATATATTTATCCCCTTCTCCACTCTTATTAGTTGATATTTATTAATTGATACTGATTAAGTGAGCAATGGTATGCTAATTGTCTTGGGGTCCCACCTTATGCAGACCCTGCCCCATCATCATCTCTGGCTCTTAGCTCTCTTTTCTCCTGCACTCCCCCATCTGCTAGCTGGACTTAGATATCTGCATGTTCCTTTAAGTGAACTATATCTCAGACAAGTTCCTGTGACCATCCTTAGTGACATAGCCATCCCGGTCACATGGGCTTGCAACCTCGATGTGACCTTGTAGTTTTCTTCTTGTTCACCCTTCAGGTCCAGCTTACATCTGGGTCTTTGACTCATGCTTTTTTTGTTGTTGTTTCTCCCATCTTCCCCCTACTTCTAACACCACTGTCATCCATGACTCAGTCCTTCACTTCACTTGAGGATTACTGCATCAGCCTCCCAGCTGCTGTCTGCTTTCTGTCTTTCCTTTCTTCAACCCAACCCACTTGCCTGGTCAGTTTCATTTTTTTCTAAGAACAGTGCTTTGATTATGACAATCTCCTGCCCAGAAACCATCAAGGACAGTCTTTTTTGTAGAGAATAGTCTACCTACCTGGGCATGGAAGTCAGACCAACCAAGATAGGGCCCTCAGGCTGCTTCTCCAGCTTCTCTCCTCCCCTCTTTGCTACACCAGTTCCCATTTCTGCCCCATGCCTTTGCTGGTACTGTTCCTTCTGGCTCACACGTGTTCCTTCCCATAGCCCTTTGTGAGGAACCCACATTTGGCCTCATTTTCAAAATCTTGCTCAAGTGCTACCTTCTTCATACAGTCCTTCCAAATTTTCTAGTCAGAAATGACCTTTTTCTCTCTGGGTTCCTATAATATCTAATACTGAATAAGTCAAATTTATTTGAATTGAAACATTATTATTTGACAGGGACTTCATGACACTGCATTGTTTCTCAAACCAGCACTTGCTTTGTCTAAAACTCAAACTCATTTTATATTTATCTCCAGGGTCTGTTGGCAGACCTTTGACAAGGATGTGTGTCATTCCCTGGTTTCCCCACGGTGCCACAGAGATGATTTCCACTTTGTCCCGATTAACCACTACGTTATGGCAACATACTTTTAATATCATTATGAAGCAGTTATGAGGCAACCATACTTCTGGGAGAGCCTCAGCCATGTGTAGACCAGACAGTGGGTCATGGGCTGGGTGGGGCTCAGAGGCAGAGGAAACTGGCTTGGGAGGAAGTCATCCTTGCAAGCCTGCAACAGAAGTTGAAAGGGGTAGCTAGGCAAGGACAACGCAAGTCAAGTGCCACAGAAAGTGGATCTTCCGGGCAGATGGCTTTGTTGCCAAGTTTACTGAAACAAGTTCCCCTTTCACTGGGATGACTCAGATCTTCCCTTTTGGTTCCATCCAGGGGCTTGGAGACCATATCTAGAAAAAGGGAACTCTTAGTTCTTTCATGAGGAATGTATTTGACTTGTGTTTGTTTTCATCTATCTGTTCATGATGAGTGATGGAGTAAAATACGTGTCGAAAGGACAATAACCTCAGTGCACTGAATGATGATGTAGTAATCAGGAAAAGTGATGGTCTCCTGCAAGTCACCTGCATGAGGAATCCTGCAGAGTGCCTGGGACTACTTAGGCTACAGAAGGATAGATGGGGGCGGGGAACACCCTAGAAATATGGATTTAATTTTAACAACAGTAAGTTAAAATAAATGGTTAAGGCATTCTCTTGTTTATGAAGAGTAACTCGAACAAAGTTAATTTACCAAAGAAAGTCATGGATTTTATGTTTCTGAAAAGGTCACCTAGCATTGCTTATGGATTGTTTATTCCTATAAAACTATTCTTTTTTTTTTTTTTCTCTCTCAGTCCTCTTCAAATTAAGTACTTTAGTAACTTCTACAGATACTAACATTGTGTGCTTCAGCTGTTTGCCAGGTTAAAATATTCTTTTCCTAGCTTCTTTGCATCCCATAAGCAACTAATTTTCCTGAAGAAACTTCTTGCCACTTTTATATTTTGGTTCTAAAGAAAACTTTTTTTTTTTAAATAGAGAATTTTTTGGTGAGGAAACCATGTACTTAATAGTCTACTTTTTTTTTAGTGTAATTGGGCTAAGTTCTCTTTAAAAGGAAAAAAAAAAGAGTATGCATTTGGGCACTTCAAACCTCATCAACTACATTTGATCCCAGATATTATCTAGGCTTATCTTGAATAGGAAAATGCCAAAGGCTCAAGTGCTGTAAGACTCCAAGAGCATTTTCACTCATCAGGAGGCTGATTAAGCTTATTATTTGCTGTCCAAAAAGCTTCAGGTGCTTATTGACCTGGACTAAACCAGAAAACAGTAAAGGGAGAAAAGGAATGCACTCCTAATTGAAAGTCCTAAGGAAACCAGGTCAACAAAGTAGAGATGGACACTTCTTTGTGAGTGTTGTAGAACTGAACTGTTCTGCCAAGAGTCTGTGGCCTGGGAAGGCTCATTTCCCATCATCCCTTGAGATGAGAGATACCCAACACCACATTTACAGAAGCTCAGCCATGTTTTCACACCTGGTTAAGTGTCCATATTTCCTTGCATCCAAACAAGAAGTGAGTTTTACACATATTTTTTACTCAAATATTTGAACTCTCAGGAGAACCATCCAGCAGTCTGGTTCTAGAGCTGCTCTGCTTCGAAGCTCAGGTTTGTTCAGTCCCCACAAAGGATCCTGATGCTTGCCAAGAAAAACAGCACAGCAGCTGCATCGTTGTGAGGGTGGTGCAAGCTTTAAAATATCCTAAAATCATCACTTATGGAAAGATGTAGAACCTTCAGTCATATTGGCATATTTAACCAGGGCTAGTTAGTTAAATGCCTTCCCCCACGTTGTCACTTTTTTTGTTTCATTGGTTATGATTCCTCCTAACTTATTAAACCTCTCATGTTTTCTTTTACATAAATCACTTCAATTTTCCTACAGAAATTACAAAAGTCCTGTATTTACCAGAAAAAAAAATGTGGATGAAAGAATTATTTGGAAGTCAGTTCTGTGATAAACTACTCTGTTATTTTTATTATTTTATTCACAATTGGGTATTGATGGTGGAAATTATAATGAACTCAGTATTGTGATTGGGCAAAGGAGTCTGTTCTATTTAAAAAAAAAAAAAAAAACGGTCATATCCTGAGTGGTCTGAGTCTGATATAAATTCCCATCATTCAGTCTTAAGAAAACCTGTCTTGGAGGAGGTTAAAGTTGGGGAAAGCAACAGATGGTGAGGGGACATTTAAGGAGCATGCAAGTCTTCACTCATTCTAGGAAGTATCTGGTAAATCCAAATGTATTTTCTTTGTTTTTATTCCAAAGGGCAACTTCTCTTATCTCTTCTGTGAGTTGAGTATTTCTCAACCCAAGAGAAGGTAAGGGATGACATGTAAAGTTTTAGCAGCCAAGATAAACAATCTTCCATGAAACCAAAATATTTCATGGCACTGGCAAACCTCCTCAGCTTACTGGGAGGTTTGCTAAGGGACAGTGGGAATGGAGAGTTCAATCAACCAGGAATTTCTGACTCAAGACTTTGCCAGTATTTTTTTGTATTAAACAATTGCCATTCAGAGGTTTTCAGCCAACTATAGCATCTTTACCTAAGTTATTCCATTATTTAACCTTATTCACATGCTGGATGATTAACTGCATATTTTCCCTAGCTTGGTCTTATAGGAAATTGTTTCTTGGTAGAAAGGAAGTTTCCAAACAATCATCCTTTTGCACATGTCACCTCAATGCCCTGTACTTTTGCTTTGTGGTGGTGTTGTGCCTTTGTTATTTCCTTACATTTTTCCCCCCTGCCCTTTCACTTGAGGGCTGAAAGTTTCTGCGTAAAACCAGAGGTTTCAGTGCATGGCATTCTTGGTAAGGGCACTTACATCTCTATATTATACACATAAATAAATAAGCTGAAGAATCCTAAGTCAAGGGGAACATTCAGCAGAGCAGAGATTTCACTTGCAGTCAGAATTCCAGTTCTCTCTGAAGGATGATTAGGCAGGTACTTAGAGAGAAAGACGGAAAGAAACAGGAATGGAAATTGAAGATTTCTTCAGGAATTTGAGTCTTTGTACCCAAAGGTCTAAGGGAGAATTGCCAATAATTCATATTCCAGGCAAAGAAAGGAATTTGGCTTGTCCCGCTGAACAACTCCAAGTTACGAAGAGGAGAGGTCATCCTTCCTTCTACCAATTGTACAATCCAACACAGACATGAGGTCCATTAGACCTTGCTCCAACACTTTATCTAACAGCCTCAGGTCATAGAACACTCTGGGTTCACATCCCTCCAGAGTTAATATACCAATTTTTCCTTCACTGCTTGCTTGTGGAATTATTGGAAATGTTTAGAAAAGCAGTAGTTTGTTCTTACTTCTTGTATTATTTCATCCCCACACAGAGCCTTTTCTCTGAGGAGCTCAGGAGCACATGCCACAATTAAAAGGATTTCATTTGAAGTTCAGTTATGACCTTGCTGGGTCAGTGATCTGTGAACTGAATTATCAAGACCTATTGATGACCTGAACAAAGGAAAAGCCAACCAGAGCACTTGGAAACACTAAGAAGTGAAAAGAAATGTGGACATACCAAGATAGGTTTGTGAGAGAAGGGACTTGCAAGAAGCAAGAGGGTCAGTGGGAGGTCACAATGTCATCAGGAGGCCTATTGAAATGTTACTGCAGGAAAGGAATCCAGAAAGTTTGGGAAAAGCCACTAAAGAGACACAATTTAGTTGAGAGGGAGGAGAAAGAACTTTCTGTTGCTGAGCTATTAAAAGCCAGGCTGAGATACACAAAACATGCCCATGTTTGTACTTTTCACCAATAGTGTTTCCTTCATTTAATTTGTTTATATTCACAGTGACCAGAGGACCTGAGCAATAGTTATTATGATAGCTATGTTAGCTAATAATATGATTATGCCTTGATAAAAATGATAGTAAAATATTTAACATCATTAAATGTCATGGTAGACTGAATACACATGGTTGACTGTTTTCCCTTCCAAGTGTTCCAAAGCTGACCATAAATAATTTTAAAAGATTTAAGACCAAAGGGAAAAACAGACTGAGAGAGGTCAAAGAGCAGACTAGAAGTATCAATGAAATTCCAGAATATGGGAAGCAGAGAGGGACTCAGAAGGAGACTTATCAGAGAGGAGTGACAATGAGTCCTTTTATTATTTCATAGAATCTGGAACAGGTTCTAGAGTTGGCAGGAAAGGTATGTCAGCAGGCTTGGAAATTCTGTTTATGGAGTAGTTGGAAACCTGTCTCCCCTACTCACACCCAGCTGGGTAACTATTCTTGGCAACCTGAGCAGGAGGTAGGGGCAGTCTCTGTAGACAAACTTGAGCAGAGAGGCCATCTGGGAGGCTCAGTCAGTTAAGAGTCTGACTCTGGATTTCAGCTCATGTCATGATCTCACGGGTTCATGAATTTAAGCCCTGTGTCAGGCTCTGTGCTGACGGTTCAGAGCCTGCTTGGGATTCTCTCTCTCACTCTCTCTGCCTCTCCCTGACTCACACTCTCTTTCTCAGACTAAATAAACTTAAAAAAAATTCTCAAAGAAACTGGAGCAAAGAACCTAGATTCTTGTTTGCCAAAGGCAGCTAAAAGCACAGTATGTTGCGGTAGTGCTGACAGGGTATTTGGCGAGTATGTCTTCCTGAGAGATGCACCTCCCTCCCCCAGCTCCCTCCCTTAAAGGGGTCCCCAGCACCCATGTAGTAACTGGACATTGGAAGATTTCTTTTAGTAGAAAGTAGCCCAAGAAACCAAGATCTGTTGATATTGATATTTGGAACCATCCAGTGGAAAGACTGGTCCCTGTTTGGCACTTGAATACAAAGCACATAAAACCCACTGAGGCACACTGAGCTTATAATTAGCTCTCGAGCTCCTCTCTCTTAAATATGAGTGACAGCTAAGCATCACCAGTTCTCTAGGAGAGACTCCAACATGAAAGGTAAAACCCAAAGCAAAGGAAAGAAAAGAAAAAAAGGAAAAGTTTCAAAAACAAACAAGAAAAAGAAAGAGAAACTCAAACTAAAACAAAGCAAAGGGTTCAATAAATATGATCCTCAGAGAAAGATGGAAGATACGGCATTATTATTATTTTTTAATTTGTATTTTTTATATTTATATATATATATTTTTGAGTAAGTTTCCCAACTGCACAGAGCTCAATGTGGAGCTTGACCTCATGACCCTGAGATCAAGACCTGAGCTGAGATCAAGAGTTGGACACTTAACTGACTGAGCCACACAGGTGCCCCAGAAGACACTGCATTTATGAAACAAGAACAGTATGCAACAGGAAATCTTAAAAGAGCTGTTGGAAATTAAGTATAGCAAAATTAAAATAAGACATTTCATACAAAGGCAAAAACTGAGTTTGAAAATTGTTCAAAAAGTACAAAAATTATTCCTATAATAGGAGAAGAAAAGAAAAACAGAAGCTCAATCCAGTAAGTAAAACATAGTATTAGTAAGAGTTCTAATTAGTAAGAATTAGTAAGAAAAAGAATAAAGGAGAAAATTACCAAAGATATAATTCAAGAAAAATTTTCAAAGCTGAAGGACGTGAGTTTCTACACTGAGGTTCCAAAGTAATAAATTATAAACACAAACAAACAAACAAACAAAACAAAACACCCAAGCCTCAGTGTTATGAAATTTCAGAGCAAGAGGAATACAGAGGAATACAGAGAAGTTTCTACAGATTAAAAACCAAACCAAACGGCGCCATGCATGCGCATATGCAAATGTACACACATAAAAGCACACACACACACAAGTTTTAGAATTGAACCAGACTAGTTATAACAATGTAAGCTGGAAAAACTATAACAATATCTTTAAAATTCTGTTAGAATATTTTCCAACGTGGAATTCTTTATCAAGTCAAATTAACAAATAAAAGTGAGGATGTTTAAAAACATATGAAAATTTTAAATCATACATACTTTCTATGGAAGTTACTGAAGGATTGTGCTAGTAATACAAAAGAATAAATCAAGAAAAAGGAGGAAACTGCATCTCGTACAGAAAAGAGGAAAAAATAGGTTCCCAGGTGGATGAAGAGAAGGCACAAAACTGAAGTTGTGCACAAAGTAAAACTAAAACAGATTAGTGTGGAAGACAGAGGGCTTCAGTAGCGATGACTCAAAAATATATTAGTATTCTTGACGTATGTGGCCATATTAGGAAGCTTCCGCTCCATTCCTGTCAAGGAACAATTTAGTGATAAGGCATAGAAAACAAGTCCAGCCAACCAACTCAACTGAGGCAATTATTATATATATATGGAAATGTTATAGTTCACTCTGTGGTTCAGCTGTGAACAATAATTGCATGTAGACAGAGTTGTTGTATAACATTAGAGCCGGGTGAGGAATAGAAAGGTAGAGATTGTGTGTGTGTGTGTGTGTGTGTGTGTGTGTGTGTGTGTGTTAATATAATAGAGTTAAATTCTCACCTATTTTAATAAGGAATTGACATATCGGGTCTGAATTGAATCATAGTATTTGGGAAAATGGAAGCAGTGTCAAAAGAATCAGCTAAAAAGCTGAAAGCTGTTGGCGCTCAGAGCAGGACTCAGAGGGTGGAAAGAGGCAAAGAGGAGTCCTGTTATTCACAACCAACTCTGGTACCGTTTCACTTTTTATATTCTGCACAAATAGGATCTCATAAAAACAGACCATCCAACACTATCCCATGCATGAGGAAAAACTTTACATGAATTATTGCTTTTAATGCTCACATAATTACTGTATGAGATACATACCTTATTTCCCTCATTGAATGTTATAAGGCAGATCTTGGAAAACTTCAGTCAGAGAGAGGTTTGGAAACTTGTTCAAGGTCACATGGCTATGTGGGTGTTGTATATGGGCTATGATCTCAGGCAGCTGACTCCAGAGCTGTGCATTTAACCATTACAGCATTCTGACTGTTCAGGCTCTGTTGATGCAATGGTTGGGGAGCTTAAACTGGCATGCTTTAGCATATCAGTGTTTCATAAAAGCACAATTCTAGTAAACACAATATAAATGTTTTTGATTTTAGCCACATCTACTTAATTTGCCTTTAGAGCTAAAAGAGTGAAGATTATTGCATTGATGGCACAGAATGTCTGCTCTAAGGAGAGTGTAGACGGACAGGCCACACATAGCTGTCACTCCTTTGATTTGTACAGAATGTGGTGAGTCCTCACAGCACTGAGGTGTTGGAGCCCGGAAAACAGCCGTATGCCATCCTCTCTTTCTGGCCTTCCTGGTCCCCTGGCTTCTCTCTTTAGGACCAGACCCAATTTTGATATTGAATTATTCAGGCTTAAAGCCTAAGTAATTACTCACATAAACTTTCTAACCCCTGGGCCCTGAGCAGGTCTAGACTTGCCCCCCTCATTTGGTGACTTCCATTCTGCAATTCTCAGCATGATGGAAATTTAAACAGCAAGGATCATGTAGTACACATCAGATTATAAAACTTTATATACTGGCGGTGCCTTTGACTGTATAAAAATTGGTTTTCATGCCTTGCTTGGATTTGGCACCAGACTAGAAAGGGCTGAACTCTCACTCCTCAGGAGCCCTCTTGACTTCTCAACCACAAACTCATGTCAACTGAAATCTTAGAAGTGGCCACAAGCAGTCTGGTTTTGATACCTGCCAACATTTTCCTCAAGCTAGCCCTTAACCACTTTCATAATTCACTTTTAAAACTAGCCAGTCCTTGTAAGTCAATGAGACTAAACAGTGTCAGCTGCTGGCTTAAAGTCGTTTCTCTGATGGCTGTATTAATATTTCTGTGTTCTCACCTCCTACCCCTGGAGGCATCAGCTTGCATGACTGGGGCTATTAGTTCCACCCAAGATTTTAGTCTAAGGCCAGCCATAGACAGATGATGTGGAAGACAGATGTTTCTGAATCCATATTCACAAGCTTTAGATGATATCAAATACTCAAGTGAAGAGTTCTTATTCTATTTCACTTATACATTCAGAATTTGGATTCAGCTGAAGTGTGAGACACAGACAAGCTACCTGCCCATGGATAACAGAATATTCTGGCTTCCTACTCTCTCCTATATGTCTCTGTTTCTGTTTATTGCTCAGTTTTTCTTTCCATCTCCTAGGAAGAATAACTTGTTAGGTGTTAGGCTTTGTCTTTTTTAGAGAGTTCAGTTAGAAGCCCATCTTTTAGATTTGTATTTTGAATTGCTTCATTTTTAATCTGGATCCAGCTTCATTCAACAAATTAAGAGACAGCCTTAGAGTAGCAACTCAAGTCACATTTAAGTTTTTATTTTTTTCCAAAACAAGATTCTAATGCAAAGACACTTCTGCATATCCCTTGGGATCCTTTGTTTTATAAAGCTTTCTTTCACCAAAATAAATTTCTCGATTTTGAGACGTTTTCGACCTATGAATTCTCTTTCCAACATACTGACATGGCTTTAAGAGAAAATACTTATCTGAGCAGGGGATACTGACACTCTGGGACTATCTTTTGATTTGGGGTTCAAATCGTTTGTTTAGGTTTGACACAGAGTAGGAAACAAAGTTTTGGGTCATTCTTTGATCCCTCTCCCCTTTATCTTGGGTCCCTGATTCTCTTTACAGAAACGCATGGAGGCTTATTAAAATTGGGAACACCAGAAACAGCTACAAGAATCTGCGTGGAAAATGAAGTGATCTGCTGGCCAATGTCTATACGTATGTTTAAGGTGAGATTCTGCTCACTGGATAATTCTTTCAATGACAGTCCTGTTTAAAAACCTGTTGGATGAAATGAAATGCCTTTACGACGTCCCCCCAGTGCAGTTTAGTTTACATGTGGTTACTGGTAAAGACAATCACCTTTCTTATTGAGGGCTTGGTTTTCTCTCACTTCCTCTGCTTAGGGAAACCTCACTTCTTATTAGTGCAAGTGTAGTCATTTAAACAGAGGCTTGGGGAGAAATTTGTGGTTTTTACAGATCTATTCTTGACCTGTTACCACTAAATGTTTTTATTAAATCTTCCCACTGACGTCTGTTCCTGTCAGTTTCGTTAGTTGGACTAAGTGACCATGAATGTTTGCGGGTAGGTGAGGCTGGCTACAATGGGGAGACCGAACACTCGACCTTCTCTTTCTGGTATGACAATCCTTTACTGTTGCATGTACTCAGATTGTTACAACATTTTACCTCTGATAGAGGCAGGGAGATCTGCAACCTGAGGATATGGTCATGTTACAAGGGAGGACAGTATGTATATGGTCATGTGGTATGTTTTAGGCACGTGGGTACCACCATTGTCAGAGGGAAGGGGGTTAAAAAAAAACATATTTACTTACAAGTGACAGCATCTAAAGTAGCCTTAGGTGGAGGAAGAAGTCATGCAGGGCAGCCTGAGAGATGTCCAGTGGAAAGAGGGAAAGAGTGTGGGCTGACTCACTTTCTTCCTTGGTGAAGCTGTGTCCATTTCTCTTTGCGCAGGTGAAAAAGTGGGGGTGACCAGCTGATCATCAACAACACGTTTGTTAACACCTCCCCTCTTTTCTCCAGTGGTGAATGGTGGGGGCACAGATAAAAGGGAAAGTGAGTGCGGAAGATGAAAAAAAAGGCAACCAGGGCCACAGAACTGGTTCTGGGCTGTTTACCACCCCTGGAGAGGGGTGTGGTTCCGGGAGGGCTCCATGACACCTCTCCTGTCTGTTCCCACAGCCCTCAGGCTCCCCCCTCCTCCTTCCCAGGTGCCACCTCCCTTTCCTAGCACCACCTGGGCCTCCACAGCTGGACGCACAGCGCCCCTCCTGGTTTGGATGCTTTCTCGCCTCCATCCCTGAGCACCAGTCATATGCGGGGTGGGTTTGGGTTTCTCTGGCACAGTGCTCCTCTCACCTCCCCTCCCCTTCTGGCTCCATCCTCCCGCCAGAGCCCAGCTGCTGCAGGCTGCGCTGTCACCCTGGGAAACTTGTAAACACACAGTGCTCTCTTAAGATTCCAGTTCCCCAGATCCAGAGAGCAGTCTTGGGATGTGCCCTTTCCAAGGCTCCCCTGGAAATTCTGAAGAGCAGCTGAGTTTGGGAAGCCCCTGTGGCCATCCCTTCTCTGGGAAGCATCTCTGATCAGCCCCTCCTGTTGCAGGTTTCTTTACCTCACTACCTGGGGTCCCTGGTCTCAAGGCTTCCAGGCGTGAAGAGGTGGACACAAAATGAGCAGCAGACAAAAGTTCATTGGAGTATATGATTAGAAAGTAAGAATAGTAGGAGAGCTCTCTTTGCAGAGAGGGGGCATTGGAAAGTGAATACCTGCAGACAATAACAAGGGTCCATGTTTTATAAGGTTCTGGTCACCCCCCCCCCCCCACATTCCCCTTTGTTCCTTCTCCGGTTCTACCCTTATTGGCTAGATAACTCTAGGTGCTGGGTTGTCCATTCCTGACTGGCTCCATTCCATTGCATGAGAGGTGGCCTCTAGACATATCAATTCTCGTGGGTCAGACCTTGTATGGTCTACTGCTTATTTTAGTTAGATCTTCTGTCAGATTCCTGAGGGAAACCTGAGGGGGAGTAGGTGGTGTCTGATACATTCTTAAGAGGAACCTTAAGCTAGAGGGGGTTTGCTGTGGCCTGAGGCTCCCAGCATTGTTCCAAAATATGTGTTTTTCTCCACCCAAGGACCTCAGGTCCTAACCTTTCCCTCTCTGCCTACTGAATCCTATCTTTTCCTATCATACCCAACTCCGCATTTTTCCAGCACTTCAATTATGTCCCTCAAGGAAATGTCCACTTTGTGAGGGCAGGAACTCTGTCTGCCTTTGAAGTGGTTCGCAAGATACTCATTTGATTGAACCGAGTTGAAAATTTTGTCCTCTCCTGTTCTTGCTAAAACAAAAGCAAACTTCTTTTTCGCTCTTTTTTTGTTTGTTTTTAAAGGAGGAGGATTTAAAACAAATAAGACACTAGGAAAATTACAAAACTGCAAAAACTTTTGTTCCTAACAAAAGCTGGTAATACTGTAGGTCCTTGGTTGTTGCTCAAGTGTGAATGATGCTAGACCCACACTTGCTTCACTTTTCTCCTTCTCCTTCTCCTTCTCCTTCTCCTTATTCCAGTGAAACTTCTACTTCTCATTTTATCAGTCTTTTTATAACATGATATGTAAGGCATTAAGTTTTTTCAGGAAGACTCGCATGCTTATTTTCTTTCCCTGTCTCCCTCAATATCATGTCTTGTCTCTGTCTCTGTCTCTCTCTCTCTCTCTCACACACACACACGTGCACACTTTTCTGATAGATTTTGCTAGGATTGAGAAACAAAAGCTGATCATGTGGATAAGATTCTGCAAGTTTCCATAATCAAGTCTGTAAGATTTCATAATCTTTCTCTGCTCCCCCACCATCCCATTTTCAGCATCCCTTGCTTCTAGAAGTCTCCTAAGGTAAATTCATTGCATGGATACTGAGAAAACAACAGCCTGATATTGACTCTTGCTTCTCAGGAAGTATATAAGACATACTTTTATGCTATTAGCTGTAATTTACATTGATACAGATGTTATTATCTGATTTAAACATCAAAGGGCTGATTTTATTTTGCTTTTGCCCTGGAAGCAAAAGAAAGAAAAGAAAAGAAAAGAAAAGAAAAGAAAAGAAAAGAAAAGAAAAGAAAAGAAAAGGAGAACCAGCACCATTTTGAAAAGGAAAGCATCTAATAATTAAATATACTTTCCCAGAGAGCTGAGGAGCAGATGTTCTGTCTCTTTCATGGAGTGGGAGGGTGTGGATACTTAAGGGAGTTGTACCCAGAGCACATTTCATAATCTTAAAAAGTCAAGGGGTTTGAGGAAAGTCCCTAAACATGGGAGGTCTGGTTGGGGTAAATTCATACTTGTGCAGCAACACAACAGGGAATTTACCACATTTTTTTGGCAATCATATATTTTTGAATTTCTTCTCCAAACTCTCAAGATGTGAAAGATTGTTATCACCACAAATTAGCAGAGTTTTTAAAATTGAGGGGAAAAAAAAAACCTTTTTACTTGGCCAAGACAGTTTTACTGAGTAAATTGTTACTGTGATTTCTGTAATAGCCTACCACGCAAAAGAAAAGTCAGGCAATATGAAAAGTGAAGCCAAGTTTGGAGGAAAAATCATTAACAATAGTAGATGGAAAAGAAAGAGAATTGTTTTGACTCCAGTTCATGTGATATGATTCTGAAACAGGTAAGATAATTACAGTCACCTGAGGAGCCTTTTCAGCCATGGTACTGTCTGATCACCATTCCTACCACCTGCTTCCTGTCCTCCTCTTCCATAGGATAAGCACATGGCATTTGAAAAGACTCCTGAATTAAACCCAGTTTGCTCTCTGCACCCCATTCAGACACTGCCTTCCTTAGTTTTAGAGCCAGTGCTATAGTATATAAACGCTTGAAGAAAGTTCAGCTTCTTATGCCTCCTTCAGAGGAAGAATGCCTTGATTTCTCTGACACACTGCCCTATGGCCACCCTCTGAAATTGATCTCTCTTAATTGATTTGTTCAGACAGATCAGCTCCTGAAGGTGAAAACAACCATTCCTTCCCTACTACCCTTGCTTCAGAGAATCGGCTGCTCATTTTGTGTGCTATATCCATGATTAAATTCCCTCCATCTCATTTATAATGTTATTCTCTTCTGATCTTTCAATGAATTTGAAATATCTGTGTATCTGAAATCTTCTGGGACTGAAATAAATCTTCAATGTTACAGTATTTTTAGAGTTGGAAGGAGCATGAGAGATTGTCTTCCACAATTTTACGGGAATTCATTTTATAGTATCTTAGACAGTTGATGCTTGGATAATTAAAAAAAAATAGGCACTCATTACCTTATGTGGAAGCACACTTTATTTTTGGAGAATGCACGTTTGAGCCAAATGAAATGCATTTCTCTTCCTAAGGTCTTCCAGTTACAGGAATCTTAGAGATAGATGGCAGGTCCTTTCTCAGTAACTCCTCATGAGCCTCAACTCAAGCTGCCAGTTTGCTTAGGAGTACAACGCATTCTCACATTTAATAATCATGGACTTTACACCCTCTGCTGAATTTGGTCTTTCAGCAGATCCACAACTCCCCTGATAATTGAGCAGTCTTTGTGGTGCTGTTCACATGACCCTTCCATGGCAGTCAGTGCAGGGAAGGGACAAAAGCGAGCCTTCTGCAGTCCTGAGTAGGGTCAAGGTGGAACCTCAAACACTGGCTGCACTGAACCTGAGCCTGTTCATCCTATGGGACAGCCAGAAAACACAGCTACAACCCTAATTTCTCATACACTCTGCATGACACCAGGTCAAACTATTAGTTCTGCAGAAAAACAGCAACAACAAACACATGACAGTTAGACATTTGGTATCATATAGAACAAATATCTGTTCACTGAATTTACACTATCATCTGGTGATTTTGGCATTACTGGGATGCAGTTTTAGGTTTGTGTGTGTGTGTGTGCGTGTGTAGGGGATAGCCACTTGCTATCTGAGCTTCCGGGGTCATTTCTCACATTTCTGCTCCAGAAATGTGTGCACTTGGGAAATATATTGTTACTGCTAAGACTAAATTGGCTTGTTCTTCTGTTAAAAATTTGGACCCATTGCTTTTCTAAAATCCTAGCCTTCTTAAAAACACTAGTTTCCTTACCAATGTTTACAGTTTTCTATCATGTGATACATCTTTGTATTCTGTTTATCCCCTTCCTTGGTACTTAATAAAGATTTCACAGACTCTACTGCAGTTCCTTCTAAAACTCCTTGTGCCTGAGGTTGATGAGCTTCTTGATAAAAAGATACAATGTGGAGGCTCCTTTGCCTGTGGACCCGGGAGACACTTCATGGCCTAAATTCAAGACACAGGCAGAATGACTAGTTTATTCTTAAAGTTTCATCCATATGCTCTCTGTGAATAACCTAGTCGACACTTTGGGGTGAACTGTCTTCCTCAAATAGAGATGTGAAGTCCTAACCCCAGTAGCTGTGAATGTGACCTTATTGGAAATAGATACATTCACACATGCAGTCAGGTTAAGATGAGGTCAGCCTGGCCATATTGGATTATGACATGGGTCCTAATCTAATGACTGGTGTCATTAGAGAAGGCAAGAAGAAGAGAAGGGATATGCAGACAGACACAGGGGAGAAGTACATATGAAGATGGAGGCAGAGATTGGAGCATGCAGATACAAACCAAAAGACACCAAGGATGCTGGCACCACCAAAAGCTAGAAAGAGTCAGGAAAGAATTCTTCCCAAGGGCCTTAAGAGGAGGCATGGTCTTGGTGACACCTTGATTTTGGACTTCTTGCCTCCATAACTGTGGGAGAATAATCTGTTGTGTTAAGCCACCAATTTGTGATGCTTTGTTATATGACAGTCCTAGAAAATGAATAAAGTACTCATAAAGGACTTTCAGTTTTCTTGGACTAAAAACGAAGTAACTTGGAACTCTTGTTTGCCTACCGTCCATATTAGAGGCAGAACCTGGAAGGAAGTGTCAAAATATCAGGTCTTGTGGCTCTGAGCAACCACTTACTCTGCGGGCCTTGGGTTTATTCAACTCACTCACTTGCTCACTCGCTCCCTCAGGCAGCAAGTGTTCTGTTGAGTATTGCCTGAGTCCTGGCCCTTAATGGGTGTTCATTCTAGTAGGAGAAGGCTGACAATTAACAGGGAAATGGGTAACAAAAAATAATGAATGTCATTGCATTCAGTGTCAGGGAAAATAGTGTCCCTGGTTCCTGGTATAGCTTCTAAAATCTTTGGGCTTTTCAGAGTAAGAGTATCTCTTGTGTGCTCATGGGATGACTAGTGACTGAGAACCCCTAGAGAGCTGTAGGATGAAGGTAGATCCCAAAAGACCAAGGAGTGATTAGAGGGTCGGAACTTTCAGCTCCAATCCCTAACTGGGGAGGGAAGAGGGGTTGGTAATCGAGTTGATCACCAACAGCCAATGATTTAATCAATTGTGCTTACATAATACCGCCCCCCCCCATCCCCACAAAACACCCTACAGATTGGTGACCACACTAAGGTTATGAGAGAGTAATGCACCTGGAAAGGGCATGGAAGCTCTGTACCTCTCCCCCCAATGGCTTGCCCAATGTGTGTCTTCCATTTGGCTGTTCCTGAGTTGTATCCTTGATAATCAACTGGCAGTAGTAAGTAAGCTGCCTTCCTGAGTTCCATGACCTATTCTAGGAAATTATCAAACCTGAAAGGAGGGAGGGGTTCTGGGAACCCCCAGACTTTGTAGACAGGTTGGACAGAAGTGTGGGTAACCTAGGAACACAAGACTAGCAACTGGCACCTGAAATGAGGGCAGTCTTGTAGAACTGAGCCTTTCAACCTATGGAGTCTGATGCTAACTCTGGGTCTTTAGTGTCAAAACAGATTTGAATTGTAGGACACCCAGTTGGTATACAGAGAATTGGAGAATTGACTGGTGTGAGGAAAAACGCTACAGATCTGGAGTCATGAATATTGTGAGTAAAAGCAAACCAGGATGGGGATCAAGAGTGAGAAAGTGAGAGAGACGGGGTGATTTGGAAAGGTCTCTCTGAGGAAGCATCAAGAATGTGGGGAAAGAGTGAGTCATGCAAAGTTCTAGTCAAAGTGTGTGCTAGGCAGAGGGAACATTGTGTTTTAAAGGCTTTGGACTTGGAATGTGCTTAGTGTGAGCTGAGAGTAGAAAAAAGGCTGGGAAGCTGGAAAGGAAGGAGGTGGAATAGAATGAGCAAATGGGGTGAGATGGATGGGGAAAGGGAATAGAGGATGGGTTCAGAGAGCTGGGCCCTCAGGCTCAAATCATGAAGGCCTTAACACATAACAGTTCATGGGAAGCCTTTGATAAGGGGTATGCATGTGTATTTTTGATTCTAATCTGTTAAATGCAGAACAAATGTTTGTGTGTGTGTGTATGTGTGTGTGTGTGTGTGTGTGTGTGTGTGTGTGTATAAGGTACATATAAGATATATATAAGGTACATATATTTCTTTTTTTTTTTTTTCCTAGAGGTCAAGATTTAAGATAAAGGAATGGAGCTCCTTGCTGTGATTACTGTAGAACTTTTTAAGATGATGATTAGATTAGGCTTGGGGCACTTGGGTGGCTCAGTCACTTAAGCATTGGACTCTTAACTTTGACTAACCTCACAGTTCGTGGGTTTAAGCCCCACGTTGGGCTCTACAATGATAATGTGTAGCATGTTTGAGATTCTCTCTCTGTCCCTTTCTCTCTCTCTCTCTAAATAAAGAAATACAAATAAAACTTAAAAAAAAAAAAAAAGAAGGTGATGAGTAGATAGGCTGTTCTCCTGACTTACCCCTAAATGGTGAGAACTAAGGTAAGGTTTCTTCCCCATTCCTGACATGTTCCTACTTGGGAGGAGAGCTCAGTGAGGGGACTGTAAGCCTGCCCTGACACCTGTCCTTGCTAGCAGGAGAGCCTGGGATGCTCAAAAGGGGCATCATTAAGAAGCCCTAATATCTGCTCTGTCTCAGGCACGATGCTCGTTGCCAAGGACACAACAATGAAATCCTACATGGTCCCTCCCTTAAGGAATGCGCAGTCTGATAAGGGTGTCAGACGGGCCTTATGCCCCGTGAACAGCATACAAGAGGTGGATGTAGTGAGCATTTACTTACCATGAAGCATAAAGACGCATAAAGAAGAGGCACCTCACCAGAAGGGGGGGGTTACTTTTCCTGAGCAGAAATGTCTGCAGAACAAGGTGGCATAATCTAATCCATTCTACAGATGGTCTCAGCAGAAAAGGCCCTGACATGAGATGAAAAGCAGTTATTTAGGTGGGAAATGTTCACCAGTCATCAAGGGTATGTTCTGGTATCTTTTGTTGTCTTTGTTTTTGAAATGAGCAAAAGATTTCCATCAATCTTTTGAACTTCCATATTTAATCTAAATATGATTCTCTTTTGCTGTGCAAATGATTATCCCGCTCTGTAATCCTTAGCAGGTAAAACGGTGAAAAATGTAATCTATTCCTGCATTATCATGTGAATGCCATATTTCCATGTCACTATATGTTTTTGCCCTTAAGTTTTTGATTTTTTTTTTTCCAGCCTGTGGGAGAGGGTAGGTTCTGGCATAATCAATTGGATTGTTTTTTTTGTTTGTTTGTTTGTTTTTGTTATTTTTACTTTAGGTTAATATATCTAAAGTTTGCAGAAAACCGCATTTGGAGACACTATCCTTATTATTTGTGAGCTGATGGAAGGCGAGAACCCTAAGCCAGTAGCTGATGCTGCTGACAGAGCAGCCCCAGCAGAGGGTACGTGGAAGAAACCAGGCAGCAATGCATGTGCTCAGAGCTGGTCCACTTCCTGAGTGGGTTTGTGTTTCAAATCGCCCTGTTAGGAGCTGAGAGATGGCTCAGCCAAGGAAGATCAGAGGATGGAGAATGAATAACTGCTGTTCTCAACAGAAATAATTCCTGGAAGTGGGGGCAGATGAAGAGTTAGGTGCAGAAATGGATGACTAAGTGTGTATTTCCCAAAATGGATAGGCTGCCTTATGTCTTTATTAATGTCCAATGGGCTAGTTATCTTGTTTGAATTTATGAGGGAGTAAGTTCAGGTAGGAGAGGGGTAAAGACCAAGAGTTGGTTTCAAAAAACAAAAGGTATGGACATTTAAAGCGACCTTTTTTCTTTGCAGAGGTGCGCAGCCCAGATCTCATGTCAAAAGCTTTGGGCAGCTTTTGAAAAACATTTTGCCGTTATGGAAACCAGCGGGAGTTCGTGTTAGCTCTAGCATGTCAGGATTCTTCCATCAATGCTGTTCAAAGACAGAACACAAGGAAAGTGTTGGTGTCTGGGACTTTGTAACAAGCTAGGCTGTGTAAGCATGAGAATTTCTTAGAAATCCATGAGATTTGTCAGGTTTGTATATCAGCCATAGAGGCAAGGTTAAACTATAGTGACAAGTGACGGCTAAGTCTCAGTAGTTTAAAAAAACAAGGTATATTCCCTGTTTGTGCCCTTGAATCTTCTGCATTGTCCTATCTCCAGGACTCTGTCTGATAAAACAACCACAAATCGCTGGTCATTGTGGCAGAGAGAAAAAGGAGACAGTGGCAGTGTGTGTACTGGCTTTCAAAGCTTCCCTCTGGAAGGAACTCCAGCACTCTTATTCTTTTTACTGGCCAGAGCGAATCACAGGGCCACATCTGGCTGGGAGGGCAAGGTATTGCCATCTTAACATATGCTCCGAAGAAAATCAAGAAAGATGTGCCAGATAGCACCCATGGCATTCACAGATGTAAGTAATGCATAGAGGCAGCCAGTTGAGGTGATGGCAAAACTCCAGATAGCCCTTTCTCATTTCTTGTGAGTGTGTTATGGGTGTGTATGCGTGTGCACATGAAAGTAAAGAGCTAAGGCTGAATACAGACAACTGGAAGGAAAGATAAAAAAGCTATACCCTCCCCACCTCAGCCCCTCAGTAAACTGCTTATGCAGGGGCTTACTTATAATAGAACTGTTTAATTCATGTTTTAAGAACCCCTGTCTGCTGGGCTGAAAACAAGCTGGGACAGCTTGGATATGACTGAAGAGCTTTTCTGAGCCAGACTGAAGGAGACAGGTATCGAACTGGATTATTCAGGAGGCGGGAAGGCTGCTGCCCACTCAGGACACCAGCAGGAAGCATGGTGGTTGGGAGAGAAATGGAAAGACTTTTCTTGTAGGGAAGCAATTCCCACCCTCTGGGTTTTTAATCTTGTCTAATGATTTTATCTGGCACAGAAGGAATTGGGGGAAATGAGCATGTTTTCTTCAGTCTTCACCCAGAGGGTAATTCTTAAGAAGAGAGTGATCATTTGTTATACCTTTTCTCAGATCTACCAATCTTTTGCATGATTGTTGCTTTATTGAGATTGCAAAGTGTTCTTGAATCAGGCCTGACACATCAGCCACTGCCTCCCAAGCAGCCAGGAAAAAATTGACAGTTTGCACATCCTCGGGTTAGCTTCACATTAATTAAAGCTTCACACAGCTCTGTCTGCTTCCTTTTGTTATTCACATGGGTTTTTGTGAATCATGCTGTTTACAAATAAGGCTAAATCCAAATGCCACACTTGCATCTGAATGTCCAGATCCATGCCCATTCCTAACTGCTGGACATACAAAAGAGAGACTTGGTGGACAGAGACGGTGAGTATAAGGAGACAGAAGAGCCATACAATTCAGTTTCTTGCAAAACAAACTTCAAGAGTTATAAACTTCCCTTTACTATCTGAAGTTTCTGGAAGCCAAATGTCTGAAATATATTAAGTAGAAGTTTGCCTGTGTTCATAGCTGTTTCCTCAAAATTAAGATTTCACTTGCAGAATATCAGCATAAGCAGTTTATTTTGTGTAAAATCTGAGGTTCATTACTTGTATGTATGAACATGGGGGAAATAAAGAAACCACCTAAAACTAAAAAAAGAAAAAATTCTAAACACTAGGGTGATAGAATCTTTCTAATCTGTCAATCAGATGTTGTTAGGTCCAAAGAGCAAAGCTACTCTATTTTGTGTTACATTTTATCTACACTATTCCTTTGTTAAAAATGGAATAGGTTTGTGAAGTCTACTTATATCAAATTTTAATGATTGTTCATTAAACATGTTTGAATGAGATTAATGTCAATTTCAAATATGCATGAATCAACCCGACATGATCCCCCACATAATTAGAAAAATGTTTCAGAGTTACTGGCTACAACCTAAGTTGTTCAGAATGATGAAAACTTCAAGACAATTTTATATGGTTACATTCAGAAATTTGTCAGCAAATTTGTCAGATGTCACTTGACAGCTGGACTCATGTACTAAGTAAAAGGAACTGCTTGTAAGTCGGTCTTCAGTGGTGTGGTGGGGAGGTGGGAGGTGGGGGAGCAGTTCTACAGGCTAGGATTAGGTTTCAGTCTTGTAGTGAACCTGAGCCTCCAGACTGTGAACTTCACAGGTGCTTCTCAGTCTCTATCTCCTCCCCTTAGATGGAATAGGCTGATGGGTTGGAGATGGAGTTGGTGTTTGGCCAGGTGGGTTAGGTCCTGATGAAGCCTGGACACATAAGCTCTGGGAAACCAGCTTCCCCAGAGGCCAGACCTTGTTAATAGAACAGAGGGCTCTGGAATATTGCAGAATGTCCCCTCCCCCCCCCCCCCCCCCCCCATGGTGGAAAGCCAAGGGCACTTTACTCTGCCATTCACTGTGAGGACCTAGTAGAGCTCTGGGAGGTAAAACTCACAAAAGTGTGGAGACCCTTCTCTGACCAGGCCTCCCTGTAGTTTTCAACTCAGACTTGTCCACACTGAGCCTCCAGCAATTCAGTTCAAGCCCAGCCAATTACAGCTCAGGTTTCCCTGACCAGGCACTGGTTCCCACTGGAGCTGCTGATTGGCGGGTCTCTGCTCCCATGCACTGTGGTTCTTATTTGCCTGTCATTAACTCTAATCTGTGGGGGGAGGGCTTTGTCCTGTGACCTCATGCCTCTAATGACTCTAAGAAGAGTTGTTGACTTTTTGCTCTTTGTTCAGCCTTTTACTTGTTGCTAGGATGGAGTGATGACTTCCCAACTTCTTACCCGCTGCACCGAAAATGAGAAGTTTGTCAGAAAATTGGAAATCACATTCATGTGGTATCTGTCTGGATTCTGAATGCTCCTGGAGTTCAGGCCCACAGAAGAGATGTCGTAAGGAATAACCATCCAGCAGCTGATAGCTCTGGGATGGAGGGAAAAACAGAGAATGGGGGGAAAAGACAGAGACGAAAGAAAGAAAGAAAGAAAGAAAGAAAGAAAGAAAGAAAGAAAGAAAGAAAGAAGAAAGAATGGAAGGAAGGAAGGAAGGAAGGAAGGAAGGAAGGGAGGAGAGAAAAGAATGGAAAGAACACAGGATCATGGAGCAGAGCAGAATGCCCATCTCCACCACCTCAGATGACTTTGGGTATCACACTGCCAAGTACTTACTGCCTGCCCTGTCCTTAATCTTGGACTCAGAGCCTGGGGCCCCCATGGCTCTAAACCCTAGATGGGCACATCAGTGTCCCCCACATCCCCTTTTCCATTCTTATTTATTGACTTGCTACAACTAAGCATGATTCTGACATCAGCGTTGCTTACAGTGTGCTCGTGGAGTTCATCAACCAAACAGGGTCATTTCTGAGACTATAAGGGGTTTCCTTAATAGTTACTATGGAGACTCAGGGGCAACTGTGATCTCCCAGGAATACTGGGGAGTGAGGTTACCCCACAAAGAGCCCATTCTGCCTATAGGTGATTTCCTACTTCTGGCTTGAAATATAAGTGATACCAATAGGGCTGATAAATGTGTAGTATCACATATTGTCAGAAAATTTGGATAGTCAAATTTTTAATTTTTAACCTCCATTACCTAAGAACCTGTATCCATCATACAATCTTTCTTAATACTCCAGAGTTTGAAATACTTTTGCCCTTCTCTGTTCTTTCTCTGTTTTTCTCCCACTTTGTATTAGAGTTATATGTATCTCCATCTTTTCTTCCTACTACATATTATATTGTTTGAGAGCAAAAACCACATTTCTTAAAAAAATTTTTTTAATCAAATTTTTAAAAATCTATTACAGGTACTAATGAGAATGTGATTTTGATAAACATGAAAAGCAAAAAGACAAATGTAAGGAAATGATGATTTGGGAATAAGAAATCTTATCTACATTGGCCTTAAGGGTAGAAAAAGGCATTTCGAAATGAAGCTTTGAAAGCCAGTTTTTGTTAAATGAGTTTACATCTAAATTTTAACTCTGTTGACAGTTAACTCAAGGGTCTTTTATCTATGCTTAATGTCACTAGCTATATCCTGCCATCGATCTAAGGGAAAAACTCCCTACTGAAATCAATGGGGAGTTCTATGTAAAAATCAATGACAGGATATGGCCTATAAGAATAGTGGTTACCACAAGTCTTCAGCCAGCCGGGAGGCCACCATAAATGGTACTTCAGGATAACCCTTGCAACCACGTTCAAAAACAACAATGGGAAAAGCTGTTATTCTTTAGAAGGGGAGAAAATGGCAGGAAGGAAATGGCACATGTTCCTACAGCATAACTTACATGTTCCCACAGTTCAGCTGCAGCTTTTCATTGTCTTTTCAGATTCCCAAAGAAAAATCCATGGAAAAGGACTAATGCTTAAAAAAGTCTGTATTCTTTGAAAGGAAAATAAATGCAGATTACCATGCCTAAGAACACAAATCGGCCCATGTGCATGGAACCAACTGCTCCCTCTGCATTCACATAGTATCCGCTGGCTCACACTTATCCACTGCTTGCAAAGGCAAGACTGACACATCCAGGAAGAGAGCAAGAAGGAATCAAAGTAGTGAAGATGCTCACTCCCAATATTAGAGAGCTGTGTTTTCCAGGCAGTAAAAATATCTGAAAAACAAATTCTGGAATAGTTGGAGAAAAAACATGTAAAAATGTACAAGAGACAAGTCTCTTGTACAAATGGAGCATGACAATTAGTACCTATCTACACTTAGACAGGTCAGCTTCACCAACAGAGAATCCACCCGTATTATGGTCTCATGGTGTTTTTGGAGACAAAGAGGATGTGAGGGTGAGGGGGCCGTGATTGCATGCAGCCCCATCATTCTTGGTAGAGGGTAGGCAGCATTCCCATTGCATCAGCAGCTTTGCAGATGCTGGATCCTGATGGTACCAGATTAGCTTCCTCTTCTCTTTAGGTAATACGTCCATTCTTGTGTGTAAGGTCTAAAATGAAGGCCCAATATTATGTATACTTTGTCATCTGAGGAAACCAGGAGGGCATCGAATGGCCTAACATCAAATTCCTTTCCTCACCCTGTTCCTGGGGTTAAGATCCCCTAGCCAAACAAATCTCCATGTCATGGGGTCATGCAAGTTCCTGCTTATTCCTGAACAGTGAGTTTCAGTTCCCTGGTGGCCTGAGGAAATATTCAAACAAGCCAGTCACATCCACGTGCAGGAACCAAGGGTCACCTCACCCTCTTGATACTTCAAATCCTGCCTCCCACAGCACCCTAGTTGTTTACTGGGTTCCCAAGTAGCAACCCCTGTGTGTCCCTGTGTGCCACATGGCGTCTCTTTCTCTGGGCTGTAAGGTTACATGACTGGTAAATTGTTATTGATCTGGTCTGTCCAATGTCAGGTGTCCTGTGTTTGGTCATCCCCATCACCTGGGGGCAGGAATCCCACCCCCACCAATGGCGTGAGAGATTATTAAAACAATTTCCTTAAAAGTCGATTGAATTTAGAAGTGGTCTCCTCCACCCTTAGACATAAGTATCTGAAATAAAATGTAAACAGTAGAGCATGAATGTTTTGAAAGAAATAGCCAACATCACTGTGAGTTATGTTTTATAAGGAGTATTTTCCAAGTATTTTGAAGACCTCAAAGAGATGATGCACAGGAGTATGGTCTGATAGACAGAGTCTGTGAGGGAAAATGATAGAAAGGCATTGGGATCAACATGTTTTCAAAATAAGAGCAAGGTACCAATGTGGTGTGAGGTAGACAAGTTAGAAGGAGAACAGGGTGAGAGGAGAGAGGCTGAGGAAACACGCTTGCAGTATAAACAAGACTAGAACTGAGTGTGAATGGAGGGATTCTGTCAGCAGCCCAAACACCTCCAGAACCTAAGGGAGATCCAGGCAACTGGGATCAGGAGGTAACTGGCTTAGTTACTTTGCTTTGATAGTTACTTGAAACTATCACACTGAAAATATGAAACCATGTTAGTTTCTCTCCACCGTATGCAATTTGTCTGCCTCTCTTACTTTGTAGTTTTGAGTTAAGTAGTGTTTCAGTGGTCAGTGAGGGACACACAAAAAACGTGCTATAGAAGCCAAGGAGAGGTTGGGTGAGACCTTGGGTGAGTGTGGGCCTTTTATGTTTCTTGCCTGAGAACAGAAGCTAAAAACCCACAAGTTGGCTGGCGGCACACGGAAAGTCAGCAGAACCAAAATTTCCCCATTTCATTCCATTATTTCTCCTAATTCTACCTCACCCAGCCACTCTGCAGCAATTTGAAGGTTTACTATGTCCCAGATACCACAGTAGACCCTAGACACAGAGATTGCCGATCAGAAAGGTCACCACTTCCCCAAAGAGCCCATTGCTGGACTTAACCAGGCCGAGGTCATTCTTTGTGAAAATAAGGACCAAGAACAGCCACCGAAGGCAGCTTTGTAAGAAAGCATCCAGGGGAGAGTTCCCAGAGGAGTGGGTGCTGCAACGGAAATTTTGCAGGCAAACAGGACTTGGTCGGATATAGAAGTGCCATGTTACACGACCTTTTTAGACACAGAATTTGTGGGACGTGGTGACCAAGGGGTCATGAAAGTGAAAGAGAGGGAGGAGTCTAGGATAATTCGGACAAAAAACTTGAAACAATGCTTCAAGAATGTGGAAAAGCATCATGTGTCTAAGGAATTATAAATACAGTGGTGCCCCTAGTCCAAGGTGGGGTATGTTCCAAGGCCCCCGGTGGCTGCCTGGAACCTCAGATAGTACCTTGTCTATGCTAGGTTTTTTCCTATACATGCGTACCTATGATAAAATCTAATTTATAAATTAGGCACAGTAAGAGATTAATTAACAGCAACATAATAAAATGAAACAATTGTAACAATATACTATAAGAAAAGTTATGTGAATCTGGTTTCTCTCTTTTTCAAAATATATCATTGTGCTTATTCTTCTTCTTGCGATAATGTGAGCTGGTAACATGCCCACATGATGAGGCGAAGTGAGGTGAGTGACAGAGCCTTAGGTTATTTCTTTAAACAATTTTTTTAAACATTTATTCATTTTTAAGAGGCAGAGAGAGAAAAAGTGTGAGTGGGGGAGGGGCAGACAGAGTGGGAGACACAGAATTTGAAGCAGGCTCCAGGCTTCGAGCTGTCAGCACAGAGCCCAATGTGGGGCTCAAACCCACCTGAGATCATGACCTCAGCCCAAGTGAGACACTTAACCGACTGAGACACCCAGGCACCCCATTGGGCTATTGGCCTTCTGACAGTCTGTCATCTGCTTCCTGTTGTGAGCTGGCTGAAGTAACTGAAATGGCAAAATGTGAAACCATGGATAAAAGGGGGCCATTGTCGTTTTGGGGTTTCTGGAACATAGCTTTTGGAAAGGGAAGTGGTGAGAAGAAGGCCAGGTCAAATGAAAACCATTGAATGAAAATAGGCAGGCTTGAAGCCTTGGAAATACGCAGGACTTACATGATGAAAAGCCTTGAAAGCCAATACAAAAACAACGGGCATCACTGAAATACGTTAAGAAGAAGAGTCATGTGGTCTGACTTCATGTGGTTACTCCTTCGCAGATGAAGGGGCAGTTTCAAGAGGTAGTCAAGAGAAATGTCTGAAAAGAGACGAATTTAACCAAACATTGTGGTTGATTCAATGGGAGGTTGTGAAAGCGAGATCTTGGGGGGATCTTCTGGCTGGGTAACTGGGATGGGGCACTATGAATGCAGCTGGTGCCCTGAGGAGGTGGAGAGCATGCTAACTCAGGACTCCATGGAGGGGCCCAGGGGAAGAGTCCAGAATGTGACAAATGTATGTAAGGTGTAAGAAGTTGAAGGATTTGTGTCCCGTGGCCTATTTTTCTGGCATTGAGGAGGCTGAGCCGAGTGCTGATGTAGATGCTCAGATTGTGGGAGCACTAGTCCCCTTGGTTTTGCTCCTGGCATGTAGGATAGAAAGGGAGGAGGCAGATGCCTGGGCTGACTCAGGTTGTTGGTGGGGTGAGGAGAGACTGCACCGCCTTTCTCAGAAAGGCACTCCCTGACTGGCCCCATAGCACCTGGCTTGCTCCTCATCAGATCACAACGGATGTTTTTCTCGTCTTTTTCCCCACCAGATGGGGTAGCCCCTGAAGGTGGGCACAGTCAGTTTTCATCTCTGTACCCACTTTCCCTACCATGTTGCCCAACATTAGCAGATCCTCAAAGTTTTGCTGAATGATTGACTACATTAATACAGAGGACTTTGGAAAACTAGAAGGAAGATCAGGAAGGCGTTTAACACTGAATGAGTTCTGTGTGATTATTACAAATAATGCATTTGGTGCTGAGAACGGGCTTCTAGAGTGTAACTGAGCTTCAATTCAAGTGACCCTGAGGCTCATATGTGTTGTCATTCCCTCTCCATTTCATGAGGCACTGAGCTGGCTTGTGATGAAGAGGAAGGCTGTGACCAACATTCTCATAGCCTCGATGCAATCAAGTCAGAGTCTGTTCTGTTTATATTTGTAAAACATACATACTTACTATATTGAAGCACAGGGATATGCACATGTTTTAGCTTCTGTTGGAAGAATTATAGTGTAAGGTACTGTCTTTAAAATCTCTTAGAAGCATAATGGGGCCTACCAATGAATGAAAGAGGGTGCTTACATTCTGGTCACCAAAATCTGGCCTGGCAGTTGTCAGATAATTTTTCTGAGTCATTTGGGTAGTGACTGGCTTGGCCTCCCCCAGGGGTGCATACCAGAGAACTGAACATCAGGCCCAAGATTTTAGTGTTTTTATTCTATTTACAAGACAAATAATAAAAATAATAAAATCTGACAGTGAGTTTTACTTCATTACAGACCCTTGGTATGGGGAATAAGAAGCTGCATGAAGGAATAGTAAGAATTTAAGAATACACAAGAATGTTACAACAGGGTGGGACAGTGGGGCGATTATGAGCACGGTGTCTGGGGCCCAGAGGAAGGCACTTGGCTATGCTGCACGCGGTCTGAGGAACAGAACCTCAGCCTCTCCCCCTTCAAGGCAAGCACACCCGTGTCTCCCTCACAGGCTTGTGGTGAAGACAGAAGAGTTCACGCAGTGCCTGGCGTGTCATGAGACATGTTCGATAAAGGCAGCTAGAGGTATGTGAGCCAGGAGAGTCTGGTGGCATTGTGGCAAGGCGGCCACTGTGTACAAACTCACAATCAGATGAAGGGTTGAGTGTGCTAGCCTGAGAAAATGCATTCTTGCCAAGGTGCTACTTACACTGAAGGCTGGAATTCATGCTTGCATAATTTGTAGCCTCATCCACCTCCTCGTTTTTAACTTATTATTAATGAAATATAATAATGATCATGAAGATCTAATGACACTGAGTTCCCAGCCCAGACTAGGCCGGGGTCAGGCCCTTTCTCAGGGCCACTAAGTTCCATGTATTTAAAGTGTTGGGCCTGTGGTAACTGCACAGGTGTTGGTGACTGTCACTGTTATGGTTGCCATTTCTTATTTGGTGATTTCCTTTTCTGGCTCTATATACAAATTATGTGAAGAAATGGAACCTTAGACTGAGTGTGGCATAAAATGGGTTCTTTCTTTTCTTACTAAGGACCCACTGAGTTTGTGTTCTGGCCAAATTTGACCAGAGTAGTGTGCTAATAACCTCAGTTTTAGGAAGCCTGCTTTTGAAATTGTGTTGGTGTCGAACATGTAGAATAATGCAAATAGGCTTGCAGATTAATTTTATTATAATGAAGAGTGTGCTCATCTGGTTAAAATTATTGTTTTTATGCTGGTACTTTAAGATACAATTGCAGATTCAATTTTATGCCTAATATATTGTTTATTATTTTAGTTTACTACTTAAATTAATGCTGTTATGTTTACATAAGCCCCATAACTCCTTCTCTCCAAACCCTGTTTTCGTAAGGCTTGTGCTGGTGGTTTTTTAGAGCAAATTATAACCTAAGGCTGTCTTTATGATGTTGCCATTTTGAACCCTTTGGGGAAGTAGGTAGGGCATACATAAATAAATAAGTACATGCTGTCAAACATCCAAATAAAAATGTGAAATATTCAATTTAAAAATGAGTATTTTATCTCTATCATGCCAAAACACCCAGATTTTTGGCTGTCTTTGAATATGGGTGGGCGTTGAGAGTCAAACAGATAGAGCCTGAGCTGGCTTAGTATCTTTCCCTTTTGTCTGGATTTGGAAAATGCTCCACAGCTATGTCCTACAGGTAGCACCTTGAATATGGGCATAACTGCACCCCGTTGGTTCTTCTGCCCAGTGGCTCTTGTCTACTCCAGGGCTTCCAGTAATCTCTCTCTTCAGAAATTCACTCTCTGGCCTACAAAGACCGTGAGGGCATCCGGGAAGCACAGCGATTCTTACTTGTCTCTTTTGTCTGGTTTGGTGGGAGGCTAAGCTGCTGGTGATTTTTCTCTTTCTCTTACAATGTAAGAGTAAGCTTTCTCTTACAATGGAGAGAGGTAAATGTCCCTTGCATTTCAAATTAAAATACTAAAACACAGAAGACAGATTCAGGATCTCTGATTTCCTTCGGAATGGGCACAGTTCAGGTAACCCTTATGAAATCAAAAGGGGGTTTAAAATGTTCAGGATGGCCATAATAATAATAGCTACCATCTAGTGAGTGTTTTCTGGGATTTGCTTTTTATGTGCATTATTTTTACATAGCATTTTTCCTAGGTGATAATGACTACTAATTAATCCCAGTTTAAAATAATAAAACTGAGTCTCAGAGAAGTTAAGCTATTTGTCCAAGACCACACAGCAAAAGAATGGTAGGGGTCAAAGTTTTGTCTGATTGCAAATCTGCTTTCTTTCCTATTTTTTATTACTATGTTCTGATAGAATCTTGAAATGTTTGCAAATATGAGCTCTAGTCCTGCTGGAGGTTAATTTACACATGAAAGCTTACAGAGTGTTTCTTCTGTAACCCATGCTTCATCTTGCTTAAAAAAAAAAAAAAAGTGTTATCTTCCCTGTGAAGGGTATGTTCCCCGAAGGAGAACATCCCACCTGCCTGAGAATCACTTCTGTCTATCACCCTCAAGGAAGATTTTGTCAACCTTTGCTCTCTTCAGATTATGTTACCAAAAATAATTTTTCCCGAATATGTAAAAAGCTATCTTATAGCTTTTTGAAATCACACATAATTCCCCATTTTACATAGAATTTTGAGAAGCCTCTTCCTGCCTACTCACAACTCATATGGATTGAGACATATATAGAATATTATTGATAATATAAGGTAACAGATAATATAAAAAGTCCCTTCTCCCTCACATGAGCATTTCATACAGAAGATTTTGGTTCTGAGCCCTAGAAGCCAGCCAGTTATCTTTCAAAATGACAAAGGGAGTGGGAATCAGTGCATTTGCATCCAGCTTCACTAGTAGAAAAGCAAAGCATGTGTTCTTTTTATGGTGAATTCAAGGCTACGTGGACTCCTCTATACCATGTCATTTGAGGGACCACCAAAATATTTGTTGGGACAGAGTCTCTGAGCAACTCTGTGGGGTACCATGCAATTTATATTATGCAGTGCACAATTCATACACCTATATACAGCAGTCCTGCTTGTACTTATAGTAGCTCCAGCTCAGGTCTCTGAAAGTATCTGAGTTTCTGTCTGATGAAGATATTGAGGGTGTTTGTTTTCATATGTGTCAGATAATAGAAAAAAATATATATATGTATATATATATTGGCCTCTGCTCCTGGTTCCTGGCACAGAGCTCCTGAAACCCTTGTAATTTCCTAAGTGATAAGAGCACTATGAGCACCTTTTATTCTTTGCTCTTTGATGCTAGTTCCTGACCCAGAGCCCCTAAATCCCTCTGAATTTCCCCAGTGATAGGACTGTCTTTTGTCTAATGAGGCAACTCTGAGTGGGCTCCTGGATGACTCCTGAATGGACGCTGGTCACCAGAGAGATCAACCCATGATTAGAAGCTGGGAAGTTCCAGCCCTATTCCCATTCTCCAGAGAGGGGAGAGAGGAGTTACTCATTGATGGTAGGTACATGATGAAGCCTTCATAAAATCCTGATGGTATGGGATTTTAGGAGTTTCCAGGTTGGTGAACACATCCATATAACAGGAGGGTGGTGCACCCCAACTCTACAGGGACAGAAGCTCCTGCATTTCACTTGCTCCCAGACCCTACCCTATGTATGTATCCCTCCATCATACCTTGTAATAAACCGATAAACTGAAGTGAAGTAACTTAAGTGTTTCCTCAAGTTCTATCAGGTGGTCTAGTGAATCACTAGAACTCAAGGAGAGGGTTGTGGGAATCTCTGATTTGTAGCCAAGTGGACAGAGTTATGGGCAACCTGGGGACCTACTAACTGTGATTAGCACTTGAAGTGGGGGTGAACCCCTAACCTATGGGATCTGACACTATCTGCAGGCATTTAGTGTCAGAACGGAGTTACATTGTAGGACACCCAGATGGTGTCACAGAGTTGCTTGGTGTGAGGAATCCCCAGACATGGTGTCAAGGTGTTACAAGTACATGACAGGAGGGGGAAATGGACCTTTCCCCCCAATACAATACGAATGTGTTCTCTTAGAGGAAGAGTCAACTGGTTTATTAGTAACTTACCCCGGAGCAAATTTCTGAGTACTGAAAGGTAATTCTGCTTCTGAAGGAGGTAAAATCAAGCTGAGAAAGGAGGATCTGAATCTAGCTTCAGGTTGGAAGATTGTGAGGAGACGAGGGGTAACACGGATCAAGTCTGCAACCGGGAGAAGTCAGAAGAGGGAGAAAGATACACTTCATATTGCTAGAAGCAGACTTCCTTCTTTTAGAATTTGGCCTGGGTCCTGTGAGCCAGCAATGCCCAGCCTGTTCCTCTTTACTGTTTCCAGAAGACTGTACCTCATTAGAATTATTTTGATGGAATGTTGATATGGTTCAAAGTTTCATAAACTGGAAAGGGTAACACTCTTGGGGTTTAGAAGTACATGAAGTGGAAATTATGAAATATTTCTGGGGTACCCACTATGTGAGAGGCCGGGAGACATAACTGAAGACAACAGAGTCCTAGATCAGTGAGAGACTGCACATATTGAGGTGGTTTTATATTTTCTGTGCTGGATCTCAGTAAAATCCTGAAGGTTTAGTGTAAAAAGTAGCTTAAGTGGTCTGAACATTTCCAGATCAGAATAAAGGGATGGAAGGTCAACCTTTTCAAAATACAAATGGAATTATTATCAGAAGCAATTAATACTGATTGAAAGGTTCTTGCCAAAGGCAGGCAGACACAAAGACTATACCAGCTGGTATATAAGCCAAAGAAATTGCAGGAGTCTAGCATGCCAACTGGTGAGAACAGAAACCACCTACTCTCATGCAGCCTACGGTCCACATTAACCTGAGTTTAATATTTCATTGTATTTATTAGCATAACTTTATTATTGTGGGAGAGTCTTCTCCAGGCACATCACATAATTGTTTGCTATAGGAACAATTTACAGGACTTATCAGCTCTTCTACAGAAAGCATAGTTTTCATACCAAGTTGGAATCCTTCACCTAAAATTCCTCTCTTTGTCTTTCCTGCTAACCCTAAACATCATGAGCTTTACTCAGTCATCATCATGTATTCCCCTTTGCTGCCCCCTCACAGACAGACTTACCTTAAACCTGAAGGGATCCAGAATACACCACTGTAGAGAGTTTTGTTTTGTTTTTGTTTTATTTTGTTTTCTGAACTCTCCTTATCTGTCTAAAAGCAGAGCTTCCCCGAATAATTCCACCATCACAAAGCCCTTCACTGGGAGTTTTGCAACTAAAAGATTGACTTATCACTAGACACAAGAAATCAGAAATCGGTACTGGTATAAGAAACCACCTAGGCAGATAGTCGCAAAACCACTATTTCTCACATCTATGAATGAGGAAAGCTCATTCATCTTTCCTAATGGATATTTGCTTTCCAATAAATGCCTTTTCTTTCCCTCCTCATCCCCTATTAAGATGGTGTATAAGTCCCAAATTCTAGCCATCTTTTGTAGTCAAAATTTGTTTGAACTCTTACTTATGTGGATAAAACTCCGTCTTTTTAATTGCTACTCTACCTTTTATCAGTTTAATTTGCATACCTCCATTTCTAAACTTAAGTGTATAGAGGGAAAATTTTCCCTCCCCAACAAAACCAAACTCAAAAATCTCAGTAAAATCCAAACTTGTCTCTCCCACTCCAAGATGCTATCAAAGTCCTGTGGAGGTGGTATTCTTTCTTCACAGCAATAAACTCAGCTTTGTTCATTTAACATAGTACTGGTGATATTTGGAGAATTGTCATTTGACTCTACATTTCACTAAGTGGTGAGAAACTTCTTTTTATGTAATAGAAAGACCTCCACTCAGTTGGAATATGACTATTTCACTGAAAATCAGAGAAAAATTTCTTTTTGTCAGAATGCAAGTCTTAAAGATTAGAAACAGATTTGTTCAGAAATTAAAAAAAAAGTTAATTTGTGATATGTGAAAATTGTTGGACGTTGAGTGCACTGGCGGAAAAGGATGGAATTTTTCATTAAATCCCAAATAGAGATGGAGTGCCGTGATTTGATTTGCAAGGCACTGAATGTCCCACAAGTTATTAATTCTGCACTTAAACAATTAGTTTGAAGACTGAGTATAGCTCATCCCTCACGAACTCAGATCACAACATATTGCCTGAATTGAATTCATAAAACACTTGTGGCTATAGCAGAGTTCATTCAATAATTTGCCATAGCTCAACTGGTCACTTAATTGGCTCCCCTAAATGCTAATACAGTGGTAGATAACAGAAGCAGCTTGTGCATAATGTGAGGTTCTTGCCCCTGTCCTCTTGCATGGGGCTTCTGAGAGCTCAGAGAAAGTTAAAGAGAAAGTCTTCAGGAACAGATGTGCATTTTGGTTTCCTGGAAACTAGTCACAAGACAGTACAATCTTCTTCCATTATTTGCAGAACATTTTTTCTGCCTTTTAGATTGAGTTAAAATGATAGCCCAGATTCTGTTTTTCTCTATAATAACAGGACTGTTAGTCCAACAGCCAGCCAAGAAGGTCAGACTACTTCCAGAGCCACTGATTGGTGTTTCCATCAGAGGACTAGTACAATTAAAATAATTAGTATTTTTCCATTATAATGAAAATTGGTTACCTAGAAGACAACAGATGGATTTTTCAACCCTGAGGACTCTTCCAAAGGGCTAGTACAGGAAATATGTCAAGAACATGGTTGTTGATAGGCTTAGATTTACAGAAATATAGAGAGCAAGTAACAAATTTGATCACAAGACAAACTAATTAATAAGAAACATGTAAAGAATTAATATTATGCTTTGGAATGGTGTGATTATAATACCATTTGGGAGAGCCAAATCAACTCCACCAGGCATGCTAAAATTGTTTTACAAAAATGATTTTAAAATCTTCCAAGAATTTTTAATGGTGTAAGTTTTATTAACTTCACTTGCAGATATAATAAAGACAATACAAACAATGTTAAAAGCAGTTATGTAGCAAGAAATGATATAATACAGATAAGGAAAATGAAATTATGGACTTGTAAGATTTGATCTCAGGTACCTTAGAGAATTGGCACCAGGACTGGTTATCAGGCCTAAGAAATGATGAAATTGCTCTTAAGGGGTTATACTTGCATGGAAACCAAAATGACATCAAGCTTCAATAATTCAATTATAGGGAAGGCTGAGTATGATAGGTTTGCTTCCAATAGAGCACAAGAGAGTTCTGGTTGCTGTCTTAATTGCTGTTTTAAAATAATGAAAAGAACTAAAAAAATTTCAAACAGTCTCTTCATATTTGTCCAAAAAGCAAAGTCAAATGTAAGTATTTGACAGTTGACACAAAGGATGCTTTGTTTGGGAAAACATCAAAAGGTAGCCTATTAAGAGCTGGAATAATACCAAGGAGCCTCAAAAAAAGAAAGTGAAAGCATGAGAAATAAATAGGCAGGAATGAACAGAGACCAGATAGGACTAAGGTGTGCTGGACACAATGGCTCTTTTCTTCTCCCAGGACATTTAAGATTCTAATGAGGGGAACAACTCCATCCTGCTTACACCACAGCCCCATCAAGGATGTGCCTTTCAGGGAGAATGTGCAATGACAGGAAATCCTTTGCAAATAAGTCTAATGGGCAGTCAATTCAACTCTTGTTGAAATTCCCAAGATCCACAGTAAGGCCTCTTTCCGGGCAGGACTACCTGAGTCTTCTGTACTTGGTGGTGACTTGAACTCCCTTCCCCCAGTTCCCTACTATTTTAGTGGGACTGATATAAGGAAAACAAGTCTTGAAGGCATGTTTCCCAAAGCCATATTGTTAGAAGGCTTAGGCATTGTCTCCCCAATTAAAGACATCTGGACTGATTCAGTTTTAGATTGAATTTGACTAAATTGTTTAAATGTCAAGCAGATACAGCTCCACCGTGTCCTTGGAAACACGGTGTCTTCTAAGCTGCGGCTCTACCCTCTGCCTGTGAATAAGGGGGGTTAGGGAGGGAAAGGGGAGCTCATTCTGTTCAACAGCTACTCCTTGAGCTCACGCCATGTGTTCGGTTCTGTGGCACAGACCATTATTGAGGCATGGTGCTATTTTCAAGAAGTTTATTAACAGTGTAGAATTAGCATTATTTTACTCTTCTGAGGCACCTCTTGTCAGGCAAAGGTTTGGATTGTTCATTTCAGGAATTTACCAACAAGATCTATCACCTCTTCAGTGGAAAATGTCCACAGTTTGTGCTATAAAATTCTTTGAATCCTTCATCTTAAAACCTTCATTTCACTGTTTTCACTAATCCTGGACTTTTGTATTGTGATCTTTCCTGCTTCTTATCAAGGACCAGCTTTGAAAAGCTCACCTTTAAGCCAAACTTCAAATTCTCAGTAACATCCAATCTTGACCTTCTCTTCCAAGACCTTAATAGAGCTCTTCGAAGGTAGCATTCTCCCTCGCCACAGTAAGCAATAAAAGGCAGCTTTGTCTCATCAAGAAGTGTGTCAGCAGCAGAACACAAATAAATGGTGGGTAAGCGGTGGCATTGGATTTCAACACCAACTTCTTCTGACTATAATGCTTACTCTCTTAACAGCTACGTAGAGTGCTTCTCCTGAGTGGTGTTGGGACCAAGACTTCTGGTTGAGATTTGAACAAAAATAAAACTTTGTGGCCAAAAAGCAAACTCCATACCCCTAGAGTCAACTAACACCTGAAAGTTATTCCACCCTGGCAATTTTCTGTTGCATTAGACACAAGTCTATGTGATTATGTAACAGAAAATCGACTCTGTGAAATAACTGTAATTGTACCATCTGACAAGTAAACTACATGAGAGAATAACAAATTCCTTTTAAATGAATACCTTGTAAAGGAATACAGGAAAGAACTAGATACATATAGGTCCCACTTCTAGTTTTTTGCTGACAAATACCCTTTGTCAATATTCTCTTACCAGCTATTCATTTAAAAAGGCGTCACCGTTCTTTTTGTTTGTATCCTGTTTGCTGTCTGGTAGAATTACAGAGTAAATTAAGTTGGTACCACAGTATGCATTATGTTATTCACTTTAGTGTAAGCTGCAGTTAGGTTTGTATGAAATTTCTATTGTAACCCCAAGTTTCACTCCATTGAAACTTTCCAAAACATTATCCTTTGGGGTTAAAATTTTCCTTGGTTCTTTTGAGGCCAATTCTTTTTTTTGGGGGGGGGCATAAGAAAATTGCCTGCAGCTGCTTTTGAGTTGTTGGTGAATTAAATTAAAAAAAGCCTATTTCCATTGTAAAACACTTTATTTTATAATCTCTGCAAAACTCCACCAGTAAAAGTTATTCCCACAGAAACCCTCTTAACACTTATAATTACATAAAAGGCAAATTTATTACTGCTTTCTGATTATTTTGATTTCCAGGTACAATAAAACAAAACAACTCTACCATATTAAGATAACAAAGCAAATGGAAAATTCATTACATTCAAACACTTAGCCTATGTAAAAGGTGACTTTCTTCATTTATTGACAAATATTGACTAAGTGCTTGTTTTGTGCCAAAGGCTATGCATCCCTCACATTTAATCTCTTCGGTAACCTCATGGAATACATACTATTTTCCAGATGAAAATATCAAAGCATAAGGTGACACACATTAGAAAAACAACTAGGTAAAATTCACATTTTTAGCATATTAATGTAAACTAATTTATTCTTCCTACAAACATTTATTGAGCGCCTATTATGCCATTGGGGCCATAAAGGTGAGGGAGACAGACATGATCTTGCCCTCCCAGATTTTACCAGCATTTCAACAGTAGGGGCCCAACTATCTATAAACTGAAAAATGTACGCTACATCTAAATTTATGCTTAGTTCTGTGAAAGATACAGTCTTATGAGGGCAGGTCAGGAGACAGGACACCTAACATGATATGATAAAAGAACAACTGACATTCTGTAGGGAATGGCAATTATACTCTACACAAAAATGCAGATTCCAAATATCTGGAAAATTGCAGAATTAGAAAGACACGATTGTCAGAAGCCTGTGGCTGACCTAGGAATCAGTGCATTAATTTTAGAGCTAGAAGCAATTGAAGAAGTAGATAGTCTAGTGCTGTGATTTTCAAGTTCAGCTTCTGGATGTCCATGCATACCCTTCTAGGTGTCTACATGATGAGGGGGGAACATAGATAGCGGAAAGAAAGCAGGGACAAAATGGAAGAAAAATCTTTCTCCATTTCAATAAGAACAATTCCATTATGTGTTTTATATACTGATTTTTAGTATTACTAGAAGAAAGAATTGTACTGCCAAAAAAAAAAAAAAAAAGAAAGAGCATATTTCAAAAATCATTTATCTGGTCTAAGTAATTTTTATGAAACTTTTATATCTGCTATATCATTTCCTTCTGTTTTTGGTTGAATACAAAAATGGGAATAATTAGACTTAGTAAATGGTCAAGATAAGAATCTCAGATGTGATAATTAATGCAAATTGTCATCCTAAAGCTCTTGCTCAAGAACTAATTTTAATACTAAAGTAGCCAACAGGATCATACAGTTCAGGAGCCATGGGTTTCTTCATTTCATTCACAAGGAATTTCAGCTTAGAGATGGAACTGTAAGATAAAACTTCATTCAGGGAAGACATTGGAAGAAACTCCTCACTACAAAGGAAAGCCTCCCACACATGTGAATCACTGGACCCGGGATAATCATCTGTCTTGTCCAAAAGCATCAAAGGAAACGAAGCAGATCACCTTTCTTCATTTTCCAGAGAAAATCATCCACCATGTGAATCCAAGCCATTCTGAATCAGAAGCCCTTCTACTGTCAGACAAAAAGATGCTATCAAAACCATGTATAGAATATCCAGGACCAAGGAGCAATTTATCAAGATTAGGGAAATTCTTTAATCATCTAAGCCCAGATGTTTAGAGGAAACCACATTCTTCGAGAGAGACTGGCCTTTCTTGCAATAGGAAGTCTGTTATTTCCTACAACACTTTACAGCTTCGGAAATGACCACTAACCCTTTATCAATTTACATACCTAAACCCACATCCAAGCCTATGGTTGGTGGGGACCCATAATGCTGGTTATGTGTAATGGGCTCTATGTCAGATTTTGACTATCCAAGATGGTCAGGAATAGAGATAAAAACTTGGGGGCAGAACCAAGTCTTCATCATTGCCTGTGTCCCTGGTACCAAGAACTTAGTAGAAAATAAATATTTATTGGATGAATTAATAGATAAACAAGAGTGTTACAGACCCAGCAAGTGCTATACACAAGGAGAAGCTTGTGGTGGGGTAGTAGGGCAGAATACACAATCAAGGTAACAGAAGCTTATACAACGTACTAAATGCAAGGAACTAGAAAATGAGACAAAGGTTATCTCCTGTGGGAAGTCTCTCATACACTATAGTGGGAGGGGAAAAGCCATAAATGACTTTCCTGGTCATAGCCAATACAGGCCAGGGGAGTTAAAATTTATTGTAGTGCAGCAAGTCCCTGCATTACCAAACTGACCCAAATAAACTCCCTGTTTGGGGCAACCTGAGTTTTATAAACTCCCACTTTAATCTAGTGGTGATTATAAAGTTGTTTTTATCCAGGGATGTGTTCTAGGTCACGTATGGCTTAATAGCCTCTACTTGGATTTGGTAAAGCAATATGAAAACAAGCTGAGTAGCACTCATAAGAAATTTGGCCTCACAGTCAGCCATGTAAGCTCTTATTTATGTGATGAAAATGCAGGTGTATTAAGAGGACCCCTTTATAAAAAATTTCTCCTCCATATTCTGAAGATTTATCATGGAGCAGCGTAGTGAAGTGGAATGAACATTGGATTTGGCATCAGACCTACTTAATTCCAAATCCCAGGTTTGCCACTTACATGCTATGTGACCTTGGACAAAGTCCTTACCTCTCTAAACCATAACAGGGAACATTTGAGAATATTCTTATGTAGTAGTATAGGGGCCCAGGGCAGGCTGCCCCAAGATAGGACACTTTGGTATAAAGATTATTTTGAGCTAAAAGTGACCCAAACCCAGCAGATTCAGGAAAAGCTCTCTCCCTTCCCCTACACTGCCTAAATGTACATTGGAAAGGAGAGCCTGTACCAAGAAGAGAGCTACTAATAGAGATTCTCCTTTACCTAAGAAACTTATCTGCATAATAGGGCAAGCTTTGTTTTTCAAACCTCTCTTTTCATCTTCTGGCTAATGGCCTTCCTTCCCTATGTGTCCTCAGACCCAAACCCTCTCCTTAGCTCACATAATAAGCTTGCGGTTGTCTCATCATCTTTGGAACTTCATGTCTGTGTGAATTCCCATATGTACTTCCAGCTATTAAATCTGATTTTCTCCTATTACTGTCTTGTGTCAGTTTGATTCAAAGTCCAGCTAGAAGGACAATAGGACAGAGGAAGGTCTTCCTCCCTGACAGTAGGGTTATTATGAAGTTTAAGGGAGAGAGTATGTGAAGTTTCTGACCTATAGTAGGTACTCAGCACATGTTGTTGTTATTAATTTATTGCCTTGAGCTCTGATGGCCATTTGGTCCACAAAGGCCACTATTTAAAAGGTTTGGAAGAGGTCAGTGTTTGAGCCATGATTAACACCTTAACCAGGATTGGTCATTAGCAATTCAGAAGAGGATGCATCATCTAACCAGGAGTGGGGACTAGGAGTAGCCCAAAGAGACATTTCTGATTTCTGGTTATCGATTTCCCCTCTCATTTTCTTTTACTTTTCAGAAGCCAGTCTCTTCTCCAGGCCAATCTGCTTCCTTCTAGGCAGCAAGGAATTGCACGGGTTACATGAGAAGCCACTGCCATGGCTCTCAAGCTGCTCTTCCTTCTGCTTAGTGTGTTCCTATGAAAACACAGCCATTAGGTTAGCACACGTCTCCAGGGCTGTTCTAGTTCATGAGGATCCTTTAAGTGTGAGTGGACCCCTACGCTAGACATTCTACTTCCACTTCAGTATTTATAAAACCTAATGGAAATTCTTATCAATCTCACAGTGTTTCTAGGGGAATTAGAGTACACAAAGCCTTTTAAAGTCTTTGTTAATAAAATGGAATAAATAAAAATAGTCTTATGTTTCCATTGGACTAATCACAGGAAAATCTTGTTTTGCTCTTTATTCCACTAATATCAAAATCTTATCAAGACTTCCTCTTCTGTAAGATTGGGCCATAAACTCGTTAAGCCACCTCAGGAACCGTGCCAGTTCTTTAAGACTATAAGCATGTTCCAAGAGAACATTTCCCAAGAACATTGCTCTGTAGAAACCACAGTTGATAGGACTCCTCTAAAAATGTTGGTCAGAATGCTTCTGTAGTTTTCTTATGATGGAAATGCCAACTTAGGAATCTTCTACCAAGAATTGAAGACAAAATAGAGTCAAGTGCCACACAACAGTGATTTTCCTTACATGTTCTACACTGAATAAAAAAATTTCTGCGATGAAATAAGTACCAATTTTCATGCATGGACTCTGCCCAAAACTTTGGTTCTGTTTTGAGAAAAATTTGAAGTATGATCCCATCATTACACTTAAGGAGAAAGTAAAATCTTTTCTTATCTTAGTGTCTTAAATATAATTTATATCTTATGTTAAGCAAAAATAATGTAAAATAGATAATCTGAAAAAGAAAATGTTTTGAAGAGCTATTAGAGAATGCGATTTGAGGAAATGGGTCTAAAGAATATCCCAGACAAGCCATAGCTTTTCTGAATTTTTGAGTTGATAGAAGCAAATGACACAAAATTCCTTAAAAATGATACATAAAAAATAAACAACCTACCCCTTCACTGAATTTTGAAAATGTGGTAAATGAAGACTATTTTAATAAGACAATTCTCTAGAAAATTTTCAGTTGCTGGTTTCATTTTTGCATGTGTACTTTTATTATGCATTGTGCACCATAGGAGAATATGAATAAATTTATGGATATCTTCATTTTAATGTTTTTTGCATCTGTTTATATTTTCACCTGAAAATTGCTTTACTAAGAATGATTGTGATTAATTGAGACTGGAAGTAAAAATGACCACGTGCTTATCTCTATTCTGTTTCATCATTTTATTGTATAAATATTCATTATTTCATTATAGGTATACCAAGAGTAATGAATGATGTATTATTTTATCATGTTTTTTTAAACTTATATTTGATTTCAGATATGATCTTTTCTACAAGGCTATTCTTTGAGCAGGTATGTATTTAAATGGGCTTTATTTTTGTTTTTTGTGGGGGCTTTTTTTGCATAAAATTAAACTGCCAAAGCAATAGACTCTAAAAATGTTTGGCCTCAACATCCTATTTTAATTATATCTTTTAAATAGGTTTAAATACAGTTAACTCACATTTAACCAAAACAAATCTTTCAAGAATAAATATTAACCCAAACTACAAAAGTCCCCACAACAGTTGCTACTAGAAATTGAAATCCTTTCAAAGCACAAATAAGGTATACACATATGAATAAAGAAATGCCACTTCCCATTATTTGGGTGCGGAAGGGTTATTTCTTTTAATAGTTAATGCTTAACTATAATCTCCATCTCTGGATAGTTTACTGACATTGGTATTTTCCTAAATTTATTTTAAAAGGACTTTAAAAAGGATTCTTTGTTTTGGTCTCTGAGTCAAAATTGCACATTCACACAGTGTAACTACAGTGCATCTTGAACCATGTCACAGTGATGTCTTTACAACATTCAGAGTAAAATAAATTCAGAATGTTTGATTAATCCTTGTGGATTTTCATAATCCATTTTCTCTCCTGTGTGTGCTCCCAGAGTCTGCAAATCCTTTGACTAATCCATTCATTAGACTAGCCTATAAAAATGAAACTTGGGTCTCAGAGAGGTCTGATTATTCTGGAAGGTAATGGGTATTTGCCTCTTGACCTGAGAAATAAACTTAATTTTGGCAGTGGGTGACCTGTACCTCCTTAATCTCGGGCTAGATGCCTCCTAAAAAAAATTCTGTGGCCTGTTTTTGAGAAATGATCAACTTAAAAATTGATCTGTATCTCAAACTGGAAGAGAACCAGAGGTTCTATCACAATACCATTTATCACATTATAAAAATCCTCCTGAATCTGCATGATGAACTTGAAGAGCCAACAGGCAGCAGCTGATCTTCTGGAGCCCGATGCTAGGCCCTTTGAGGCTGCTCTGAAGGAAGGCTTTGCATTGGTATAGAAATGAGACCATTAGAACCAGGTCCCTTATAAATCACAATGTCATAAAAGTTGCACAAACAAGTACATATCATATGTGCTGAGAAAAAAATTACAAGTACACACTTTATATGCATTCAGTCTAGGAATTTGTAGTTCACGTAAAAAAGAATATGGAAGGGGCTATTGTTAGCTGTTAGGAAGGAAGTTTCAGGAATATCTCGCTTGTTGCCGCTTATTTTCATTCTCATTGTTTTCAGGCAGGTGTCTAGTCCCTTTTTGCCAGGCAGCCTGGCATTTTGTCTTATTTTTTTACTGGGAAACACATTTTAACATCTGCAAGTCATTTGTAACCTAGCGATCAGCATCAGGTTTTCATGTATCTTCTGCCATTATTTAACCCATGACAAATACATTGATTTACCATGACAAACTTCCAAGAAGTTTCTCCCTTTGGCAGTGACTTACAACAAGTTCTACTAACAAAATACATTCTTCCTGCTCTCAGCTTGAGTGGGTGGAAAAGAAGTGCCTCATTTTGCTGTCTCTTGTAATGCCATTAAAGTTGGGACCCAAAAGATATTTAATAGGAATAGGCACTACCAATTTGCCTAATTGGAGAAATCATTTTTTAATGGTCTTTAAGGTTTATTATCTTTCACTCCCCTGCAAAAACAGAAATAAAAAACATAAAATGTTGGGTTTTTAAAATTGTAATAATTCATAAAATTTCTTTCTGGGGTGTGTCTAACCAACTTTGTGGTTTCAGACTCAGAATAAACTAATCAAGCGAGGAAAATGGTAGAAAGGAGATGCCTCTTTCAAGCTAGCCCATTGGGAAGAGCATACATGGAGGCCAAACCCCATACTATGCCATAAAGCAATTTCTTTTATTCATTTCTCTTCATACAACCTGCATTCAAATATACCACCATTTTAATATGGTCATAGAGTTATAAGTCACAATAGATGAGAAAAAAAATGGAAAAGAAGTATCAGAGAAGGAAAACACTCACTGTAAACAATGATAGTTGAAGCAAAGCCAAAAAGGCAAGAAAAGTGTGGTAAGGCTTTCAGGGGAGTAAACTAAGAAGGTTAAAGTATAGGTGACTCTAAAACAATGTGGATTGAACTGTACGGGCCCACTTATATCTGTTTTTTTTTTTTTTTTTTTTTTTTTTGATAAATACAGTATGGCACTGTAAGTGTATTTTCTCTTCCTTATGATTTTCTTAGTAACATTTTCTTTTTTCTAATTTACTTTATTGTAAAATGAAGTATATCATACATATAACATACAAAATATGTGCTGATCAATTGCTTATGTTATCGGTAAGGCTTCTAATCAACAGTAGGCTATTAGTAGTTAAGATTTTGAGAGTCGAAAGTTATATGGCAGATTTTTGACCAGCGTAAGGAGAGTCAGCGCCCCTACCCCTAGCATTACTCAAGAATCAACTGTATTAGAGGTGATATGTCTTTTTATACAGGGTCTTGAAAAGGTCAAGCATTAAGAGGTAAGAAAAACAACAACAAAAAAGGGTATAGAGAGAAGATTTAAATCAGATATGAAAGATGGTCAAAATTAATCAACAGTTAATGTCTGGAATAATAAGAAAAGCTCATCAGGCTATTAATTTGAAGAGGGAGGGGCTGGTGTTGGGTGGAATGGCAAGGCATCCAAACTGGGACAAGGGACCCATGCACTTCAAGGCTAGAAGCAATAGGATATTGATGGGTATTCCTTAGGTGAAGATGTTAGTCCAGAAGCACAAGTTCTTAGTGAGTTCAATTTATATATTTAAGTAGTACCTCTAGTATGCCCCCCAAAAGACTTTGTTTTTTGCTTAATGATTTCCTTCATTGATTTCAGGGCCTTTAAACTGGATTAGTGTGCTTAACTTCCTTCATCTCCCTTTTCAATTTGGCTTTTGATAGAGAAAGGGAAAGCAAGGGCTATAAAAAGGGGCTTCCAAGCCAGTTGAATTCAGATAATTAATATCCTTTGAAGACTCCCATGAAAAAGAATATATTTAGGTCAACAACTAGCCAACTTAATCTCTTGAATGCTTGACTATGCTATAACTGAATTTACTGTGTGTCAAAAGAGTGTGATGAATATCTCACCTCAATTTTCCTGGTCATCTTAACTGCAAATAAACAGAGTCACACTGCTCATATTACCTTTAGGTGTCTTTCTTGGATAGTTGTAAGTACACAATTTCCAAGTGCACGAAATTACATTGGAACTTTGCAATATTTACAATGAGAAACTATTGTTTTTAATTACTCCAAGCATGTAATGGTAAAAAGTATAATAATATGCATGTAAAGCCCCTTTGGGGTTAAATTATAAAAAATCTCCCTTCATCTCTCTCTCTCTCTCTCTCTCTCTGTCTCTCTCTCTCTCCCTCCCTTTCTTGGTATCTGGGTCTGTCTGTCTATCTATCTATCAATCAATCATCTATCTATCATCTATCTATCTATCTATCTATCCATCTAAATGAAAGTGCTTTTTCTTCCCCTTAATCAATTGAACCAGACCAATGGTATTAAAAAACATTCTGGCCAAGAAATAGTCACAGAATTTTTGTTAATAATTCCAAGTGTTCTTGCCCAAGGGAAGGAAGAATGCTTTCCAGACATAAATCTTTCTGCAATATAGTGAAGCTGAAATTGTTCCTTTTGTGTCATGATAGTACCAAATGTAAGGAGTCTGATTTCATCCATCTTGACAAAATAAAAGTACTACTTCTACTTCTTTTATATTTTTTTCAAGTAATCTATTTCAGTTGGTCAGAGCTATCTCAATGGGTGTGGAAAAATCACATAGAGGCATCATGATTTCTAAAGATCACATCTACTATTGAAAAATATATGGACCCTCAAGCTCGTAGAACAGGATGAACAAGGGCTCTTTTGACATATCACAGTCATTTATTGTTTCTCTGTAGTTTCTCAAAGAGAGGAATGGTGATGATTAGAGTGGATTTGTAGACTATATATTATGGGGATCCATTTGGAGTCTCCCATTTAAACAATATAACTAATGTAACATTTTTCTCTGGGTCAGATTTTATGGCATTAAAACTTATACATCAAAAATTATTCTGGGTTGCCTGGGTGGTTTAGCTGGTTAAACATTTGGCTCTTGATTTCAGCTTAGGTCATGAGATCAAGCCCTGTATTGGGCTCTGTGCTGAGTGTGGAGCCTGCTTAAGATTCTCTGTCTCCCTCTCCCTTTGTCCCTCCCTTGCTCATGCTCTCTCTCTCTCTCTCTCTCAAAAAAAAAAAAAAAAAAAAAAAAAAAAAAAGATAATTATTCCGACCATCTCTGACTTCTCAGTTCATTTCCAGGGACTCTACTTTGATATATGGAAAAATATAGCAAATGGTGCTCACTTTTGGTGCATGAAAATTTCTTCAACCAAACCAGTGAAGAATCTCCTCTTGATTCCACCAAATTTCATTCTTACCTGAGCTGGGATTTGCTTCTCTCTGCTTATGATTCTAGCCAAACTGAAACCTGGATTGTACTGCCCAAGCTCATTGGAAGTCAAAGCTAAATTCCAGTTCTTGCCCACTGGTTGTTGAGTGAATAATTAGTATTTACTCTGCCAAGGCATGGGGCAGAGAGGAAAGAAGAACATAGGAGGAAAAAATAGAAGAGGAAATGATTATGAAACTTTCTTTCAACTTTAAGTTATCAACAATTGCTTTTGAAAGAAATATTGTGGAAATGATATGAACATTCCTTTGTAGTAAAAGGTAGTGATAGGGTTTGTTAGGGCTGCCCAGAGCTGGGGGAGACCAGATGCCTTGGGATGGCTTTCCACCTTCTTCTTCCCTTATCAATTCCCTTCATCTCAAAACTCAGCAGGACCTCAGACTCACGTGCTCTTATAACACTTTGTATCACTTTTAATATTTCAATTCTTATCACATGTAAACAGTTGAATATGAGAAGGCCTATCTGCTATATGAAATTATAGGCTTATCGAGTAGGAAACTTGCTTTGTTCAATGTTGTGTTTCCTGCAGTACAAAGTACAGGATTCTAAATGAAAACCAGTAAAAAAGAAAAAAGAAAGATGAAAAGAAAAAAAAATACTCCCCATTTGGTGAGAATGGGGACACAGAAATTCAAGTTGAGAAAAGGTTTCAAAAAAAATCTTAAGAATGAAGATAATAAATGAGAATATCTTTTTATCAAGATCTCCAAAGTTAGAATTAAAAAAGTAGGTACCAAAATCATAGCATCTCTTTCTGTATTTCTTTTAGTCTAGTTATGTGTTTTCTCTGCAATATTACACATCTTTTCCATTTTCACACGTGTCTTGTTTTACTTTTTTACTTTGATATAGTTTTAAGCTTAATGAAATGTTATAAATATGGTCCAAAGAACTTCTATATACCCTATACCAAGAAAATCACTATTGCTTACATTTTACCCCTTTTGTCTTATCATTTACCGAAACTCCCTCCTATTTCTCAGGGAGAATCATTTGCAAAAGAGGTACAGACACATCATGGTGACTCTTAAATATGTTGATGTATGTTTTATAAGAATAAGCAAATCCTGTTACATGTGTACATCTCACTGTACAATACAATTACCAAAATCAGGAAATATAGCATTGGAATAATATTTGATTCACAGTCCATATACATATTGCATCAATTGATGTGATAATGTCACAGGACTACTTTTTCTTTCGTTATCTTGTCCTAATCTCTTTTTTCTGGAACCATTCCTCAGTCTGTCTTTGTTTTTCATGAGCTTGACATTAGTGAAGAGTACAGGCCACTTATTTTGTAAAACATCCTTCAGTATATGTTTAACTGATGTTTCCTCATGAATAGATTCAAGTTATGAATTTTGAGCAGCAATGCTACAGAAATGATGTTGTATCCTTCTTAGTGCAGCATATAAGAAGTCTCATGATGTATATTGTCCCAGTATTAGTGATGGTAAGTTGCATGACTTGGTTATGCTGATGGCTTCCAAGTTTCTTTTCACATGTAGCTTTTTAGGGGTCTTAATTAGGTAATGTAAATTTTAAAGATATAGCTGAGGAAGTCGATAATTATGAAGCACAGCTACAGAGATAAGTAACTCATTTTGCCTTTATAGATGATCTAAAACTGACACTTCTTTCATGCCAGATCATAAGAAAACCATGTACCTGGCTATGTATAGAATTGCTTTACTTGACTGTGTTTGATTTTGTGTCATTGGGCTCTGTTGTATAGTAAAGACTTTGTTTGGTCTTTGTCCATAGATCCTAACACAGAGCTTCTAAAACCCTTGGAATTTCCCAGTGGAGAGGAGGATCTTTGTTATTCATGACTCCCTTGGATCACACCTGAATTTATGCTAATGAGATGGCTCAGGATGAGGGTTGGTCACCAGAAAGACCATGTGATTAGAGGGTTGGGGCTTTGAGGCAGCCTGACCTCCAGGGAGGGAAGACAGGCAGGAGATCAAGTTATCAGTCGTGCCTATGTAATATAACCTCCATTACAAACTTTGGACACTGAAGCTCAGAGCTTCCTGGTTGGTGGATACATGAATGTGTTAGAATGGTGACACACTCAAATTCCATACGGAAAGGACATGCAAGCTCTGCATTAAAGACCCTCTCGGACCTTTCCCTGTGTGATTTTTCATCCAGCTGGTCCTGTTGGTTATCCTTTATAAGAAAACTATTAATTGTAAGTGTAGTGCTTTTCTGAGTTCTGTGAATTGTTCTAGTGACTTATCAAACCTGAGGGGTGGTCATGGGAACCCCCTGGGTTTGTCAGTTGGACAAAAGTACAGGTGGCCTGGGGATACCACCTGTGTCTGGCATCTGAAGTAAGGGCTGTCTTGCATACTGTGTCTTTTAATTCCAGATGGTGAGCTCCAGAATTGAATTGTATTATAGCAACTGGTATCAGAATAAGCTTTTAGAGAAGGATGTGACATATAGTTTATAATGATACTTAAATCTGATGACAAAGTTTCAACTAAGAATGTTAATATTTGAGCATGTAAGATGAATAGTATATATTATATATACAGATATGAATTATGCATATATATGTATTACAAATATAATCTATCAGTGAAACTTCAGTTGGAAAAAAATAAAGTTGTCATATAATAGTTTCGTTTCTTTTTAATTTCTGAATACAAATACTGATCCAAGGTTAGAATAAAAATATTAAATCTTCCACATTTACTTTTTAATGAATTGTCGTTTACTTAAAGAAAACTTTCAATTGGTCTTGGTATTTTATTTGAGGAAAATTATGAGATTGGTTGGGATTGTTTTAAGGTGTTCAATGGAAAAGGTTTTTCTAACAGTCGTTTCTTTTGGCCAAACTATATTAATGTATGCTAGATAATAATCTGTGTCCTACCAAATGAGAAAGCTTTCCAGTGGAGGAATGAAGTAGGCCCTGTTATTACTTTTTTCTTTTTTTTTTTATGTGAGGATTTTAAAAAGTTGTTCAAAAACAACTCATGGAAAAGAAACTCATGGAAAGAACTCAAAAGGTCCAAAGTTTCTTGTCACATCTTTGATAAGGATTGTACTCAGACCATCTCAGGAAGATATCAGTTTATAGTTAATATAAAAATATAGTGTAACCTGGAATTATCCAATATCCTTCTCTTTCTCAACTTTTGTTACTGACCAGGTAAACCAGAAATGTATTCTTTCTTCAGAGTTCTCTCTGGAACATGAGGCAGTGAGTGCAGAAGCAGCCATGGGAAGAGATGCTGAGTGGTGCTTAGCTGTGACCACTCACTCATCAGGGAGGGAGACTTATCTTGAAAACATCCTTCTTACATGGAGGTATTTGCTAAGACAATTCTGGGGGGTTCCAGAGCTAAGGATGGAGTACTATCTGATTTTGTAACCTGAGTTCAGACTCTCCTCAAGGACATTTTGGACCTTGCTTGCTGAATATTTTTGGTGGACCAGTAGAGTAATGAATTGAACATTTTGACCTGCTACCTATAAAAACTTCTTGGAGGTATGGGATAGAGGGAATGGTCTCTAGCTATTTTGTGGGGAAAAAGGGAGAAAGTATTGAATATTTACTCTGTGTCAAGAACAGTCATCCCATTTAATTCTTACCTCAACTTTGTGAAGAAGATTTCTTCCATTCCTTTGTTTATTCATTTATTACACAAATATTTAATGACTACATACTGAGTACTGTGCAAAGTGCTGGAATGTGATGGTCCTTGTCTTCTCAAACCTTAGCCCCATATTGGACCTTGAGGTCACCTCTGTTACCTGATGAAATCATCATTCATATGACTTTAATCCAATTTTAATTAATTTGGAGTTTTAAAGTACTTCTGTAATAAAGTTAATCTATAAGAAGATAATAAATAAAATATGTAGGAGATAAGGTGGAAGGAAGAAAAACAAATGATCCACCTTCTCCACATTTCTACATGAAGGAAGAGAATGTGGAAAAAAGAACAAAACCAACTTCTCTGATTTTTTCACTGTCCATATTGGTCCTTGAGGTCACCTCTGTTACCTGATAATACTTGGCCTCTGAGACTTTCCCTTAATCATAACTCCAGTGAACGTTATTTCAAGATCAGCCTGTCTATTTCACAGGACTGATCTCCTTCCAGACTTTGGATGGGAAATGTCAGTCCTCTTGTCAACATCCCTAACATTTAAATTCTTGGGATACCAGAGATACTCAAAGAGAAGAGCCAGGAAGGAATTGTGCATACATGTTACTCTCCCAAATGCTGCTGGATAGAGGCAAGAAGCCTTCTCAACCATTTTTTAACTGCAAAGTAGGGCAATAAAAAGGTGATACAAAGAAATAATTTCTTTGCTAAAGAGATTAGTGGGCATAAATAAAGCAGAAAGAGGTAAGATTATATAGATTTATAGAAAAATTCAATTGATTGTTTTTCAATCAAGGAGCTTGAGAAAATAATTTCTGTAGTAACAGGTGACAGGGACTGACCAGACAGTTTGGGCTTTGGAGATGCTGGGCTTCTTTATCAAAAGGACCAAATTTACTAACATGACAAAGGCCACAGTTGCCCAGTTGAAAGTGTTTAGGGATGGCCTAAATATAATACTCTCTGAAAAGGTATTTCTGCAGAAGTCTGTCCTTCAGCCCTGCCTGAGTTGGCAGCCAAAGTATGAACATGACTTCCATGTTAAGTGATCCTCCGAGTCATTATGTTTGAATGTGTGAACTTGTCCTATGATTTCGCATGCCTCACTGCTCCTTAGCTGACTCATAAGAAATTTTTGAGGTTGTTTGCTATGTCAAGAAGAATCATCTCAAGTCTGGCCAGCATGCAGGGATGAATGCTTTGATCTCATTAGCAGGACTTACTGTAATTTGTGAAATGCTAAAATTAAGCTTGGCGACAGCCTGCAAGGGCAGGAGGATTTGTCTGGCTGACAGAGAGGCTGTCCAGAGACATACAGATAGTCAGGAAACATAGGAAAAAGATGCCATTTCAGCACTGATATGAAAAATGTCCCAGATGAGCTTATGGAGGGATTGAAAGGAGACAGTGGTGATTTTAGCATGTAATCTGGAGAGAAGGGGCTGTTTTCTCAGGAAATCAAGACCTGAAGAGGTTGCTGAAGAGACACTGTCTTCTTCACAGTGAGAACAATCTGTATGTTGGATTTGGACTCTAGTGACAGGCATGAAAATGAGGTTCTGTGAAACATATATCAGAATCAATAGGCAGGAGCTTGGCTGTGGCAGGAAACATGAAACAACCAAATTGAGACAATTTGCTGAAGAAAGTAAAATTGCCTGTAATTGCCTCAGACTGAGTGTGTGCCTGTGTGGGGAAAGTGGGCTACCTAGAAGAAAGAAGCATCAGCTTAGTTGTCCCTGTGTTAGCTTTGAACAGCTGGTGAGGCCTCCTGGTGAGAAAGCCCAGGAGACAGTTGGATAGATTACTGCCCAGGAGGAGACACTGACTTTCGGATTTGTATGGCCAATGGCACATGGGCTGGAGTTTTCTTTTATAACTTAATGTGGCTCAAAGTGACCTTCTTAATCTGTACTGCTATTGCATGTGATCACAAAGGAGCCACGGGTGAGAAAGTCTGGAAGAGGTTTTCACTTGATGACACATTTTGGCAGAATTCTATTTGCTAAAAATAGAGTTCAATCCATGGTTTACCTGAGGCTAGCTTGTGTGTGAACTCCTGGATTTCTATTTATCAGCAGGAGGTGACTTGATGCACGTGGGACAAATTGGATCCATTATTATTTGCATGTCAGCCAGAAAATGCCCATCTCCCACACGGCCACTGGTAAATGTTGAATCATGATAATGTCAGTAATTCTTACATTTCCAAGGCAAGTATACAGAAAAACTCCAAAAGCCTACACAATGCTCTAATGTGGTAGGAAGGGGGCAGGAACTGTTTCCCTATATTATCTTGAGGGATAAAGACATAGGGTAAATGAATCGTCCAAGGTCAACCCAGAATGACAACTTGACTCATTTTTACCTATCTTAAAAACTAGATTTTCTCAGCTCTGATCTTATTTTCTGTATGAATAATGTGCATTGAAACCTGTATTCTGAGACCACCTGCTCAATCCAATCTTAGGGAGCTTCTAACAGGCATTAAATGGGCATAGAACCTCTTTCAGGGGCCAGAAAGATCACTTCTCGGAGGCAAATAAATCCTTAATAGGAAACATACCCTGAGGCTGCTGGAGGCCTGGGGAATACAAGGTCTCTGGGTGATGCTGGAATTAGTTTATACACACACGCGCACACACACACACACACACACACACACGCACAGATACACATCTTTTCCAAAGCTGTTTAAAAATTCATACACAGCTATAAGAGATGGAGGTCACATGTAAAGTCCCAGGATCTCATTTCATAAGCTACCTTAAAGATCATTTGAGAGTCAATTAAAAAAAGCTTGCCATAGGACAAGGCACATCAGTGTGGAGCAAGGAGAAGAAAATGGGAAAACCCATCACCAGACAGACATGTGAATCTGAAGTTTGAGAAAGAAAATATGGCAAAGTGCCAGTACTTAAAAGAACAAATGATGCCTTTTAGTCCATGGAAGCCTGGGGGCAGTGTTAATGGTTTATGGAAAGGCCATTGTGCCAGTAAGGGCTATTGTCAAAATTGGATTCCATTTCGCAGTAACACAGTAACTAAATGTTATTGCCGTTTTTTGAGCACAAACTTTGCGTATAGTCAAACACAAGATTATTTCAAAACCTCTTTAGAAAATAATACTGCCTGATTATAAAGGAACATAGCATTGTTATTATTTTAAATGAGTTTTCAGATACAGTTTAGGCTTCTCATCTTTCCCAACTCATACCCTATCTACAATTCTATGTGAATAATATGTATTGAGGTCTGTGTTAAGTGACTACTTGCTTGACCCATCTCAAAGTCTGTCAGGGACATTCAGGGCAATACCACTTCTTACAGGTGAGAACAGCTCACTTTCATAGAAAAATAGATCCTTGGTAGAATAAACCTCTCCCAAGATAGCTGGTACTTCCAGCACTCATTTACTGTCTGGGGAGAAGAAAGAAGATCTCTTGTTAATTATACAAAAAATATCCCAGACATATCAGAAATCTTGCATAGATTAAAATTCCATTCCCAGAGATAAACCTTAAAACCATTCATAAGTTTTTGTCTTTATTTTTTTTTTTTTTGACCCCTTTGGTTGTTTTTTTAGGCTATTTATGACAAAAGGGCTTCCATCAGCTATAAGCCCACAATTTAAGAACAATTTTCTCTAAAATACCAAACAAGTGGAACAAAAGTGAAAAATTAGATCTTCTGGAAGTTTTTAATATCATTATTTGACATATAATAACACAGATCTGGACCACTGACATTATCTTCTAATTTTATACATCTGTCCCCACTCCTGCTAGAATGGATGTTCTGCTGTGGAACATCAGAGCTGCAGGACCCCAAAGAGATGACTTAGCTCAGATTCGCCATGTGTTACTTGGACCTTGAGAAGGTAAGGACACAGAGGCTGCTGCCTGGGTTTTAATTTCGGTTCCACCTCTGACTCAATGTGTGAGTGTGGACTCTTCATCCATAGACTTAGTCTTTCTGTACCTGAGTGTCTTCATCCATAGAACAGGGATAATATTGGTGTCTACCCCTTTGGTTGTTGGGAAAGTCAAAAGAGTTAACCAGTGCATGGGCACTAGTGTGGCTGAGTTCATGGCACTCTTTGCCATAATTTTAAATATCATTAGTATCTCACTTAACTACTGATTTATATTTATGGCATCTCTTCCAGTAATTTTCTGGAGCCCTGGAGTAGCTTTTTGGTCTATGTCTTGTTTTATTTTCCTTGGGAGAGTGTGTTGTGCAGAAAATAAGTGTGACTACTGAAATTAAATATACCTTCAAGGCCCACAAACAATCAAACACTTGTAGCATTAACTATTCCAATAAATAGTTGGTCAAAATTCCCCTGCCAGGGCTGAATTTTGCTCTTCAGTGCCATTAATAAGGATTTCACTGACAAAACATGGCTAAGTCAGAACTTGGATATTTGTAAACACACTCAGCCCCACTCACATGTGGGAGATGGCTTTTAAGAGCTGGAAGAGCATCTAAGTAAACTTTCTTGAGCAGTTGGATCACAAGCCACAGCCCTCATATAGGTGTTACAGTGACCACATTTCTTTCTTTCTTGGCAGAGAACCAGCTGTCTAGAGAATGGATTATAGAAGCCCAACTCCTGAAAGCTCAATCTGTCAGGTCATAGAATAGGTGACCAGAACTTCCTCAGAAGCAGCTCTGGGGAGGGCTGGGATGTGGAAGGGTGTGCTCTCTCCCTCAGGACTCCTGACTCCAGTTCCCCTCCCTCCACTCTCATTCTTGGCTGCCCAGGGCCCCCCACCCTGATGGCACCTCAGGAAGTGCCCAGGGCTCTGTTTCTCCTCTGATCTCATTTTCCATCAAAACTGACTTGCTTTCTTGCCTGCCCCCTTAGGACTCTGCACTCGATTAAAAATAATCCAATCAGCTAAATCTAGTTGCCATGGACTGTGTGTATGTGCCTGTGTGCATGTGTGTATGTAGAAGCACAAAGCTTGCAAAGGATGTTAATGGTTGAGCTTGTTAAGCTCCAGATTGAATTTACATTTTAGCAAATGTCAGTGATGCCTTAATCTAAAAAAGAGAATCATGTAGAAGAGCACAATGTCCGGGTGAGTAGGGGAATCTTGTTCAAGAAGTTGTTTCTACTCTCTCAGTCCAGTGACACTGCTATGAGTGCTGGCTTTGGAAACAACATTAGAGATCCAATGCTGCATACACCAAGTCCACAGACCCTGAATGACCTAAACATCATGACTATTGATTAAAACACTGTAATGTTTTATTGTTGAAAGAGACCTCAAAGATGGTGGGGAGACATATAGCGCCAGAGTTTTGAAGGGCTTCCCATCTTCTTTGCCCAGTAACATCGCTGAGGAATGAGACATGTTCCCCATGGTAACAGTGGCTGTGCTGTCCTGCCTTCCACCTCCCTTCCCCTAGGCATCCAACCCAGGGGCATAGTTGGAAGACATCATAGGCCTCCTTCTAGATCTTCATCTCTGGTTAAGGATCATTTACCTAGACCAACTGACTTTGAGTCCCAGTTAAGCCACTCGCAGGCTAAAGGACTTTGGATAGGTTATTTGATCTCTCTTAGTTTCCTAAATCTGTGAAACAGGGAAACAGGGATGATAATGTCTAACCTGCAATGTCATGAGGATGAGATGATACAAACAGGTAAATCACCAGTGCACTGTAGGCACTCTTGCATTGTCAGTTTCATTGCCAACATAAGTCAATTTCTTCATGGCAGAGAGGAGTTTCTGGGAGGTGAAGTGAGAGACTCCAGATCAGCACAAAGATATTTCTACATATCTGTTGATGGCGTTTTATAAATTATAGCTCATTGACAAAGTTGATTGTCAACAAAGTCCTTTTGCCATCCATGCTCCTTCCAGAGAGACAGAAAGCTTGATTTGCTCTACAGAGCGTTACTCTCAGGTCTTGGGGTAGATGTGAGCTTTCAGGCCATCAACTTCTAACAAATTATGTCCAACACAAGTATGGTAATTTTGACAATTGTTACTCTGCTGGAAGTTGAGATGAGACAACCAAATATATAATTTTCCTGTTTCAACTTTTCTGCACTACATCATTATCTTTAAATAGAAAATAATGTACAAACAAAATGGTTAGGTACTCTTTTTTTTTTATTCCCACTCTTTTCCTGTGAGGTCCCTTCAAACCTCTCAGTCTGCAAGCTGTCTACAAAGCTCTGCTTTCAAGTATTAAGGGCCAAGGATTCAATTGGCCTTCTTTCTCCAGCCTTCTGTTATTTACAGGTGCTGATTCTAAATGCAAAAATTCCAATTTACTAGTGTAATTACCCAATTTATATGCACAAAGGTGGGCTGCCACTCACAAAAATTAATGCAGCCCCAAATACTGCAGGTGAGG